>NC_087462.1:10698626-11001656 GCF_036321535.1 Camelus dromedarius | reverse complement strand
GCTTTAGAGCCTCAGGTGAGAGCATCTGCACCTCTCAATCTTTTCCCTTTGGTCAGCCTTCTCCTTATAAGGCCTGGGCCAAAGGTGTTCAATGAGCATCTACTGCATCCTGGGCTGGTCAAGGGTGGGGACCCCTTCATCTCCCTCTCAGCACTGGGCAGGGGCAGCCAGAAGGTAGGCTGGTGTGCCTGTCCCCACTCTCCACCTCCCCACTCTTCTCTCCTCCTTCTCCCCAACCTCTAGACCAAGGTCACTCCACCCAGCCAGGGACAATGGGGAGGAAAAAAATCCAGATCTCCCGCATTCTGGACCAAAGGAACCGGCAGGTGAGTTTCCTGGGTAGAAGAATGGTTGGGGGAAGGGCATTCTTGGCAGAGGACATGGCCTGGGCAAAGGCCTCACTGAGGGGAACTACAAGGTAATGAGGAGGCTTGATACAGGATCGGGAGTTGAGATGTAGCATTTACTCATTCTCATGATGATTTATTCACCTACTCTCCCTGTTGATGGGAGCCCCAGTCACAGGGGAGATGGAACTCAACACAAACACACCCAACTCAAAGCACTGGACCAGAGGGAGGCCCAGAAATGGGGAAGCTCAGAGTGAGAGTGTGGGCTCTGCCTGGAGGCCAAGGAAAACTTCCCAAAGGAGAGGACATTTGGACTGGGTTTTGAAGTATCAATGGGAGTTTGCCAGGTTGAGATGCAAGGAGTAGAACAGCCAGAAAGAACAGCACATGCAAAGGCGTGGAATCGTGAGGTATGTTCAGGGAACAGTCAGGCACCCTCAGGTCTCCCCACACAAACCCACATCCTTTTCTTCTCCCACCCTAACTGTGGGTCCTGGGTCCAGGTGACATTTACCAAGCGGAAGTTCGGGCTGATGAAGAAGGCCTATGAACTGAGTGTGCTCTGCGACTGTGAGATCGCCCTCATCATCTTCAACAGCGCCAACCGCCTCTTCCAGTACGCCAGCACGGACATGGACCGTGTGCTCCTGAAATACACGGAGTACAGTGAGCCCCACGAGAGCCGCACCAACACCGACATCCTCGAGGTACCCCTGGGACACTCCTCCCCGGCCCCACGAAGCCCAGCACACTCTGCTTGCTCAGAGCCTAGGGATTCTTGGTTTGCACGAAAGATGAGTGTTGCATTTCAGCTTTACCGCCAATAAAAGCAGGTTTGGGGTAATGGAGGATCCTGTCTAGGGGCAGCTGGCTCGAGAGCAGAAGTAAAAACAATCAACCATTGTGCATTGAGGGCTGCACTGTGCACCCCTCGCACACATCACCTCATTTGCTCCTCTTCCCCGTTTGGTGAGTACAGAAACAGAGAAGAAAAGATACCGCAAAGCAAACAGACCTCACTGAGGTCCAGGAATGTTTTTGTCTGAGCTGCTGTACCTTCAGGAGAAAGAACCTCTGCACTGGCTGGTTCAGCCCTCACACCCACTACCCAGGAGGAGTGAGATCACTGTCGATTTGAATGTGGAAATCTCTACTCCAGACAGGAAGCTAAAGCTACAGGGCTCAAGAGAGCAGCGGGCTAGGACTGCACCTGGGATGCCCAATGTGGCACAGGGTTTGGAGAAACTGGCAAAGGAGAAGCAGAGGTCCAGGAGGGTGCAGGTCACTGGTCCCAGGTGGGTGGGAGCTTAGGAGAGCCTACAAAGTTGTGCTGAGTGCCATCATTCATTAAGCACTGACTGCACACCAGGCTGTGAGGCTGCACATGGGTGCAGAGTGGAGGTACCGAATCCCATTCAGGAGGAGTGTTTGGATAACTCCAGCAGAGCTGGGTGGATCTCCGTCCCTCCTGTGTGACCTGGGCCTCTCTGGTCCCAGGGCAGGACAGTCCCTCTCTCACACACAGTTGGAACTTACTAGGTGGTAACTCACTGGGGTTTTTCATCAATGGGATTTGGCTGGAGCAGGCTGTTCTCCTCGCGCTCTGCCTGCCCACAGAACTGGAAGGGATGGGTCCTCCCCTCTCCCGTAGAGCCAGGTTCCTTGGCTAGGATCAGGGAAGAGTCACCCTGATGTCTCTTTTTCCCACAGACACTGAAGCGGAGGGGTGTGGGCCTCGATGGGCCAGAGCTGGAGCCAGATGAGGGGCTTGAGGGGCCAGGAGAGAAGCTACGGAGGCTGGCAGGTGACGGGGGTGACCCAGCCTTGCCGCGACCCCGGCTCTATGTAAGTGACTCCCTGCCCTTCCATGAATGGGGCCCTCCCCACATCTCCTAGGCCTATGTGGTTGAGGCTAAGACTGAGAGAGGGACCTAGGGCCAGAAAGCCTAGAGTTTGGGGGCAGATCTTTGCTTGGGTGGGCAGGGAAGGCTTTCTGGATGGCTGGGCATTATAGCAGAGACTTTGAAGGATGGAAAAGAGTTCAACAGGCAGACAGGTCCTTCCTTCTTTATTTATTTGATTCATCAAACACCCTGGGAAGCACCTTTAGGGCGAACCCTATGATGAGTCAGAAGCCTCAATTCTGGGCTGAGTTATCAAGGAACGACAGAGCCAGATGTAGGCTCCTCAAGCCATGTGGGATTAGGTGAGCTGGAGCAGTAGTGAGAGCTTCCAGAAGGTAGAGGCTGGCCCCTGAACTCACTGGGATTTTCTGTCTTGGACTTGATGCCCTCATCCTTACATTCCTCCAACCAATCCCATCCTCTCTGCCTTCAGCCAGCAGCCCCCACTATGCCCAGCCCCGACATGGTATATGGGGCTCTGCCCCCACCAAGCTGTGACCCCAGTGGGCTTGGGGAGGCCGTGCCTGCCCAGAGCCGCCCATCCCCATTCCGGCCAGCAGCACCCAAAGCTGGGCCCCCAGGTGAGCATGGGGCATAGGCCCTGGGGGAGGAGGAGGTGGAGGTCCCAGGGGGTCTCTGCAGGGCAGGAACATTGGCTCTGGTACTGCCTGGCTGTGGGCATCACTCTGGACCTCAGACTTCATTAGATGATGTGGCCGCCTGCCCTCTCTTTGGGGCTCTCCTGCTCCCCAGGCCTGGCACACCCTCTCTTCTCACCAAGCCACCTCGCCAGCAAGACACCACCCCCACTGTACCTGGCAGCAGATGGGCGGAGGCCAGACCTCCCTGGTGGCCTAACTGGGGCCCGAGGGGGACTGAGCACCTCGGTGAGTCAGGGGAAGGTATGGAGAGCTGTGGGGGCAGGCGAGCTGGGTGTGTGCCTCAGTTTCCCCCTCACCCTGTCTTCCCACAGAGAGGCCTGTATGGTAGCCTGCAGAGTCCATGTTCCACTGCCACCCCAGGACCTCCACTGGGGAGCTTCCCCTTTCTCCCTGCAGGCCCCCCAGGTATGCACCCCCCCTACCTGCCCTGCCGTGGGAGGCATCCACACACCTGCCTGGGAAGGGAGGTGAGGTCCATACTCCCCCCCCACCACCAGAACTAGGTGGGGTAGGTCAGGCTTGACTAAGGGGATCCCTGAGGTCAGGGCCTCAATTTACTCCTTCTATCCCTCAGAATATGGCCTTGGAGACCCCCCTCCGCCCCCGGGCTTGCTGCAGCCCCCTACCCTGGCCCCCTGGCAGCCCTCCAGGGGGGATGGTCCCCCGGCCGCCCCCGCCCAGCCCAGGTAAGTGCCCGGACTGCCTCCCAGCCCCGCCCCCAGTTCGAGTTCATGGGTGGGGCCCCTCTAACCTTATGAAGCCCGTAGCCACTGCTGACCCCTGGTGGCTTCTCCTGGTTCTGCACTTTGCCCCTCCCGACTGGTCCTGGTGGGGACGGGCGGCTATTTTGGAGGCCCCAAGAGGGATCGCCGCCCCCTCCTTTCCCAAGGTCCTCCTGCCCAATCTTTGCCCAAGCCATGCCACCTCCTTGACTTCCTTCTTTTCCTCACTGAGCTCATGGGCCCCCTTCTCTCTCTCTCTCCTTGCAGTGGGGGCCGCAGCCTGGGCGAGGAAGGCCCCCCGGCCCGCGGCGCCTCCCCGCCCACCCCCCCAGTCAGCATCAAGTCCGAGCGCCTCTCGCCGGTGCCCGGAGGCCCCAGCGACTTTCCAAAGACCTTCCCCTACCCCTTGCTCCTGGCCCGGCCGCTGGCAGAGCCCCTACGGCCCGGCCCCCCGCTACGCCGGCTGCCCACTGCAGAAGGCTGGCCCCGGTAGTAGGCCCGGGGGGTGGCACCGATCCTGCCCCCCAGGCCAGGCGGAGCGAGGGCATGTGGGGTCTCAACCTCTCTCCCTGTGTCCTTGGAGAAGACCCAACAGTTGCGACCCTCTCCGTGGTTGTAAGAGGGGAAGGCTGGGTTCAGATTCGCAATTCTGGGCTCCTTCCCCCTTCCTGTGTGTGTATCCATCAATAAAACACACGTGGCGTCCGTGGATGAAACTGTCGGGGCTCAGAGCCACGCTCCTGCCTGGGTCTTCTCATCTCTTCCCCAGGAGCCTCAATCTTGCCTTTTTTTGGTTTGGGGTACCTCCTCCAGAATCTGACCCTGAGAAGACTTGGGAGTGCTGGTAGGGGTGTGGGGGCCGGGACTTAAGGGGAGGAACCCTGCAGGGAGCCCAAGGAGCAGGTGACACCAAGCAGGTGACACCGTGGACAGTGGGTGCTCAGCCCGCTGGGGGCCCTAGGGGACCACTGAGAGTGTGCACCTAGAGTGGTTCCACCACAGGGGCAAGAAGCTGGACTATTTACCCTCCGACTCCTGGAGGTGTCCAGTGGAGGACTCGGGGGAAGCCCCAGGCTAGGTCACAATTGCTTGTAGCAAGAAGCAGTTAAGAAACGTGAACAAGGGAAAAACAGTTGAGCAGTATGCGTGAAGGAACAGCCACTACACTGTTCATCCTTAAAATGGGCAGATCCCTTGATCTCTGGACCTAACAATTTCATTCCACTGGAGGGAAGAGAGACCCAGACATTTATCCACCCACTTCCACGTGATGCAAACTCCCTCCACTTTGGCCTGTCCTGTGTGAGGGCAGACTTGGGGGTCCAGGTGCCAAATGTTGCTCCATCTGTTCCTCCCCTCCAGCTACCTCCCAGGTCTCAGTGGAATCTTTATAGCGCTTGGATCTGACCCCTGACCTTCTGGAACTCCTTGGCTGCCCCCACCCACTCTGTCCTCTGCCCTGAGGCCCCTAGAAATACTTACTGTTCCAAGCTAGGGCTGTGCTGGTCCTTCCTCCTGGGCCACCTCCCACAACTCCCAACTGGCCTCCTTTTTAGACTGCTTCCTACCCTCCAAGGCCCAGCTCCATGTTCCCTCCTCCAGGAAGCCCTCTGCACTGCCCCACACTGAGAAACAGCTCTGACAATTCTCAAAGGGTTTGCTTAGTGGAGATCACTGATTTGGACAGGAATGTGAAAAAAAAAAATACGGTGTTAGTATCAGTGTTTCTAAGGTTTGTGTGTCCCCTCCCTTCTCCCCATCATTCTACCAAGATCCAAAGCTGATTGGTCCAGTTTGGCTTGGGGTGAATAAGTCAGCTTGACCAATAATTTCAAGACTTGTCCCCTATTGTCACCCCAGCGCTCCTCAGAGGGGCTTTTTCCAAGGCTTTTTGCAAGGAATTGGATTTTTTCCAATGCCTTGGATTTTACCCTTAGGGCACACAGACCTAGATGTGGATACAGAGGCAAACATGTGCATAAGAGGCTTCAAAATCAGTCACCTCCCTTTCTCCTGTACTCCCCCTCCCTAGCCAGGAATTTGGATGGACTCCCTAGAGGGGCAAGGAGAGAAGGGAACATGTGTAAAGTGATAGGACTTTTTGGTGAAGTGAGAGCATTTGCTTGAGTGGCCATATACATAGCACCATTCACATGCCAGACCCAGGCTGGGGTTTGTCCTCTGAGCTTCCCAGTCTTCGACACTTTCATCCCCAGTGAAGTTGGGGTTCTGGAGCTCCAGTTTTCAGGGGAGGGACATGGCATGATGAAAGTTTGTAAAAGCCACCCTCCCTGGGACTTCTATGGCAGTGGGGTGGAACTGAGGTCCAGAGGAAAAAGAGGCAGGAGGCTGAGGGGTGATGGAGGGACACCCCATGGTGTGTTTGGAGGGAGAGGCACCAGACCCGCAGATGGCTGGGATGTGGGGTGAAGGGGAGAAGGTGTCATTGGCATCTTGCTACCCCTCTTGCACAGGGAAGGCAGCAGAGAATGCAGAGGGTGTGGGGTGAAATCTGTGGAGTGTCTGAGTTAGGCTGGAATATTCTCTCACCCAATTCAGATTCAGGTCCTAAATCATCCCCACCTGCTCTCTTCTGTCCCTGCCTACCCTCAGAGGAGGGGTGAGCCACTATCTCCACCCCAACCCATGACAGTGGACTCTGGGGATCCAGCCAAGCACGCAGCCCCTGCCACAGCAGCACCATCACCACATGCACCATGGTCACCATGCAGGTGCAAATTTCTCCATCTCAGTTACCTTTCTGGGGATCCCCTTCCTCAGGTCTCAAGGACCCTGGCCATCCACATGGGGTGGATAAACTGCCCACCTGGTGGCCTTCCACAGTGTTGCAGTCACAGCTCCCCATACAACCAGACACAGGACCAGGGAGGGGCTTAAGAGGAAGAGAGAAGCCAAGCCAGCTGGTCTTCTGGGGAAAACAGAGGCATGACCAGAGTGGGCCCCTTTTCAGCCTCTGAATCTCACTCCAACGATGGGTAAGAAGGTGGGTCAGTCCCTGAAGTCAGTGCCCACAGGCTAAGTGCCCAGAGTGGAGTTCATAAAAACGTGGGTTGCTTTCAAAGGCTGGGGTGGGCCCCAGGGCCATTGGGTGTGGTTCTGCATCTTCATCCCTGGGAGGCTGCACTTCCAGCATTTGCCACTAGGTGGCACCCAATAGAGTGCTTTGGATTCTGAATTCCCCACTGAAAATTTGAAAATAAAGTGGAAATAATATAAATAAATAAAATCTCTCTTGGATTCCAGGGAGTTCACCCCATGTTTTAAGTCTCTCTATGAGCCTGGAGACACCAAAAAGGGCTGTATCACATGTGGTGTGTGTTGTTATACGTGGACAGCTTGGGGTGTCCTGGGCCATTAGGGACAGTGGGCATGCTACCGGGTTCAGGAAATGCCTCTAGGTGTAGACTCTAGCTCTGCCCTGCTGCCTCTGTGGAAGAGGAAGAAGGAGGCTTTGTGGAAGTGTTCTACCACCAGTCTTTCTAAGGACACCCTGGTGATGTTGGCCAGGGCCAACGTAACCATCAGAGGCGGTACTCTGTCCCGGGAGCTCTTGGACACTGTTTGAAAGCACCATGGGAAGCATGGACTGGGTGCAAACATGATGATGGAAGTCAGAGATCTGAGAGATGCATTTTTTAGGCACCATAAATAGAGATGGTGAAACAGCCAATGAGAAATCAGAGTGTGGACCTCAGTGTAGTCAGAGAATGTGGGACATTAGCGTAGACAGACATAGAGTGTCCAATGAGGGTCAGGGAAAATGGGATACCCAGTGTAGGACAGAGAATGTGAATTCACCCAAGGGAGACTAGACAGTGAAGAATGGCCAGTGGAGAACAGACAACATAGCACGTGCAACGTAGAACAGGGAGTGAGGAACAGTCAATGTAGAACAGAGATGTTGAGCAAACAATGAAAGATGGAGTACATGGACCAGGAGGAGACTTTGGCATTTGCTCTGTATGAGGTGGGAGCCATGGATGGTGGGAGCAGAGGAGGGACATGGTCTGGCTTAAGTGTTAACAGTTGCCCTCAAGCTGTTCAGGGGAAAACAGACTGTGGGAGGTGGGGTGGGGAAGAGGGGATGGAAGCCACAGAAGACCAGGGAGAAGAGGACTGCAGGTAAGAGATGATGGAGGCTGAACTGGGTAGAGGCTGTGAAGGGAGTGAGGTTGGATGAGACAACGGTTATACTTGGAAGATGGAGCCATCAGGAGGGGCTGACAGATTAGTTATGGAATGAGAGAGAGAATTCAAGGTCAACTTCAGAGTTTGGGGATAAGCACCTGGAGGACGGAGATGCCTTCTTTGCAGTAAGGAGGCTGCAGAGGGAAGTTGCCGAGCTCCTGGGGCCAGGATGTGTGTGAGCTGCCTGTGGCCCGGGTGCTGTGACACCTGTACTCATAATCCTATGCCCAGGGTAGAAGTCTGGGTGTGAAGGAGAGATCTGGCCCACTCAGAGCCTCAGTATCTTTATCAATTTAATGGTGAAAATTGTCCTAGCATCCTGATATGCTGAAGGGAGCACTTTGATTAGCACCCCCATCCTGGCATGCAGTGGGCCTGCAGCAAACGCCCCCCCCCCCCCCGCCTTTTCTTGGTCCCTCTTCTCTGACAAATCCCAGTTTTCCTGGATCCTATCTGGATGCTACCGCCCTGAGGGGCATCTCATGACTGCCGCGTAGGTCCTGGGAAATCTCAGTGATCCTCACTGCCTTCATGACCCACGGTCTCTCAAGTGGACACACTGAATCCACAGGACCAAAGTCAACAAATAGTGAATCCCTTGCAAACAGACATCTACATGTGCTCATAAACAAAGAAAAAAACATCCACAGAGACAAGGCAGTCAACTATACAGGATCCACTCACAGGCCCCATAAAGACTCTCAGACTTTTAGTCGCATCCACATGATACGTCCACAATCAAGCAAACGTAATTATCCATAGAAACATAGCTGGCAAAACTTAGGTTTGAAGCCCTTTCCTCTAAGCCTTAAGACAGAAAACATCAGATTCCTGAGGTTGACATTTTTGTCCTTGATCCAGCCATGCCTGAAGCTGATACTGATTTTACAGTTTCCTGTTACATGAGCCAAAAATTTCCCTTTACTGCTGGTGCCTATTTGAGTTGGACTTTTTTTTGGGGGGGGGGTCTTGCAACCAGAGTTCTGGCTGATAGAGATGAATAAGACTTTTGCCAGGTGAAAAAGAAAGAGAGAGAGAGAGAGAAGGAGGGGGAAAGGGGGCATTCCAAGATGTAAGATGGCGTTACAGAGGCCTGGAGATATTAGAAACCATGGTCGGTGGCTAGCTGTACTATACTGCGTACAACAGTGTTGGAGACAGACTGAAATTAGGCAAAGGGGTCTGAATTCAGTCTGAGCAACTGAAAGTCTAGTCAGTAGGAGCCACCGAAAGTTATTTATCAGGGGAGTTCCACGCTCAGACCTCTCCAGCGGGAGACAGTGAGTGGATGAATTAGTGTGTTCACCGCAGACCTGCGAAATAGGCGCAGGAGAGGAGACAATCTCAGAGACAGTGGCCACACAGGAGTCCCAGAGACGGTCCCGCCTCAACCGCGGACTGAGCTCGTCAAGAGTCTTCGAACTACAACTTCCGGCATGCAACGTGAGCAGCTCCTTGTGCCTCGTGATTTGCCCCGGGTCCAATCCTGATGATTGGTTGGACCGGCTGCTTGTCAGACCAAAGTCGGGTTCTGATTGGTCTAGTTCCGCGAGGTGCTCCTCGCTCCATGCCCCTGGGTCCGGGCACAGCGCTCCCTCCAGCAACATGGTGAGCCTGCAACTCGCAGCCCTGAGGGGCAGGGGGTTCCGCGGAGGGGGTCCAGGGAGACACTGAGGAGACGAGGGTCCCATTATGGGGACTGAGCGCTCTGAGGGTCTCGGGGTCGGTCTGAGGGCTATGTGTCCCTCTCTGGGGTCAGAGTCTCGCTGCGGGATCTATAAGGGGGTTCGGCGTTGTACAAGGGGACTGGAAGATTCTGAGCGTTCTGGGCTTCTGACAAGTCCCTGGGGGACCCTCTAGGGGCCTGGGGCCCTGCCGAGGGGTCGTTCCGTGGAGGGGACTGGGGATCTGAACACATTCGGAGCCCCGCGAGGGAGATCTAGGGCCCCCTGCGGCCTACTCTGGGGATGGCTTCCAGCGGGAACGCGGGGGCCGAGCTGACAGGATCCTTTGGGTGTCCCTACGGGTATTGGGCTGTGCCGAAGGACCAGGGAGAATCTTGAGAGGAGGGGGGCCATGCCGAGGGGATCTGGGTGGCTTCAGGGCAGGCGAGGGTTCCAGAACTGGAAACAGCACAGTTGGAATCCTCAGGTCTCACGCGGTTCTGGGTCCAACCCATTGAGTTTATTCTTAAAGCTCAGCCTGGCTGGTGCGAGGCGAGGGCGGAGACCCTCCCCACCCCCGTCCCCAGCCCTTAGGGGTTCGGACTGGATAGAGGGAGGGACAGGCTGGAGGGGGCCGGGAAGGGGGCCTCACCTTGCCTGGGGTCGGGGGGTGGGGGATCACCAAGGAGGGCGTTGGAGGTGGGCCTGAAGTAAGAGCATTAATGGAAAGAACATCGTTCCAGGCCCGGGCGCAAGATCCTGTGGGAGGTGAGGGGAAGGGATCTCGAGAACAGGATGGAGGAAGGTCGCATTGATCCTACTGCGTAAAATTCTGGATTCTGGGATTATAGATCCAGGGAAGGGTTTTGAGCAGAGGAAGGACATAGGCTGATAGGAGGCTCCAGAGATCTTTGGAGATCTGCATACCGTGGACCCCAAGACGAGAAGCTGCTGGGAGCAGGGACATGAGAAGCATCCCTGGACAGACCTCTGGAGACTTAAGTGGAGGGATGCATGCCTTTCTTCCCTCCTTCCCTTCTCTTCTTCCCTCCTCCTTCATCCTTTCTTCCATCCTTCCCTCTTTCTTCCTTTATTTCTCCCCCTTCTTCTTTCCCTCTTCTTCCTTCTGTCCTTCCGCTCCTAGGTGCTAGCACTGCAGTTTGAACTACAAGTCTCCTCCCTGGGAGGTGTCCAAGGGTAATAGGGTCAGTGATGGAGAGCTTGGTGGTCTGGGAGGGCCTCTGAGACCTGAATGGCTGGACACGGGAGCGGTGGGAGAGAGCTGGGCAGTGAGGCATGGTTGTCTTGAGCTAGGCCTGCAGGGTCTTGCGGGCTGAGGAGTGGAGTTGGACGTTTACTATGAGACTGGAAAGGTCTGGGCTGCCTAGAGGAGCCAAGAGCTGTGTCCATGGGAGTAATGAGTAGGTGCTCGGGCCTCCTGGGAAGGGCCTGGAGGAGGCATGGTTCTCAAGCTTGGCAGAGAGGTCCAGGTTGCAGGTACCGCTGAGCTGGAGTTGTGCTGGGCTGGGTGGGTGGTTAAAACCCTGCCAGGGGATAGGTCACAAGGGAGAGGCGTCTGGAAAACAAGGGAGACTCTGGAGAGCAGTTGATGGGAGGTGCTGGGAACTGTGGGGAGAAGTAGACTAGGGGGTCCTAGGAGGAAGGGCGGGGCTGCTTAGAGGGCCCGCCCACTGGGCTTGGAGGGGCCCAACCCTGACCCAACTCAGGGTCTTTAATGTCTGCTAACCAGTCTGCACTTGGGTGGAGGGGAGGGTAAGGAGTGGGACTAGGAGACTAGTGAGATTTAGAGACCAGAAAGATGGCACCCCAAACTCACTTCTGAAAAAATATTCCTGGTCTCAGTTTACAAGTCACAGGCATAGAGAAAATATCCTGTTAGTGATTTTAATGATGATTTCTCAGCAGTCATTCTGAAGTACAGTGCTAGCCCAATATCCATCACACTAGAGCTTTTCCCATTAAAGTTAGCTTATTTTTGCCTGATTAAAGGATAATTTTAATAATTGGTTTTTATATTAATGTAATCTTAGTTTCATTTTAGTTGTTCTTTTTTTTTAAATTTCATTTTAGTTGTTAATTATAATACCGTAATACTAGCAGACAGCTCTCCGGAGCATGTAATTTTACATAATTACTGACAGCAAATCTGTATGTACTGCATTCAAGCAGAAAAACCCACTTTTCAGCTTCAGACTGACTACCAAAAACATTTCCTCTAAAACGTTTTAAAATGAGTGTATGAAAATGTGTTATGAATTGTTGTTTCAAAGGTTGTCAGTAGAAACTGGTAAGAAAATTCCTAATTAAAAAAAGTCATCCCCCTCAAATGTGTAAGGATTCTGAAACAGGTAGTGGCCAGAAATAGACCACTTTCATCCCATTTCCAGATGAGGAAACTGAGGCTCGTAAGAGATTAATATGTTAAATCCTTAGCAGAGGCTGAAAGTGAACCCCAGTCTCTGTTCCAGCACGTGCTCTCCTCTAGCCCACACCCCAGCCAGGTGGTGGGATGGGACCTGCACTTTGCTGGGGCTCCCAGCTGGGTCTGACCTCAGGACCTTTCTCTAACACTCAGCTGGAGCCAGGGAGGCCCTCCCTCCCCCACCTGGCCCCAGCATCTCTATAAATAGCCCGGGTTCCGAGGAAATGAGCTTCTGACCCTCTGGCAGGCACTGCCCTTCACATCTCTTCCCCCAGGCTGTCCTTGGAGTGCAGCTGGTAGTGACGCTGCTCACTGCCACCCTCATGCACAGACTGGCGCCTCACTGCTCCTTTGCACGCTGGCTGCTCTGCAATGGGAGGTGAGCCACGCCCCCTCCCTGGGCGGTAGGAGGAACCCCAAGTGCCCCGCTCCCTGGCTTCCCCCAGGCCCCACCTCACGCCCTGCATGCTGAGTTTTTTCTTTAACAACTTTATTGAGATATGACTGATGTACAGTAAACTGCAATATCTGAATTACCCTGTTGGATCTATTTTGACAGATTGTACACACCGGTGAGACCATCTCCACACTCAGAAGAGTGGCTGCTTCCCCCACTCCTGCTCCCCTTCCTCCCTACTCTAGCTGTAGATCTGTTTCTGAAACTCTTTTTGTCCTGGTGCGGGTCGCAGGCCCTTTCTGAGAGTCTGGTGGAAATTGTGAACTCTCTCTCCAGGACAATGCATGTGCCAGTTCCACCGAGAGAGCTAGCCAGCAGATTCAGGGGTGTCTAGGACCCCTGCTGCACTCCCCTAACCCACCCCCAGCCCACCTCCCAGGCTTCACCCTGGCCTTGGATGGCCCCTACACATCCTGTCCTCAGGCTTTTCAGGGCCAGCCTTCCCTCTGACTACAGTCCCAAGTTTCGAGGTTCACTGCCTTGATTCCCCTGTGCCCTAGCTTTCCTGACTGCCTGTCTTTCTTTCCCCTCAGTCTCTTCCGGTACAAGCACCCTTCCGAGGAAGAGCTTCGGGCCCTGGCGGGGAAGCAGAAGCCCAGAGGCAAGAAGGAGCGGTGAGTGAACCTGCAGCCTTAGGTGAGCGGCTCCCTTCCAGGAGTGGTCTCGAGGGCACAGGGCCTGCCCTGCCCTCTTCCAGGTACTGCTCTGGGCACTGGAGAATCAGGGACACCCCAGGCTGAGAATGGAGAATGGAGGATGCTGTTCTGACATAGACCCCGCTCCCCCCAGGTGGGCCAATGGCTATAGTGAGGAGAAGCCGTTGTCTGTGCCCCGGGACACCCCCTTCCAGCTGGAGACCTGCCCCCTCACAGCCGTTGATGCCCTGGGTAATAGCTCAACTGGGTCCCCAACTCGCCTCCGTTGGCCCATGCCCTGGTGAGGCTGGTTGGGGGGGGTGTCCTGGGCGGGCTATTGAGGGCTGACTGCGTGCTCTCCGCAGTCCTGCGCTTCTTCCTGGAGTACCAGTGGTTTGTGGACTTCGCCGTGTACTCGGGCGGCGTGTACCTCTTCACAGAGGCCTACTACTATGCGCTGGGCCCGGCCAAGGAGACCAACATCGCGGTGTTCTGGTGTCTGCTCACCATCGCCTTCTCTATGTATCCTTCCTCCTGGGAGCCTGGGGAGGCGGGAGCGTGCGGAGGCTGGAGCCAAGGTTTCTTGTGCCCCGCTAAATCGGTGTATCAGTGATCGACTGCTGTGTCGCAGCCTCCCCAAAACTCGGTGGGGTAAAGTAGTCGCTATTTTATTTGTTTTTCTGGGCCGGACTCAGCGAGTTTGCCTTCCCTGTGCTTTAGGTGGGCCCACCTTCCAGGAGGCTGGACCAAGTTTCCTCACCACAGCGGCCAGTAAGAAAGAGGGGGCACTGCAGGCCTCCTGAGGCTTTGCCTGAAGTCGTGACATCCCATCTCTAACCATTCTCTTGGTCAAAGCAAGTCACCAGTTCAGCCCAGATGTAGGGGCTGGCAAAGAGAGGTCCCCTCTGCAATTTTTTTAAGTTGCATAGAGAGCAGAGGCAAAACTGTGAATTTGAGGACCCAAGTCAGAGAAAAACGCCCTTGTGGGATGGGCTCGCAAAGAAGGGAAGCCCACCTTGCAGCCCACACTGCCCCAGGGGTCTCTCAGGGCGGATTGCAGATAGAGCCTTGTATCTTTAGCTTCTCAGAGGAATGGGAAACTCACAAGCTGTGAAGGAGGCTGAGTGGGTCAGGGAAGCTTGACCCCCTGAAGAGACAGAGTTGGTGGCCATGTCCAACTGAACACAGGCAGTGTGGTGAGGCCCAGCTGGAGGCCTCGCTCAGGCCCCAAAAGCAGTGAGCCTTGTGTCCTGGGCTTGCCCAGAGCCTCACTCTTCTGGCTCCCTCCCCTGCTCCCTGGGATTCTAAACCTGAACTTCAGTGTTTGTGCTCTGGGGTTGGGGGATCACTGGCAGTGGGGTGGTGGATGGGGGAGGGGTCACCACTGGCACTGGAGGCCTCCTTAGCGCTGCCCCCAGCAAGGTGTTCCTGACGGTCACCCGACTGTACTTCAGTGCGGAGGAGGGGGGTGAGCGCTCCGTCTGCTTGACATTTGCCTTCCTCTTCCTACTCCTGGCCATGCTGGTGCAGGTGGTACAGGAGGAGACCCTCGAGCTCGGTCTGGAGCCAGGTATGTGCAGTCTGGGTCCTGGAATCACCTCCCTCACTCTCTCGTGTAAGCTGGTGAGAGTGGAGTTTAGGTGGCTTTTCCACCTGCACACAGTAGGTGAGAAGGCGACTCCTGGGGCCCAAGAGGTCTCCATGGGTGCTTGCCACCCTGGGAACCCCCTTGGGCTTTGAGGACAGGAGACACCCCATCTCACTGTCCCTGATGAATGCCTGCAGCTGTAAATTCACACAGGCACTTCTGTTCCCCTCCAGTCTGTCTTCTACCCAGCAGCCAGAGTGATTTAATATTTACCTATTCTAATTTAATGTGGGGGAGGAAATAGGTAAATGGTATAAAATTGGTAAAATACAAGAAGGTACAGAATGAAAATCACCCTTCCACACTGGTTCTCCCCAGAGGAAACCTAGGGCACCACATTCCCATACTCTCATCAAACAGTAGTGTATCTGGCTTTACACCTTGTTTTTTTTCCCTTAAAAACAATAAATATTACTGTCCCTTGATGCTATGTCCCTTGTATGTTACAGTAGCATAGTAACAGTAACTTGATACTACATTTTGTAACAGCTACACAATATGTCACTTTATAGATTTTCTGTGATTATTTAACCAGGCCTTGAGTTATGGACTTATTTAAGTCTTTCCACTATTAAATGCTGTTGCACAGAAATCATGTTGCTACAAGAACAGCCCCGTGCATGTGACCCTGTGCAAGAAAGTGCATTTATAATTTTAATAATGCTGCAAAATTGCCTTTTAGGAAGAGATCAATGAACATGCCTATTTCCCCACATTGTCTCCAATGTGTTCCTCAGACATTTTTGTCTTGAGTGATCTGATGAGTGAGAATATGTGAGGTTGAGCATCTTTTCATATGTTGAAGAGCCATTTATATTTCCCTTCCAGAAAAGTTTTGTTCTTTTGCCCAGTTTTCTACTGGGCTTTTGATCCTTTATTGATTTGTAGGAGCCCTTTATATATTAAGGTACTTAGCCTTTGCGTGTGATAGGAATTGTAAATATTTTTTCTTTGGACTTTCTCTATTTCTTGAATGATCTTTTAAAAAACAATTTGGATTACATCACTTCTCTGCCTGACACCAGACTCTGATGGTCTTTGGGTAAAGATAAAAATCCTCACCATGGCCAACATGGCCCTGCTGACTACTTGAGCTTTATCATCACCAATTCTTCCCACCTTTCAATTTTTAAATTATGTAATGAATACACACACACACAAACACATAAAAATTACAAAACCAGATAATGTAAACACTCATTACCCACGTCTACCATTCAATAGGCTGCCTTTTTGTTTTGTTGATAGTTTCCTTTGCTGTGCAGAAGCTTTTTAGTTTGCTGTAGTCCCATTTGTTTATTTTTGCTTTTGTTTGCCTTGCCTGAGAATACATGTTCAAAAAAATACTACCAAGACCAGTATCGAATAGCATACCACCTATGTTTTCTTCTAGGAGTTTTATGGTTTCACCTGTTACATTTGAGTCTTTAATGCATTTTGAGTTTATTTTTTGTATATGGTGTGAGAAAGTAGTCCACTCTGAGTTTTGCATGTAGTTGTGCAGTTTTCCCAGCACCATTTATTGAAGAAGCTGTTTTTTCCCCATTGTATAATCTTGCCTCCTTTGTTATAGCTTAATTGACCATGTAAGTGTACTCCACATGTTCTTCATTAACATATATTCCTTGCCTCTAAGTGTCCAATAAATTCAAATCTCCGTCTTTCCTAACTTTTATTTCTGACATATCAGTCTTTAAAGGTTGACCTCCCCTCTGGGATGGTGGAGCTCTCACTTTCTCTTGGTAGTTCTGTCAGTGTTTTCTTTATGTATTTTGAGGATAATTGACAAGGTATTTACAAGTTTAAAATTGCTAAACCTTCCTGGCAAATTAGCCATTTTTTCTTGATATATTGACCCCTTCTGATTCTCATAATACTTCCATCTTAGTCTAGTTTATCTTATATTAATATAGCCTCTTCAGCTTCCTTCCTTCCTTCCTTTTTAAAGTGAGACATAATTGACATAAAACATTATATCAGTTTCAGATATACCTCATAATGATTCAATATTTGTGTATTTTGAAAAATGATCACCACACTAAGTTGAGTTAATATCCATCATCACGCATAGTTCCTTTTTTTTCCTTGTGATGAGAACTTTCAAGATCTACTCTCTTAGCAACTTTCAAAT
Source organism: Camelus dromedarius (assembly GCF_036321535.1). NCBI lineage: Eukaryota > Metazoa > Chordata > Mammalia > Artiodactyla > Camelidae > Camelus > Camelus dromedarius. The sequence continues at coordinate 10,984,831 of NC_087462.1, read as the reverse complement.
ATAAAATACCACCTTTCTTTTAAATAGTATTTATTATATCTTCTTTACATCCCTTTACTTTCAACCTTACAGTGATCTCATATTCAGGTGTATCTACTTTAAAATATATGTATATCTAGATATTTTCAATCAGGTCTGACAGTCTGTGTCATTTAACTTCAAAGTTTAATCTGCTTACATTTACTGTGATCACTGACATATTTGGCCTTGTTTCTACCATCTTACTTTCCCCTTTCTATTTGTTTCTCTTCTGTTATTGTTGTTGACAATGGCTGCCAGCTTAATTGTCCTTCCTTTGTAGGTGATTTGTCATAACTTCTGGCTGCTTTGTGATCTCTTTATTTTGGGTATTCCGCGGTTTAACCACAGTGTGTGTAGGTATGGATTTCTTTGTATTTATCTGACTTGATATACTTTGTCTGTATCATCCATTCTGCAGACTCTTCAATCATTCTCTTCCAATATCTCTTCTCCTTCATTTTCTCTCCTCTCTCCCTTTGGGGCCCTGACTTGACTTATACTGGACTTTCTATTCTGTCCTCCTTATCTCTTAATCTCTCTTCATTTTTCCCATCTTCTTGTCTTTCTGGGTTGGAATCTGGTTTGGCTGTTTCTAATATGCTGTTTAACAACCTATCATTTCAGTAGTTATATTTTCCCTTTGAAAGAGCTTAACTGGTTTCTTTGCAAACCCTCCTGGTCACCTGAGGTGGTCTCATGTCGCCCGTTTGTGATTCCAGCTTTTATTTCCCTCAGTCATTTCACATAGAACTGATAATGCCAATTTCTGAGGTCCTTGGGTCTAAACTTGTCTTGTTTTTTCCCTACAGACCCACCTTCATGGTGATTTCTTTACTTGTGTGTTTGGTGATTTTGGTTGTGAGCTCTTGTTTATTTGCTTTTACTCTATGGAAAATCTGGGGGCCTGAACTGAGAATTCTCTCCAGAACTTTGGTTTTCTTCCTTGGAGCCCTTCATGACCCTCCAGCTTCCTGGTATAATACAGGAAGCTCAGGCTCAGTGCCTTCTGCCCCCATGTCCCCCCAGTCCGGTCAAGGGTGTCTGCCTGGCACATTCTCCTGAGGTGCACATCACTGGAGAACAAAATTGTCCTTATGCTTGTTACAGGGCCTGGCTGCCACTAATATGTTCCTACCTAGGGAGCAAAAGGATGTCTGGGAGTGGGGACAGAGTAGGCTCTGAGGCCCCAGGGCTCTACTGGACACTGCCTTCTCTGTGTCTTCCCCAGGCCTGGCCAGTATGACCCAGAACTTGGATCCACTTCTGAAGACACAGGGCTGGGACTGGACGTGAGTCCTGGGAAGGGAGGGGGAGCAGCAGCTGGCTGTGACCTGCAAGGAGGGTGCTGACCTGCCTCAGCGAGCTCCATGACCTTTCTCTTTTCCCCAGTCTTCCTCTGGCCAAGCTGGCCATCCGCGTGGGGCTGGCAGTGGTGGGCTCCATGCTGGGCGCCTTCCTCACCTTCCCAGGCCTGCGGCTGGCTCAGACGCACCATGATGCGCTGACCATGTCAGAAGACCGGCCCATGCTGCAGTTAGGTGGAGGGCCGGGTGGGTGGGGGTTCAGAGAGCCTAGGGGAGGGGCTGTGGGAATGGTGGATGCCCAAGCCTACTCCCTCTGCACCCTTGCCACCAGGTTCCTCCTGCACACCAGCTTCCTGTCCCCGCTGTTTGTACTGTGGCTCTGGACCAAGCCCATTGCACGGGACTTTCTGCACCAGGCGCCCCTTGGGAGCACGTCCTTCTGTCTGTGCGTATGGGAGTGATCTGGGAGGAGAGGGCAGCTGGGGCCCCTCTGGTACTGCAGTCTTAGACTACGGGAGGAGCCGTGGTCGTGGGGGAGGAGCCTGGGGCGGAGACCGGTCTCACTAGTCCTGTCACCCCTTTTCGTGCAGGCTGTCGGACTCGGCCTTCGACTCGCTGCGCCTCTGGGTGCTGGTGGCGCTGTGCCTGCTACGGCTGGGGGTGACCCGGCCCCACCTGCAGGCCTACCTGTGCCTGGCCAAGGCCCGCGTGGAGCAGCTGAGGAGGGAGGCGGGCCGCATTGAGGCCCGCGAGATCCAGCGGCGGGTACTGGCGCCCGGGCCCGGGAGGAAACCGGGGGCTGAGGCTGGGGCTCCCGGTCCCTCGGGCGTGGGGTTACCTGGAGCCCAGAAGGCCCCCGGCTGCAGCCACGGCTGTTGCCTCCTAGGTGGTGCGGGTGTACTGCTACGTGACGGTTGTGAGCCTGCAGTACCTAACGCCGCTCATCCTCACCCTCAACTGCACGCTACTGCTCAAGACGCTGGGTGAGAACTGGCCGGGGCGGGGTGGGGCGGGGCCTGAGGCGGGGTCTGGAGTTGGAGTTGGGTGGGTGCATGGAGGGGAGGGCAGGAGATAGATGGGTGACGGGGGAGCCCGGCTGTTGGGGGTGTGGAGGTGGGGTGATGGGGCGAGGTCGGAGGCGGAGCCTGGGGTGGGGGCAGAGCCTGGGGCGCTGGGGTGGGGGTGGGGGTGGTAGCGGGAGGCGGAGCCTGGGGCAGGGCGGGTGAGTGTCTGAAACGGTGGAGGAGGAGTCCCTAAACCCCGTATGTGCCTCTGCCAGTGCCTCCACTCATCCCTGCCTCTACCCTCCTCTCGCAGGCGGCTACTCCTGGGGCTTGGGCCCGGTCCCCTCGCTGTCCCCCACCCCGTCCTCAATCAGCGATGGCCTGGTCAGCCCCGAAGAGGACGAGGCCCAGCAGACGGCGGCCCTGATCGCCGGGGCCCTGGGCAGCCTGCTCACACCCCTCTTCCTCCGAGGTGTCTTCTCCTTCCTCATCTGGTGGATCGCCGCCTGCCAACTGCTCTCCAGCCTCTTCGGCCTGTACTTCCACCAGCACTTGGTGGGCTCCTAGCTACCTGCAGACACTCCTGCGGCCCCAAGGTCTGGTCCTGGACCAGCGGGAGCAGGCCACCCCTCAGTGTCCCCAGGTGCAAGGCGGTCCTGGGAGTCTCTGCTGCACCGGCTGGCCCGTCTCCTTCACCACAGTGCCTGAGCCGTGGCCCTCCTTGGACACCGAGCTTCTGCCTCGAGAAACTGACTCCCCAGGCCCAGCCGCAGAGGTCCCAGGGCCAGCCATCGTTCCTAGATTGCACGTGCCCGTTAGACTGCAGTGCAGGAATGGGGGGTGGGGGTAGGAGACTCTTCCGAACAAATAAAGGAGCAAGCCGCTTTTTACAAACTGGATCCAAGTGGTATGGGAGGCAGCTTCCTGCATGCTGTCCCGCCACAAGGGTGCAGAATGGGTGGGGGCCATGGGAGGTCATCGGGGGCTTCAGTGCTGAGTGAAGGGAACAATGGAGGGAGAGCATAGGGTGACCCTAAGCAAAGGCCTGGGAGAAAGAAGTGAGAGAAGGAAAGGAGAAGAGATGAAATGTACCAATGGCAAGAACTAAGAGAAATGAGGGGAGAGGGAGGCGTTGAGCCCATGGTGCTGGGCAGGGGGCCACCGTGGCTGCCACTCTCTGCCACAGGTCAAGGGGGACTGCTTTCATATCAAGGTCACACACAGCAAATGGGCACACTGTTGAGGCCATGGTGACCCAGGGGAGGGAGGATAAGGGGTCATTACTGACTCCAGCATTTTCCTGCAGCTGTGGGAAACTGGTGTGTGTGCACATGTGTGTAGCCTCCTGTACATGTTTAACAAAATTCAACTGAGTAAATTTTAAAGGTCTTACTGGCTTATTCAATGATTCATGAATCAGGCTGCATCCAGTCCAAAACCCTAGTACAAGTACAGAGGCTGCAGAACATTCTGGAAGTAAGGAATTAAGGGGGAGAGGGCCACAACTGACCGCCTGGTCCAGGGATGCCAAATAAGGGAATTCCTGGGACCAGAAGTTTCCAGGTGCCTGAGGCTGGGTGACAAAAGCCCCATCCCAAGGCACACCTCTGGGAAGTTTCAGAATGAAGACCAGCTCCCAACAAGGACACAACAGTGACATCTAGTGGCTCAGGAACCAGAGATGATGGTGTGTTGTCTCCTTGCTCTATCTCCCCAGCACCTCAGGAGTCACCAGGGACTTTCTGACAGTGCTGACCCCACAGGGCACAGCCCCTCCTGCAGTGGTGCCTCAGGCCACCTGGCCCTTCGCTTGCTTAGCCAGGGCTGTGCATGTTCTCCGCTCTCTGAGCTCAACACCATGTAATTTAGGGGCACATAGGAAGGTAGAAACACCATAAAGAAAAGCAAGAGGATTCCTTACAAAACTAAAAATAGAGTTACCATATGATCCAGCAATCCCACTCCGGTGTATGTATCCAGAAAAGACGAAAACTCTAATTCGAAAAGATGCATGCACCCCAATGTTCACAGCAGCACTATTTACAATAGTCAAGACATGGAAGCAACCTAAATGTCCACCGACAGATGACTGGATAAAGAAGATGTGGTATATTTATACAATGGAATACTGCTTAGCCATAAAAAAGAATAAACCAATGCTATTTGCAGCAACATGGATGGGCCTAGAGATTATCACACTAAGTGAAGTCAGTCAGACAGAGAAAGGCAAATACCACATGATATCACTTATATGTGGAATCTAAAAAAATGATACAAATGAACTTATTCACAAAACAGCAACAGACTCACAGACATAGAAAACAAACTTATAGTTACCAAAGGGGAAAGGAGGGGAAGGGATAAATTAGGAATTTGGGATTAACAGATACACACCACTATATATAAAATAGGTAAACAACAATGACCTACTGTAGAGCACAAGGAACTATATTCAATATCTTGTAATAACCTAGAATGGAAAAGAATCTGAAAAAGAATATACCTCTATCTAGATAACATGTATAACTGAATCACTTTGCTGTACACCTGAAGCATTGAAAACCAACTATACTACAATTTAAAAACAAAGCAAGGTGGAGGGTATAGCTAAGTGGTAGAGTGCATGCTTAGCATGCATGAGGTCCTGGGTTCAACTCCCAGTACCTCCAATTAAAAAAACGAAAAAAAGCAAGAGGGTGACTGACACCAGCATAGTAGGCACGATGGGGGAGGGGCACACATGGGATGGCCAAGGCAGGGATCACCGGTGATGGGTCCCAGGCTCTCACTGCCGTGCTTTAAACCACATAGGCTCTTTATAGACTCATTTCATAATTTAAAAAAGAATGTAAGAATGAGAAAAATAAGGTGCAGCCACCATCAGAGGGAAATATGGAAGATGAAAGGGGGTGGGCAAGATCCTTTTGTTGGGGGGAGGGTATACCTCAAGTGGCAGGGCACGTGCTTAGCATGCACGAGTTCAGCTGCCCTCCAGGATTCCCACCTGCCTCCCTTCATATTAAAATTTTTCTGCAAAAAAAAAAATTTTTTTTGCAGCAAGAGCCTGAGTAGCATCACCCACCTGCATTGCCCATCGTGGAGAAAGTCTCTCAGGGTAGACTCAAGTCTGGGAACCCTGATTTGCCCCTTCCCAGAGGGGCACAAGGCCCACCATATCACACCAGTTCCTGTCCTCTAGGGCGCAACACAACACACTCACAAAATTCCTGTTCATATTCTTTGAGGACATTTCTTGCCTCTCCTACCAGGCCTGGTATTTGGGGCTGCAACAGACAGAACGACTAAGAGAAGGGGGAAGAAAGAATAAATGGCCAGCAATCACGGAGTGACACCCAGCCTTACAAGAGATCATGGAAGGATGCAACGCAAAGCAGCAAGGAGACGCCACATGGCGCGGCGCACACCCATGACTTCTGCATGTGGCTGGTCAGTGCCTGCGCTGCACAGTCTCGCTGGGGTGTGTTTTGGCAGCATTTGGAAATGGTGACCCCATGGCCAGCGGGTTCCTTAGGGACGCATCCTGGGGAGATTCCTGCCCATGGGTGAATCGTGCAAAGGCGGCAGGCACTGAGTTCTCCCTTCCTCCCCTCCTCCCTTTTTCCCTTTCTCTCTTTCTTTCTTTCTTACTTTCTTGGGTTTTACTTATTTTTGTATTTTTTTTCCCTTACTGGAGGCACTGGGGATTGAATCCAGGACCTTGCGCACGCCAAGCACACGCTCTACCACTGAGCTATACCCCAACCCTCACTGCATTACATCTGAGGGCAAAAAGCTGACCTGGGAATGAGTAGGTCACCTGGGAGAAACTATGTAGGTGGTAGGAACACAAAAGATTGAGTGCCGCTTATGAGGACAGATCTCCCAGATGGACTCAGGGGAGAAACAAGTAAAAAAGCACTGTAAAGTCATGAGATGCCATTTTTTCCCTGTCAGATTATGGCAGACCAAAAAGACTGGTGACCAGCCATGGGTGCTTATGGGCTGAATTGCGTTCTCCCCCAAATTCCTGTGTTGAAGTCCGAAACCTCCAGGACCTCAGAATGTGACTATTTGGAGGTAGGGTCTTTATAGATGCGATTAAGTTAAAATGAGGGCGTTAGGTTGGGCCCTGATCCTATAATAAGACTGGTGTCCTTAGAAGAGGAAAAAAACATTTTTTTGTTTTTGTTTTTAATGCAAACTTCTTTTCTGGTTTCCACTATTTTGTGGGAGGGCATTCTTTTTTGGGTAGGAGGTAATTAGATTTATTTATTATTTTATTATTATTATTGTTGTTGTTGTTGTTGTTGTTATTTTTTTAATGGAGGTACTAAGGATTGAACCCAGGACCTCTTGCATGCTAAGCAGGTGCTCTACACTGAGCTATAAACTCCCCCTGACATTCTTTTTTTATTGAAGTCTAGTCAGTTTACAATGTTGTATCAATTTCTGGTGTACAGCATAATGTTTCAGTCATACATATACATACATATATTCGTTTTCATATTCTCTTTCATTATAGGTTACTATAAAATTTTTTTAATTTAAATTTATTTTATTTATCTTTTTTTTGGAGGGGGAGGAAATTAGATTTGTTTGTGTACTTATTAATTTAGTGCAGGTACTGTGGAATTGAACCCAGGAACCTAGGCATGCTAAGTACACACTCTACCACAGAGCTATAACTCCCCACTAAAATTTTCTTTTATAAGAGGAAATTTGGACATGAACCTGCACAGAAGAAAGACAAGGAGAAGACACAGAGAAGACAGACTTCTAGCTAGAAGTCAAGGACAGACCTAGAACACATCCTTCCCTTGTGGCCTCAGAAGGAAGATTTTAGACCTCTGCCTTCCAGGACTGTGAAAAAATACATTTCTGTTGTTTTAAGCCACCCAGGTACTTTGTCACGGTGGCCACAGGAAACTCGGACAGCGAAGGCATGTGATATAAATGGATACCATCTCCTTGCAGGAGTATCTGGCATTTCTATTTCTCTTTGGATAGATTCCCCCCAAAGATGACCCTATCTTGAGGATTCAGGGCCCTTGGCTCACCTGAGAGGTGACTCCAGGAAGCAGCGATGAGGGTGAGGATGTGAGACAGGGAGGGAAGGAGCCCTGCAGGGGGCGTCAATGAGCAGGTGACTCTAGGCAATCTAGACTGGGTCCTGCTGGAGACCTGAGGGGCACAAGCATAGCACACGGCCTGAGAGTCGTTCCACCCCAGTGGCAAGGGGCTGCACCACGTACCCTCCAGCTGTCTACAGTCATTAGCTCCTGTGGGGAAGCCCCCAGGCTGAGTCAAAGTGGCTTCCAGGGAAGAGCAGTTGGTGGGAACTATAAATGCTGGGACTGGCACTGGCAACATAAGCTACACTATTAATATATCCTTGATCTTTACTGAGCAATTTTGTTCCTAGAAGCTTACCCCACAGGCACACTAGCTTATGAACTAAATGCCAAATTTTCACATACAAGGAAATTTATTGAAAGTGCCAGGAAACTCAACCCTGTTTTAAATAGAGGATAAAGTGACATGTTGCTGGAAGTTGAGAGGCAGCTCAGCTTCAGGTAAAGCTGAATCCAGCAGCCCTGACAATGTCACCAAGAATCCAATTTCTCTGCTCATCTCTGCTCTACTTTCTGCAGTAGAGCAGCTTCGTGCTGGGATTTGTTCTTACTTTGCAGCCACAAGATAGTGCCAACAACCACCTGGAGTTGGGGTTTCTTCCCCTGGGACCAGTGGGAGAGGATGTTTGCATCCCATAGCTCTCCTTGGAAGAGGCTAGCAAACATCTTTATTGTCACAGGCCCAGCTGGGGTCAAGTGCCCACCTCTGCATATTAGGGTATGCCACAGTGGTGGTGGGAAATGGGGAGGTGTTGACCCCCCCCCCCAGGCTCAGGAGCTGGTGCAAGAAGTGGGGCTGACCAGAAATCGGGGTGGATGTTGGGGGCGAGCTCAGCAGCCCCCAGGAGCCACTACCATGTTGTCATGGCAACAACTTACTAACAACCGAGCTGCCTGTCAATCAGGGATTGGTGGATCTCATCACAGGCCATCCTCCAGGAAAACACTAAACTGTCACTAAACAGTGAGACCTGTACACGTCAGGGACCAATGTGCAAGAAATAAACTGGATGAAAGCACCAGAGCAGAGCAGCAAGGGGGAAGCTCAGTGGAGCCACCCAGCACCCCGTACCACCATGCGAGCGCACACACACACAGCCCCCCAAACGCATGCGCACACGCAGACACTAGTGCTCACCTGGCTGCCCTGCCTGCCCGCGAGCACAGGGAGGTTCCCATTGTCCGCCTCTGGCTGGGTGACCCCTGTAAGTGGTCCTGGACAATGGGCTGTAGAGGAACCGAGTCTCAGTGGCCCCTGGGAGCTCTCTGGTGGCCTCATCCAGGCCAGCCACCCTGGGGTAGGACGTGACACTGAGGCCCGAAGCCTCAGCCAGTTGTGGAGCAGAGCCCCCAGCAGGTCACCGACAAGGGGCTCAGAAGAGAGAAATCATAGGACTTCTGGGCAGGGCTCACTGAAGCAGGACACAGCCCATCCAGAATGACATCCAAAGCGACAAGTGTGTGTACGCAGGATCTCTCCAGGAGACAGGAGAAACTGGTAACAGCCCCTGTGAAGGGAACTGGGAGGCAGACCTACTTTTCATAGTAAACTGTGCAGTTTGCACTTTGTAGCAAATCATAAACTGGTTTAACAATCCATACAACAGTTACATTAAAAAAAAAAAAAGGTTTATTGAAGCCTCTGTTCAAAAATCTGCCAAAATAACTTCAAACCTGTTTTTGGTTTGGGGAGGGTGAGGGTAAGAGCAGAAGAGACATGGGCAGGAGAAAAAGTCATTTTAATTTTTATTAAATATACTCTCTTGGCACAAATCTTTAAAATATATAAACATTATATATAAACAAAGTGTCTTCATGGCATCAAAATGTAACTGCAAATCAGGACAGGCAACCAATGGAGAGCAGTGTGACTACTGGGGGGCCCCCTGCCCGGCTGTGTGCAGGGCTGGGGGGAGGGGCAGCGCTACACTGGCCCATTTGGCTGGGAGCCACCTAGGGGAGGCACGCCAGGGCCAGTCATCCTGAGGGACCCTCCCTGCTCCGGCCCAGCCTGCAGTTCAACAGGGGGCGCTGCTTAACCATCCATTTGGTCTCACCCGCCTGGGGTGGACTCCATCACTGCTGCTCTCGCCTGGATGCCCTCGAGTCCCCATCCCATCTCTCTGTGAAGGGCACCTCTGCCTCCCCTGAGCACTGGGCAAGGCTGGGAGGAGGTGGTTGAACGCTCACCCCACAGGACAGCCATCACAGGCTGCCCAGGCCCCTGGGAACAAAGATGGGGCTGGCTGGTGGAAAAGTGCAGGCAGCACAGAAAGAGCGGTCCTCACGCCCACAGGACTAAGGCATGAAAAACAGAAATGGGGCAGAATGAAGGGAGGAAATGAAAATCACAATTGGAAATTCGTGTGTGGCTACAAACACACCGTCTCGGACCCTTTCACACATCATAGCTGCTAAGCCAACTGTGAAAATGGACCCTCTGGTAGCCCTGGTCCTGGACCCAGACTGACCTGATCAAGGTTTATTGTGTCTAGACCCAGGGCCAGTCAAATTTAAAAACAAACCCCTCCAAAATCAAACTCTAAACATCATTAGGAACCAGGTGTCTCGGAGTCCCCAGCAGGCCCCAGGGGGCTCCTCTGTGAGACCAGCTCCTTGGGGCACTCTGACTCTTCGAGCTTCCTGCCCCCAGGCCAGGCGCTGTCTCAGCGGCTGTCACTTTGGGAGAATCGAGGCTGCCAGCTGCCTCTGTGTATTCCATTCACGGGAAGCCAGACAACGCCATTGGGCCTCAAACCGTCCCATGTCCCAGCCAAGTAACCGCTCAGGTGGGGAGCCAGGGATATGCCAGGTGCCATGAGCCTCCCTCAGGAGCCACTGTGCCTAAGGGCAGAGGGTCAGGGCCCAAGCCCTGGCCTCCATTAGTGCAGCCCGTGGGGTGCAGACAGGAAGTTCTGGGCCCAGAGCAGGCAACCCAGGCAGATGCCCCTAGCTTGGGGCTCAGACCTAAACCTATTGCGATTCCTCAAACCCTGTTGACTGGAGGAGGCGTGACCCTCCTGGGAACATTACAAACCAGGGTGGGGGGCGTGTGGGGGAACAGAGGGGAAGACCTAATCCTAGGTTGAGTCTGGGATAGGGATAACACTCTTGGGAGAAGGCTGTTCCCCAGTGGGAGGCTCTGGGGACAGAATCATGTCATCTGGGAAGTAATGGTGAAGACAGCAAAGGCGGGGTGGGCAGGACAGGGGAGGGAGAGGCTGCATTTGCAGCCATAGCTCAGCAGGAGGCTGGTCTCACTGGGGACAGGGCAGGAGGCCAGGCCTCTCCCCTACACCCTCTGGAGCTTCCCCCACCCCTGAGCAGAGACTCAGAACAGCAAGGGGCGGGCGAGGTCTGGCCCTGAGCCCAGTGGGGACCGGGTCACTAGAATCAGGAGCCTGTCCAAGGGCACAAAGGGCACCAGGAGGCAGTGCTGGCAACTCATGACTCAGGGCGTTTAGGGTAATACCTCCGGGGGCAGCCCCAGCCCTGCTGAGGCTGGAAGAGCAAAGCATGGGAGCCCTGGCCCCCCAGTCCCAACAATGCACTTCAAGGGCCACTGGCTTTTCCGTCAGACCTGTCCACACTGAGCCCAGGTCCCCCCAACCCCTGCCTGTTCCACAAGGTGCATCTGTGCGGCCGGGGATGGAACCCAGCGTATCCTCGCTCCCGGGGCTCAGAAACGAAGGGGTCAGCGGTCCACCACCAACTGAAGCTTGAAAGCAGCCGACCCCACTGGCCCCTAGCTCTGCAGATGCCGCAGCAGGATCTGCATGAGGTCGAAGGTGGTGAAGCTGATGCCCACCGCGATGGGACCCTTGAGCCAGTTCATGCTCAGGCCCTTGTAGAGGCCGCGCACCACACCCTCCTCCCGCACAATGGTGTGCATGGTGCGCACGATGGAGGTGCGCTGGTGGCCTGTGACGCCGGCTGTCTGCATGCGCCGCCGCACCACATCCAGTGGGTAAGAAGCTGACTGCCCAATAAGGCCGGCGCAGGCCCCGAAGATCATGCGCTCAAAGGGGTAGGGCTGCTGGCGGCCGCTGTACTCTGCAGGGGGAGGGGCGGGAGGGGCGGTGAGGGCGGCAGGAGGGGGCACGCACCCAAAGGCGCACTGGCACCCACAGGTGCTGGCACCCACACGCACCCCTGCACCCCGCACTCACAGTGCGTTTCAAGACCCAACCAGCTTGCCTGGGTCCTCCCACCTGGGCCATGGCCTCACTACTCCCACACCTCCAGGTCACTTGTTTGTAATCAAATTTGAGAAGTAAAAGATTTTAAGACAGAAGAGCACAGAGAATTATATAACCAAGTCCTGAGACCCAGAACGAGCTCATACTCAGTCATTCTTGTTTTGGGTCTAGCAAAGAAGGAAAGCGTTACTTGTGTCCATAACCCTCTCCACCACCTGGCCAGCCCTAGGGGAGCCATCCAAACAGGCGCTGTGAGGACATGTGGGCAGGAAGGACGAAGGAGCAGCAACAGATCAACAGGGGTCCTTTAAAAATGTGTTGTAAATTTGAAACTAGGATTTAAAAACCAGGGAGACTACTTATTCCCTCAGCAGACGGGCAAAACATGAAGGGACCTGCCAGCACCACGAGGGGCATGACGTGGGTCAGGGGGAGGACCCCAGGGCAAGCGCAGCCCTTGGAAGAGGAGAGGGTGGAGAGGAAAACCAAAAACAGGGTCTCACACCCACACAGAGAGGAGCGCCTGGGATGTCAGCTGATCACCAGAAACCCGAAATAGCAGCCCAACCCCTAATAAGGAGGCCTCAATGCGGAGGGGGCTGGGGATCTGTTACAGGGAACCTCAGCTTTACGTGAAACATTTTAACAGAAAACATGTTGGAGCAAATAAGGCAGAATATTAATGCCTGATCATACCAAGCGACAGGTACAAGCAGGGTTATGGTGTTTGTACTTTTCCAGTTTCTCAAAATTATCAAAAGAAACGGAGGACACTTCCTCTCCATGTAGGTTTTTCCCGGTTTGTGTTTGGGTGCACCAGTGGCTGCTAGCACTCTGAGTGACACTGGACTTCACAAGGCTGCTCTCAAAATGAGGCATTAAAGGTCTTGAGTCCAGCTTCCTCAGGGCTGGCTGGATACATCTTCTCCTGATCCAGCCCCTGGGCCCCCAGCCTGCCCCTCCCAGAGAAGCCTTAGTGCCCCTCACCCCCACCCGCCTCCACCCGCCTCCAGGTCTGTGTGACCAGGGAGGTGCTGCCCTGGCTCCCCGCCCCTCACCTCTGTGTAGGCTCTTGAGCGTCTCGTAGGTGAAGAAGCTCAGGCCGGCGTAGGGAATGACCCCCAGGACCGTGGGAACGAAGCCGTGGTATAGAGTCTTCAGCCCCTCTTCTCGGGAGATGCGGATGAAGACATGAAAGATGTTGCTGTACCTGCAAGACACTGAGACTCAACTGGGATTGAGACTCTCTAATTCTCGGCTCCTCCCACTTCAGGGGGGCCGGAAGTTGACAGAACCCCCTGGTAGAAGTTTTGCCACTGGAGGGGGCCGTGCGGCCTAAGGCCATACTCCACCTTCAACATCAGCATCACTCTGCTGTGCTCAGCCCTTGTCTTTTGGTCGGATGCATTTTTAACATGTCTGTGCCCAACTCAACATGAAGACTTTGGGTTTGATGGAAGCAGAAACTGACCCCCAAGCTAAGAGATCCAATTACTGTCTTTCTGGAACTGCTGCAGAGCTGTACACCTGGCCTGCCCCATGGTACCCGGCAAGGTCCGGGCGGCAGTCTCGGCACCGCTTCATCTGCTGTCGGATGTGGAGGCCTGGAGCCAAACCCCAGGGTTCTTGATGGAGACAGCCAACCTGGGAGCCCCACTAGACAGAGCTCCTGGTGCCAGTGTTAGTGTCACCGTGGTAGGGCTTACATTTCCTTTGGGGTCACGGCCATCCGTGCTCTGACCAGGTCCAGGGGGTACGTCAGTGAAGCGGCTGTGGTTCCAGCCAGTGCACCGGCGAGGAGGCGGGGCCAGGGAGGCAGGGCTCTGAAAGAGGTGGGGAGAAGGTGAGACCTGAGGCCGGTGCCCACAGGGTTGGGTGGGGAGGGATGGGAGAACAGGCGTGGCCCGGCTTCCTGGCTGCTGAGCTGCCGGGGGCGGGGTGGGCGGGGGTCTCTATGGACTTCATTTCTAAATTCCCCTGGCTGCCTTTCCTGTCCCTTCCGTGTATGAGTTAATGGATGACGTGCACCCTTCCCACCCGCTCTGGGGCAGTTGGGATCGCTGGCCCTCCTGGGACTTAGGTTCTGCGGGGAGACGCGGATACCAGAGAAGTTCCGACATGGTGACCATGCGGAAGACCGGAGACCAGGGAGATGCGGCAGAGCTGGGGGGTGGGGGGTGGCTCACTCTCCGCGGAAGCCGTAGTAACGGCCCAGGATGCGCTTGTACTCCTCGTGCGCGCTGAACTGGATGGCTGCGTAGGGCACCACGCGCACCATGGTGGCCGAGTTTCCGCGCCACAGGCTGAGGAAGCCTTCGTTGAGGTAGGTGAAGTAGATGAGCCGGAAGGCCTCCTGGGGGGAGAACAGGGGAGAGGGTCAAGGTCAACGCCCTCAGCCTCCACCTGCCTCTCCCGAGCATCGCCCATGCTAGCAGAGCGCAGAGCCCGGACCTCCCCTGCCCACCTCGCCTTAATCCCCTCCCCCGCATTCTCTGGGCCCAGCATGGGACAGCAACCCCCTCCGCCCCAGCCAATCCTCTGGCCTTGGGAATGGTAAAGTGAGCCTGGAACCACATTTGCAAAGTAGACTGACAGCCCTGCCCAGAGGACGTTGTTGGTGTTTGGTAGTCTAGCTTTTAAAACTACTTTCTTTTCCTTTACTAAGAAGATGACACCTGCTCTGTGCTTAAAAATAAATCAGATATGAAAACTGAGTTTAGACTGTCAAGTCCTCTTGCCACTGCCCCCAGGATAGGTGGGTCTCCTGTCAATTCCCAGGGTGGGCTGTGTCCAGGCAGAGCTCAGGGTGTGAGACAGGTGGCCGTGGCCCTGGTGCCTGGCAGGAGAGGCCTGGTCACCCAGCAGCAGCCCTGGAGCTGGCCCGGGCCTAGGGGGAACCAATGGGAAAAAGCACCTTAAAAAGCATTTCCCCAACCCCCACCACTTTCCTTCTCTGCCTGCGCCAGCCCAGCAGGGCGGAAGGTGAAGGCCCCAGAGCCGGGGTCCATGACCTAGCGGCTCACCTTGGCAGAAAATCTTTTTGAGGACACTGGAAAAAAACCAAAAACACAACAGAGTGTGAGATATAAGGATGGGACACCCCAGGCTGCCTGACCCCCACCGCAGGGTTCTGGTCTGAGCATGGGGAGTGAGAGCAACCCCTGGGGATGCCCCCCACCCCCACAAGGGCTGAGGTGGGGGCAACCTTGCAAAGTCACCCTCCTCCCAGGAACCTTCTCCCCTCTTCACGGCCAGGCCCCTCTGCACACCAACTTCTCCCCAGGAAGGGGAGTCCAGCTGCCACCTGACCCTCCAGGATAGTGAGGTTCTCTGCAGGAGCTGCAAGGATGCATCTCTTGGGGGTGGACATCCAGCAGCCCCCAACCTGACTGGACTCCAATTCTACCAAACCCCTCTGGGGGAGGTGTCCCAGCCATTAACCACGCCGGGGTCAGCCGAGGGCCTCCGGCTCCCTCAGAACATCTGGGGTCTGCCCCGTCTTCTCCAAGGCTTGGGACAGGTTGCCCTAATCCCCATATCCTACCCTCTATGGCTGCCTGGCTTACGGCCCCCACTCCATGGTGAGCTCTGTCACCAGGGGCTGGAGCCACAATGGCCACAAGGACCCAGAAACACAAGCCATGAGGGGTCTCTGTCTTGCAATGCCCCCATCTCACTTCCCCAGTGTCTGCCATATTCCCAGGACACCCCTGTACTCCCATCTGCGTGGACATGTGCACACCTCCTGTCTTCGAAGTTAAACACAGCTCCCTGAGGGGTGCTACACTGAGCGGTTGTTCCAGTAACAAAACAGCCGATGGAGGGCGTGCGTGCTCAGCTGCACGCCGGCCCTTTCCCATGGCAGCTTACTCCTCTGTGGGGACAGGGTTGACAGCAATGTTTCTGTTTTATGGTGAGGAAACAGGCCCAGAGAGGCTAGGGGACCAGCTTGAGGAAGTGGGGAGGGACTGGCTCGAGCCTGCAGTTCTCTCCTCCCAAACAGCTGAGGGGGCAAGGGTCCCAGGTTGTGACTGTCCTTCTGCCTGACGCTGTGCAGGCACTGGTCACCATCTGTGGGACAAAAAGGCCTCATCTTCAGGGGACCCTGTGCTTGCTTAACCCTAAGGAAGGAGGGAGATGGTTTCGTGAACTCTGACCCCCCAAAAGATACGTCCATGTCCTCATCCCCAGCACCCATGAACGTGACCTTAAGTGGAAACAGGGTCTTTGCAGATGTAATTAAATTAAACTGAGGTCATACTAGAGTAGGGTGGGCCCTAATCTAATGACAGTGTGCTTATAAGAAGAGGAGAGGGTCCAGACACAGAGGGTAAGGCAGAGGTTGGAGGGATGCGGCCATAAGCCAAGGATGCCTGGAGCCACCAGAAGCTGGAAGAGGTGAGGAAGGATACTTTCTCAGGGCCCCAGAAGGAATCAACCCTAGAGACACCTTGAATTTGGAATTCTGGCCCCCAGAAAGTGAGAGAATAAATTCCTATTGCTCTAAGCTGCCTGATTTGTGGTACATTGTGACTCCAGTCCTAAACATTAATAGACTTTCTAAGTTGATTTTTGTTTTTTAAAAAACACCTTTATTGTGGTATAATTCCTGTACAGTAAACCACACATATTTCAGATGTATCTAAGTGGATTCTAAAGAGGCATCTTAAAAACCAATTTGCAGTGCAGTTTGGGGGCCCATGGAGGAGGGTGACTGCCTGGTAGCTTCTCTATTGCATGGCATAGATGACAGGCAGCATTTACCTTGGAAAATGATTTTGGTTCGGTCCAGAGGAGCTACTGCTGTTTTGGCAAGAGCTCCAGCCAGGGCCCCGGACAAGAGGGAGCGGAGAACTTGCCTGTGATCACTCTGCAAGAAAACACACGGACATGCGGTCTGTTGTTGGAGAGGGAGCAGAGGTGTCTGCTCTGCTGAGGACAATTTCCAGGAGGAACATTTTCCTTCTCCCCCTGGTCCAGGGTTGCCAGATACATTGTGGCTGGAGTGACACAGCTCTGCTGGGCCCTGGGCATGCTGGGGCACAGGGTGAGCTGTGGTGGGTCCAGTGGCCACGGAGCCTGGTGTGCCACAGGGAAAGCCTCCTGAGCCACAGGGACCATCCACACAAGAGGTAATGCACTGGCTGGGCTGCTCTGTGAGGTTCCAAGTCCTCAGAGACAGCCTAAAATGGGACCGACTACAAACGCAAGAGTCACCCCTGGCCTGTCCCACTTGGAAGCTTTGATTCCACCCACTGCCTGTCTGTGAGGGACTCTCACGCTGCAGCGTTTCAGGGCAAAGGATCCTTGTGGTCAGGGGGTTGGGCAGGGGGTATCAGGCAAGCAGATCCTGACTCTGTTCAGCGTGTCCTCTTTCCACAGTTTTCTATCAAGACTTCTAGGGTGGATGTCTGTGGCTCTTCATCCAACCAAGGCGAGGGTGATGGTGACAGTGACGTGGCTGACTGGCACTGTGTGAATCTGCGGCCAGCCTCAGAGCCAGTGCCTTCCCAGGTCTTCCTGAGGCTCCTTGAGCCCTGGCTCAAACAGCCCTTCTTCCTTTGAGGCCCATGGAGCCCTGAGTCGTTGCACAGGAAGCCACTGGCTCATCCAGTTGGTGTCTCCATTCCACTGCTGACTCAGCCACAGAACCTGTCCCCACCTGTCCTCACTCGGCAGCGAGCAGGGGTGGTGAGGAGCAGAGAGCTCAGTGATCCCAGGAATCTGCGAAGTCCATGAGGACCAGGTGCCCTCAGGGCCTGGGGACACACAGTGAGGGGCAGGGGTATGTACGAGCCCCCCTCCCCCCGCCACCAGGCTGCCAGTCCACAGGGGAAGCCAGACATGAAC
Organism: Camelus dromedarius; assembly: GCF_036321535.1. NCBI lineage: Eukaryota > Metazoa > Chordata > Mammalia > Artiodactyla > Camelidae > Camelus > Camelus dromedarius. The sequence goes on along the minus strand of NC_087462.1, from coordinate 10,967,321 downwards.
TAATTCTTCAGACAAATGCGTGCAGTCACCGGTCTCGGAGGGGCTATGAGGAGGGGGCTCAGGGTTCCGGGAGAATGCAGGGTAGTGGGTAAGGGGCTGAGGTTGAAGGATGAGGTGCAGCTAACTGCGGTGTGTGTGTGAGAGACGGGGAGGAATGGAACACTCAGAGGCAGTGGTGAGAAGGGGTAGGGGGCCCTGGGGGACCACAAAGTGGGCAGGGTGGCTGACAGGGAAAAGAGATGAAATCTGGGTGGGGCTGGACCCCACAGAGCATGGGGGGCCGGGCAAGGAGGCTGGTCTTTGCCTAAAGAGAAATGGAGAAGTGTGAAGGGGAACAGGCTGTTTTAACTGTAACCAGAGAAAAGGCAGCTCCAGCAAAGCCCAGGATGGAGGCAGCAGAGGCTGGGACCAGGGCGGCTGAGAGCGGGGAGGGATGAGGAGGTTTGGGTGGGTACAGCTGGCAACGCCGGCGTCCAGACTGGGCCTCCACGTTTGCTCAGCTCAGCAGGAGGCTCAGGGGGAAGGGCTGGGTCTGTCCACAATCCTGGCCTGAGTCTGGGCTCTGTCCTGACTAACCACAGTGACGGGATGGCCCCTCTGGTCTCCTGTTCCTCATCTTTGATACAGTGAGGTGCTGTCTCCTGGCCCAGGTCCCAGATTTTATCCCAAGTGTCCCAGATGCTCGCAGTGGCCATGTGCCCCACAACCTGGCCCTTTTCCCTTAATGCCCCCGGTGTCCCCTCCACCAGCCCAGCCCACCTGTCCCTATAAACAACAAACAACTTCCCACAGCTTCTGAGGTTGAGCTTCACCATGGGGGTCCATCTTCTTGCTTCACACAGGCCTGTTATTGGGGACCCCTGCCTTTTCTGGGTCACACAGGAAGGTTCTGGGTGTCTGGTCCCTTTGGCTTTGAGGGGTGTGGACATCAGATGCCAGAAGGCTCGGTGGTGTTCCTGGCACCAGCTCCGAGGCCCAACAGGCCCTCTGCCTTAATCTCCTGTCTGTGAATCAGTGTGGTGACTGCTCACCTCGAGCCACTGTGAGCAGAGGATTCCCTCTGTGCACCCTGTGGGCACTAGAAGGAGGGCCAATGTGTCCCTTCCATCTCCTTCACCAGGTTACTTCCTGTGCAGTCTGGGTTCTTACAATCACAGGCCAGCTCTGCACATCGGGAACACACATGTCCTTAAACCCAAACTCTGGATGTGGAGCTCCGGGGACCCACTGTAAGCCCACAACACACGCTCAGTGGAGGAGGCCACCACTGCCGCCTCTGGATGCCCTTCCAGGGATTTGTAAACGACCACACCCCCGCTTATTCTTTAACGAGCTTGGCATCGGCATCACCAAACAGTCAGTGTCTCTATATCCATCATATGAAGAGATCCTGCAGGTGAAGAATGAGGCAGGCAGTCCGATGGAGAGGAAACGGATGATCCACAAACCAGATCCATGTGAACACCACAAGAAGATGCCCGGCTCCTTAACCAAAGAAATGGGACTTGGCACAGTGAGCTCCCTGCACTGGGCTGGCCAAGTAGACCAAGATTGATGTGGGTCATGCCAGCCAGCACGGGGGAAAACCAGTGCTGTGTGCGTCCCAGCACATGCCCAGCATGGGGGCCCTTGCTGGGCACATCTGCTTGGTGAGATCCACATCCAGCGGCCGATGGAGGGAAGGCTACGTCTCCCTTATACTCTGCTGGGAAGTTCACTAAACTGTGAGGGATGGAGGTGACCATTCTGGAGCTCGCCCCCCACCGCCCAGTGTGGTGATGGTGGACCCAGACACTGGCCCTGAGAATCAGTTCTGCCCACCTGGCACTCCACAGGGTGACGTGGAATTCGGGGATGATGCTGCTTTGGCCTTTGAGCCCACGGACTTTGAACACTGCTTGCAGGCACCTGAGCCAGCCTGGCAGTGAAAGTGGGTTTCTCTGTGGGGCTAGGTCAGCCTGTGTTCGAGGTTCAGCTGGGAGAACGTCTAACAGCTTCTCTGGTGCACAAGGACAGGGCTGATCCAATTTCTTTATGAGGGAATAAACCTTTTCTTCTTCAACTGAAGGGCATAATCGCAGATGAACCTCAGAGCTAAGAGCAAACTCCTCACCGCAGCCCCCTCCCCCGAGGCCCACCCCACCTCTGGCTAATTCTTTTGTGTTGGCAAACCTGAGACAGAAAAGGGGCACAAGGATACCTTTGACATCCCAGCCAAATGTGGGTGAGGTTTTGGCTTTTTGGCCAGGTGGTGGGCCACCCGGATCCACAGCACAAATGGGGCTATAAAAATGGAATCAAAAGCAGCCTGTGTCATCCCCCACGGCCTCGCCCTCAGTGTGTGTAGGGGGATCTGTAATATGGTGCGAGCACAGAAGAGGGACGTGGTGAGAACGCCCATGGGGAGGCTGGGGTACTTGCCTTTGAAGAGACAGATGAGGGCAGGACGGACTCAGCATCCTCACGCAAACGCACCACGCCTTCCTTCACACCATTACCCATTCCAGGCCTGCTCAGGACGGTGGGGACTCGGTCCTGGGGAGCAAGAGGGAGCAAAGTAAAAAGGTGGCCTCCCCCACCGGCCTGGGGCCTGTGACTCATCCTCAAATCCCGTGATGCCAGCAACGCGCCAACCAGTGGCACACTCCTCCTAACCTGGCTTCTGTCTCCCTGCAGGAGAAAGACATCCAAGCCTGCATCCTGATGCCAGTCCCCTGTGCTGATCACGCTGATAGCTTAATTGTTTACAAAAGCTTTTCTCATTGGCTCTTTGATTCTCACACACAGGCCTCTGTGTCGTCTGTTTTTTTCACCTAGTACCAACAGTCTAAATTGGCTCAGACAGGTTAAGCAGCCAGCAAGGTCACAGTAGGAGGCAGGGCTGTGGGGTGTGGAGGGGCCCCACCTGCCTGGAGCCCAATGCCTTCTGGGCTTATGCCATCTTGGATCTGAGATTTTGTCCACAGAAATACTTTAAGAAAATTAATCTTTTTCCTACTGTGTGGCTGCTTGCTCTTTGCAGCCAAGCTTACAGTAAAGAGTCCTAATACTTGAGGATTCCTCCCTGGAAACCCACACGGAACCTCCCAGAAGAAGCACAGGTAAAGCTCAGCCAACTGCAGGGAGGGGACCAGAAGGAAAAAAGGGTGAAGGCCTGGTGTCATTGAGATGCCGCTGGGCACCAGTATGCTTGGAGGTCTCCGTTTCCATGCTTTAAAATTACCCAATGACTGTTTCCTACCTAAAATGGGCTCTAAAATCAATGACAAGTAATCTGATAAGAGACAAAAAAAGAGACACAAATGGGAAGGCCTTGTGAAGACAGAGACAGAGGTTGGAGTGATAACACAAGCCAAGGAACGCCTGGAGCAGAAAATCTGGAGGAGACAAGGAAGGATCCTCCTCTAGAGCTTTCCCGGAGGGCATGGCCACACACCTTAACTGGGGACTCTGAGTGCCAGAACTTCCAGAGTTTTGTTGTCTTAAGCCAGTTTGTCGTGATCTGTCACAGCGGCAACAGGAAACTAAGACTAAACGCCCTTCTTTGAGGAGAATCTGGGTTGCCCTGTGCCCCCTCAACCCTGAGCAGAAGGGGCAGCCACAGCCCACAAGCTGTTCCCACCAGGGCCTGGAGCCTCCAGGCAGCTCTCCAGGATTGCAGGGTCAAGAGGGGATTTCTGCCCTGGGGGAAGGGCTCAAGATTTTGTCTCTCAGGTCAAAGGCTAATTTCCTAGGAAATAAAGAGCTATTTCAAATCAGTTAAAAACAAAACAAAAACAAAAACAATTCAAGACAAAAAAGGCAAAGAAACAGCCAAGTTACCAGGAAGGCAACAACTTAAAAATATGACAGGTACTTGACTGCACTCATAAGGAGAAAGTTGGGTTTAACTGTCAGTGGGGGGCGTTGGCACATGTGGGGACAGTGCACAAGGACAGGGCTGATCTGTTACTGTGTAGGGACAGTAACGCAACTGGTGGATGAGGCGAGTGGGCAAGGGAGCGGCCACTGGGTGCGCCTCTCTGCAGGTGACTTGGCAAATGCCTTGCTGTGCCCCCAACAGGTAAGCATGAAGCCTCGTGGGCCAGTGAGGCCATGGCCAGGTGCTGGTCCCAGTGAAAGTATGAAGGTCTGGATGGGAAGCCACGGGGGTGGGGGAGGGGGTGGGGGACAGGGAGAACACGTGACAGCAGCCCTCAAGGGAGAACACCACCCAGCCTGTCACTAATGAGTGGGACCTACCTGGACCCAGCTGGGATGCTGTCCAGATGCAAAGACCTGGAAACAGTCCAGTTGTTTATAGAGAGCTGTCAACAGTGATGGGGACTTACTGGACATGGGAGGAGACAAGAATAGGCGGGAGCCTAACTGTGGATGTACAGACTCTCTTGCAGTTGGCATTTCCCTGCCCCCCACTTACCTATCCATTAACAACAGAGAGAGGACCGAACCCACGCGTGGCCCTTCCTTGGTCAGAACCCCTCCCACTGCCCTAAGGCATCCCCTCCATGCTCCCTCCTGGCCCCTTTCCCTGAAACTGTCACATGATTCTGAATTCACCCCCCCCAAAAAAAGGCCCCCACCTCCCTGAATTGGGGCTCCCACTGCTCCACACAGCATCCATGCTCAGGACAGTCACCAGGTTTCCTCGGCCACCAGTGGCCTCCACCAGTAGGGACAACGTAGTCAGAACTTCTCTACACACAGCCCCAGGTTGGGCCCCCATGTCTGTGCCCAAGAACATGGGCTCCTTCGGGTGTTATCTGGAGATCCTCACTGGTCACATAGTGACCAATGGCCTATGTGGCTGAGGGTGAGGCCCAGGGTATGGCAGGTGGCCTCAGCTGGTGCTGGGAACCTGGAGCCTCCTCCCTCTTGACTTCTTCCCCTGCAGTCTCTGCTATTTACATAATATCCTTTAGATGAATAAGTCAGAACACTGAGAAGTGAATCCTAGAACAGGAGGTGCAGCCGGCAGAACTGGGGGAGGAGGTCCCTGGGGAATCTCAGAGGAACCTGGCCCAGGAGTCGCCTTTGGGCCTCTCATCACAGCAGAGGATGCTGTGTGTTCTCTGGGGTCAGGAGCTCAAGGGGAGAAGCCAAGTCACTGCCTGGTGCTGGGGACGAGGGTGAGGGTAAGATCGGGGCAGCCACTTGCTCAAGTTTTGCTCCTTGACAAGCAAATGCACACCTGGCCAGGACTTTTGGAAAAAGGTGAAACCCAGACAGCACCTCGTAGGCATCATTTGGGCGGGGAACACAGATCTTTGGTTTTGCTTCAAAACCCACACTCGGCCTTCTCAAAATGTAAGTCACTCCCAAGTTCAAAGATGTATTTATATAAAATAGTACATAGGGTAGGGAGAGGGGATGGAACATTAAATTAGGCCAGTTGTAAATGTTTTCCCCTAAAAAATCAATCTTTTGAAGAAGACAGAGGACAGCTCAGAGCTCTGGCCCTCAGTGTCCCTCCAGGACCCCCAGCAGTAGGGACATCCTGCTGCCCTCTCTCAGCTCCTTTGTTGGCATCTCTGACCTCTTGTGACACTGTATGTCTGGTGCACAACTGCCTAGATCTCATGGACTAGATGGACACACGCATTCTTGTTCCTCGTGCTGGTGACACTGTCACACTGAGGGTCTCCGCGTTCAGGCTGGGAGCCCACCTCTCAGTCCCACATTCTGGGTGCCCGTTCACCTGGGAGACCCGCGCTTGCTCTCCTCCCACAGCTCCTGAACATCCCATGCCCCGTGGTGGCTCTGTGGCTAGAGGTTATGTCTGTTAATATTTACCCCAAATGACGCCCTGGCCATCACTCTGCCGAACCCGCTGCCCTGTGGCTTTACTTCCAAAAGAGAATCTGTTTTTTAAGTTCAAGTGCACATTCCTCAATCCAGAGTAGAAGCTGAGGGACCTCTAAAGTGAGCCACCGGCTTGGTTTCAGGTGGTGCAGAGAGAACAGGCGTCCATGAAGAATAATGTAGGGGGGACAGGATTTAAGTAAGGGTTGTTTTCTTTTTTGCGGGGCTTAGGATTTATGTGAGGGTTTTTTAGGGGAAGGGAGGGTACTGGGATTGTTCCTTAAAAATATTTTCAGCACACAAAAAATAAAAATTTGTAACTGTGTACAATGATGTATGTTAACTAGACTTATTGTGGTGATCAGTACACAATATACACAAATATTAAACCATTACATTGTAAACCTGACACTAATATACAGTTGGCCCTCTGTATCTGCAGGTTCCACATCCATGGATTCAACTAACTGAGGATTGGGAAAAAAACAAAAAAATCCCATAAAGTTCCAAAAAGCAAAACTTGAATTTGCTATACACTGGCAACTATTTATAAAGCATTTACATTGTATTAGGTATTATAAGTGACCTAGAGATGATTTAAAGTATACAGGAGAATGTGCGTAGGTTATATGCAAATGCTACGCCATTTTATAATACGGGACTTGAGCACCCTTGAATTTTGGTATCCAGGGGTAAATCCGGAACCAATGCCCTGGAGATACTGAGGGATGATGGTAATGTTACGTGTCAATCATACCTCAATTAAAAAATGCAAAACAAAACAAAATAAAGCCCCAAAAACCTTCAGATAAGAGAGACAGAATATACAGAGGGACAATGGCCAGGCTATGTGTGACAGTGGAACTCTGACCCACCACCTCTGTAGCACCCAGCCAGGGAAGTAAATCACAACTCCTCTAGCAATGGGCCCCAAAAGCTGGGACTTGGTCAGTGACTGCAGCTTCCCTAATTTTCCCTAATTTTTGTTCCTGTTTCCAACTCAGGACAACCAGAAGGAAAAAAATATACCCTTCACAACCAATCACATAAGGCAACTGCTTCTTGGCAGCTGCCCCCAGCTTCTTATACCAACAGCCTCCAACAGGCGCACCTGGGCCTATGCTCCACCATAACGGTCTCCCTCTCTCCTGCCGGCCTTTGAGTCTCAGCCAAACGCAGCGGACACCTTGGCTCTAGCAAGCCTCTGTTGTTCTCATTTCGGTTGCCTTAGTTTATTCCCACAGGTAACTGCATGAATAGGGGAGAAGAGATAGCTCTTTCTTATAGTAGAATTTCACTTAAGAAATGTACGAGGAGTGACGGACACAGAAAATCACCAATAGGCAAATGTCAGTATTCCCTATTGCCATCAAGAGCCACAGGCGGACAGATGCTAAAATGGGGGAGTGATAATACGATGAGAAATGGGGTACTTAGGTGGTCTCTAAACATCTGTCCACAAGACACTTAGTAATTTCTTTGGGCAGAGAAACCTAACAGACCCCACCTTGAGCAAATGATCAAGGTCAGCACCACTGGTGATGGGACATAGTGACAGACTGTACCTCTGACAATGCAGTGGGAAGGACACAACATCACTTCTGCGGGATTCTTGCCAAAGATGTACAACCCCAGTATGATCATGAGGAAACACCTGACAAACCACAAGGAGGCAGACTCTTCAAGCGACTGAGCAGTTCTCAGCAAGTGTGTGAAGGTCAAGGACAATAAGAAAAGACCGAGGCACCATCACAGATCGGAGGTGACTAAGGAGACACAAGGTCTAAGTACAACATAGGCACCTGGACCAGAATGAGAACATTACAGGGAAAGCTGGTGAAACCAGAATTCAGTCTGGAGATGAATTCTTACTGCTGCATCAGTGTTAATGTTCTGGTTCAGATAACTGTATTGTGTAAGATGCTAACAATGGGGGCAGCTGGGCGAAGGGTATCAGGAACTCTCAGTTATTTTTGTCATTTTTCCATAAGTCTAAAATTATTTCAAAATAAAAAAATTTTTTTAAAGCTTTGAGAAAACCAGGAGCTTCAGAGAAACCTTTGGCACATCCCAGACATTTCAGATGTCTGTGGCTATGGAGGGTTGGCCCGGGGACCTGGCTCCTCCCTGTCCTGTTGGGGCCTCTGAGCCAGGGTCTCTGCATCCTGGGCTGGAGCTGGGGAACTATGCCAGCAGTCATGGGAGCCCTGTGTGAGGGATTAATGCTGCCTAGTTGGAGGGGAGACCAGCACCCTTCTTGGCAGGTGCACCCTGACCTTGGCCCCTTCTCAGAGCAGGGCGTTGGGGGTCAGCAGCTGTGGGGTCCTGGGCCAAGGCCTTCACCCTCTGCCTCTGCATGTTGGGGTGAGGATGGGGTGAAGGCAGGTGCTCGACACAATGGCACGATAGCATCTATTGTTTATTGAATCCCTTTGCCCCTGTGTTCTCTAATCCGGCCAGCTTTAACCAACGAGCATGGGGGCTGCTTTACAGATGGGGAAGCATGCGTCCTTGCCGGAGACTGCTATGGTGGTAATCACTCCAGCTAATGACTGAGGTGTCACAATCTCTGGTTTATCTCCCCACTTTGCCGAGGAGACCCGTGGATATTACTGTATGTGGCAAAAGGGACTTTGCAAATGTGATCAAGTTAAGGATCTTGAGATGGGGAAACTGTCCTGGAGTCTCAGGATTGCCCCCACGTCATCACAAGTCCTTAAAAGGGAGGCAGGAAGGTCAGAGAAGGCATGTGGTGATGGAGGCAGATTTCAGAGAGATCTGAAGATGCTGTACTGCTGGTTTTGAAGGCAGTAGAAGGGAACTCTGGTGGCTGCGCGCAGGTGGCCTCTACAAGCCAGAAAAGAGAAGAAAAACAGATTTTCAGGAATCTCCATTAAGAACACATCCCTGCAGACCTGTGTTAGACTTCTGACCTCCAGAACTGAAGGGTAACAAACCTGTGTGGCTTTTAGCCTCCAGGTGTGTGGACGTTTGTTACAGCAGCCAAGGTAAACCGATACAGGCTGTCAGGAGGAAGCTGGGGCGGTGGCCCTGTGCGACAGCTCAGGGTAGTCACAAGGAGGCCGATTTCAGGTCAACATGAGATGATGAAAATGCCAGGACTGCCAGTACTGACGGCAGCCCAACCGCTGCCCCCAGGGAGGACGGTCATTCACATAATGATAGGTGCTCAGAGCATCCTACAGAGGAGGCGTGGCAGTGAACAGGCACCACACCTGCACTCATGCAACGAGTGAGACAATTCAGGGAGCTGAACTGTCAAAGGCCATGAAGGAAGCGAACAGGGAGATGGACCGAGTGGTGGGGGCCCAGATTCGAGACTGGGTGGCCAAGCTGGCCTCCCTAAGGGTGCTGGAGCTGAGGCTGGAGTGGTTGGCAAGTGCTGCATTCCAGGCAGTGAGATGTGAGGAGTGCAAAAGGCCCCAGGGGAGAATGAGTCAGCCAGTGAGAGCAAAGATTGCGAACTGGGAAGGTGGAGTGAGGGGGAGCGAGCAGGGCAGGGAGGCCCGCGGGGTCACTCAGGTAAGATGATGGGGTCTGATGCAGGGAGGTTGAGGGAGACTCAGGAGCCTGCCTGAGGCCCTGGAGTGGTGGGGTTGTTTTCTGGGCTGAAGTGGCTTGGGTGGGGCCAATGTGAGGGGAAGGAGGCCAGTAGGGCAGGTGGCCCCTATTCCTAGGGCTGCACCCCTGGCAGATTCTTGCCCATGCCCTAGTCTGAGCTACTCAAATGAGAAGAGGTTATCAAGCCTTCTGGTCCCACCTTGTGGTCCTATTACATCACCAGGAAGGATGTGAGGGCAAAACAGAAAAGGCACCTAAGTTTAATTAAAAACAGATCTAGTGGGCTGGTGGGAATGCAGTTTGGTACAGCCACTGAGGAAAACCGTATGGAGATTCCTCAAAAGACTAGGAATAGACTTACCATATGACCGAGGAATCCTGCTCCTGGGCATATATCCAGAAGGAACCCTACTTCAAAATGACTCCTGCACCTCAATGTTCATAGCAGCACTATTTAAAATAGCCAAGACATGGAAACAGCCTAAATGTCCATCGACAGATGACTGGATAAAGAAGATGTGCTATATTTATACAATGGAATACTACTCAGCCATAAAAACCAACAACATAACGCCATTTGCAGCAACATGGATGCTCCTGGAGAATGTCATTCTAAGCGAAGTAAGCCAGAAGGAGAAAGAAAAATACTATATGAGCTCACTCATATGTGGAATCTAAAACAAACAAACAGACAAACATAAATACAAAACAGAAACAGACTCATAGACATAGAATACAAACTTGTGGTTGCCAGGGGGTCAAGGGGTGGGAAGGGACAGACTGGGATTTCAAAATGTAGAATAGATAAACAAGACTGTACTGTGTAGCACAAGGAAATATATACAGGATCTTGTGGTGGCTCACAGCGAAAGAGAATGTGACAATGAATGTACGTATGTTCACGTATAACTGAAAAATTGTGCTCTACACTGGAATTTGACACAACATTGTAAAATAACTATAACTTAATTAAAAAAATGTTAAAAAAAAAGAATTACCTACTTTGGAAGGTGAGGTTGATAAAAAAGAAATAATTAGTAAATTTATTAATGGAGTGATGTTTTCTCTCAAATTGTAAGCACAATCATTTCCTGTTTTCATTCAGCCTTTTAAATCTCTGGTCTTTGGGGCATTTCATTAAACTGAGAACTTAGTTGTGCTTGGAACTTCAAACCTACATCAATATGTCTTATATTTTTGGCCTTTTCAGTCTCTCAACATTTTACATATGTTTGGCTGCAATTAAGATGTAAAGACTCATTTAAACTAATAAACGATTGTTCTCCACCCCCCCAAAACAAAAACAAAAAACAGATCCAGTGTATTCACACTGGAAACCACTCAGTGTAGGTCTCGTCTGGGGGTGATGTTTCCCCTTACCCACTCCGCCCATGCTCTGCCTCATTGCCCACCTCCACCCCCCAAGGCTGGTCGTAATGGTTATCCCCGGGGTTCCTCATGGATCCAGCAGTGGAAAGCCACACCCTGGCCTCCCTGCTGTCACCTGTCAGGGAAGTATCTCCTTGTGTAATCCAGAAGGCAGAGTCATGGGGTCAAGGCTGGCTGCCAGGTGAGTGCCCTTGGGCAGGTGCCCCAGCACCTGGGGACCTGGGCTTCCTGACCTGTGAGCTGCGCTTGGTGGCAGCACCCACCTGGGGTGAGTGAGCCCAAACGAAGAATCATGTTATCTCGACTTCATTCTGCCAAAGTCTGCCTAAACTTGTCCAAAAAACCTGGAGCCCTCATATACTAGGAACGTGCGACGGAGCTGCTGTGGCTGCAGACATCAGTCTGGAGGCCCCTCAACTAGTTGAACATAGAATTACCCTGTAACCCAGCAATTCCACTCCTAGGCCTGTACCAAGTGAACTGAAAACAGATATTTAAACAAATCCTTGCACACCATGCTCAGAGCAGCACTAGCTACAATCACCAAAAGGTGAAAACAACCCACATGTCCATCAATAAATGAACAGATAAAATGTGGTCCATTATTCAGCCCGAAAAAGTGATGAAGCACTGACATGTGCTCCACTATGGATGAACCTTGAAAACCTCATGCCAAGTGAAAGAAGCCAGACACAAAAGGCCAGGTGTAGTGCGGTCCCTTGGACATGAAACATCCACAAGAGGCAGAGCCACTGAAACAGAGGGCAGACTGACGGCTGCCAGAGGCTGGGGGAGGGGGAAACGGGAGTGAGTACTAATAAGGACAAGGCTTCCTTTTAGGGTGACGAAAACGTTCCTTTTGAAGTGGTGGCTGCATGTGCCACTGAATTGTATACTTTAAAATGGGTAAAATGGTAAATTTTAAGTGATGGGTATCTTACATGAAAAAACAGCCCTGGCCCTCCAACTACCCTGGGAGGCTATTCTCTGATCCATCAGGATCCCAGGGTGGTAGGAGGCTGGTCACACTTCGGGCCTCCCTTTCCTCATCGACCCTACCCTCCTTACTAGGTTAACTGAGTCAGGTTAGCTGTTTTTGGGGGGAGGGGTGAGGTAGGTAATTAGGTTTATTTATTTATATATATATTTTAATAGAGAAACTGGGGATTGAACCCAGGACCCCATGCATTAGAAGCATGCACTCTACCACTGAGCTACACCCGCCCCCCCCCCCCCAGGTCAGGTTGACTGGGTGCCTGCTCTGTACACACTCTGGGGAGGTGGCACCATCAAGAGGGTAGGGAGTGTGGGCAGATGACCCCCACGGGGAGGACACTGAGTGGAGCTCTGTGTGGATGGAGAGATGAGGAGGGCAAGGCAGGGGGCTGTCCTGGGATCTGATGCCAGGACAGCAAGGAGGAGGCCCCCGCTTCCCAGCACGTCCCCCGGGGAGTGAACTCAGGCTGACCAGGGAAATAAAGGCAGGCGTGGACCACTGAAGGCTCTGCTGTGGGAAAGCACAGAACTCCCCACCCCCACCTGCTCCCGGCACTGCTGCCGGACCTCGCACCTCTGGACCTCAGCTTCTGCCCCTTCCCAGCCAGAATCCCTCCCTGCACACTGCTCCCAGGGCCTCTCCTCACTGACCCTGGGGCTGAATCTGGGTCACGTGGGAGCTCTGAACCCTGCTCTCACAGCCGATGAGCATGCCTCATGGACAAAACACCAACAGCCATCCACAGGAGAATGAGTTTGCACAGGTGGTACAGTCACCCAGTGGGGACCATGTGACAACACAGGACAAGCTGCTGCCACTTGCAATGACAGGGACAGATCTCAGAGACATAATGGTGGAGAGAGAGAAGCCAACACAAAAGACTGTGTACCAAAAATAAAATCCAAGCACGGTAACATAGTGTGGTCCATCTACACAGAGGAAAGACATCCTGACACACGCCACAACATGGATGAACTTTGAGGACACTGTGCTAAGTGAAATGGGCCAGTCACAAAAGGACAAATGCTGTCTGATTCCACTTACATGAGGTCCCCAGAGCAGTCAGATCCGTAGAGATAAAAAGTAGAGGGGTGCCAGGGACTGAGGGAAGGGGATGGGGAGTTACAGTGTTTAAAGGGGGCAGAGTTTCGGTTTAGGGAAATGGAAAAGTTCTGGAGGTGGATGTTGGTGATGGGTACACAACAGTGTGAAAGTACTTAATGCCACTGAGCTGTACGCCCAGAACAGGTTAAGATGGCATATTTTGTTGCATGTGTCTTATCACAATTGAAAATGAAATTCAAGCACAGACAACTCATTTGTGGTGATAAAGATCAGAATGGGGTTACCTTCGAGGGGTATGACAAGAAAGGGGTGTGGAGAAGCCAGCCAGGGACTTGAACTGCTCTGTATCTTGATCAGGCTTTGTGTGTGAACAAACGTAAAAATTCCTTGAGCTATATAATGCACTTTACTGGACGTAAGTTATATTGCAGTAAAAAATTTTAAGCAGTAAAACAAAACAGAAACAAACCTTCCTGCCCACCCACCCAGGCCAGCTGACCTGGAGCCTAAGCACCATGTTCCTAATTCCCTGGGGACTCTGACAGCACCTGGGGGACGACATGTACTGCTCGCTACTACTCACCTTCCTCTCCACCTGAGAGAACACTTGCTGATGACTTGGGCAATGACTAAAAGTCCAGAGATGCTTAGGCTTCTGGAAGGTGGGCCACACGTGCAATGGACATCCAGCCCCCTTCTGGAGACAGCACCCTGGGCAGCCACCCACTCCACTCTTTGTCACCTTGGAGAAGGGGGTGCTGACCCTCTCCTTGACTCTGGGGTGACTTGGGTGACCTTACTTGGGTCATAAGAGCTCACACTCTTGGGTCCAGGGTGCTGGATTCAAAGACTGGGACTTTCAAGGGAGCCCCTGGTGCTAGAGAAGTCCTTCTTCTCCAGGGAGGAGAATGGGTAGGCCTAAGGGCAGTCGACACAGAGCCAAGGACAGAAGGGGGAGGCAGATGTGTGCAGACTTGGGGTGTCCTGGAACCCAATGGTGCCGAAAGAACCTGGAAGATGCTGGAAGCACGTGGACTTTTCCATCCCGGAGCCCACAAAGCCCTCTTTCAGTTCAGCCGGTTTGGGATGGGTTTCTGTCCCTTGCTCCTCCCAGAGCCCAGAACTGTGTATTTCCCTGACATTCCTCCAGCCTTGTGCTGTGTTTCCAACCACAGATGATGGCATCCTGTGGCCCCAGTGGGCCCGGTCTCATCGTGGGCTCTCGAGGTACCTTTAATGAGTACCCATAGACTGGGATGTGGGTGCCAGAGTCTTCCCCAGGGGTGGGCTGAGAACCCGGGGCCAGGTGCAGAGGGGCCAGCCCCAAATAACAAACGTTCATCTTTTCACAGGCTACTTCTGTTCCACTCGGCAAACAAAAAATCAAGTGAAGTAGGGTGGGGATGGGGGGCAATGCAGCACTGTAACTTACTGACCAGCACTGGTTAATGTGAACCTGGGGTCACAGGATCTCAGGTAGCGCAGCCTGTGAGTCTCCCAGTGCAGCCACTCCGTGTCCACAGCCATCCTAACACACACACACACACATACACACACAAATATACACAGAGGCAACTCCCTGACCAGGGCCACTGGTCATGCCAGCGTGTGCTGGGGACACCGAAGAGCTGTGTGTTTTACCCTGGAGGACAAGGTAAATGTTTGCACAAACAAGGGGCAGTTTCTCAGGAGACGGGGTCTATAAGCAGCCATGGAACAGATCCCGTAATCTCTCAGTAAATTAAAGGGAAACCAATTAACATCCTATCGGCCTGTTGATAAAGGCTGTTTTCTTTTCCAGTTAATGGGCATTAACTTCTGCCTAAGAAAGGGGAAGCATCTTACATAACGGTCTTCCCTGTTAACCCCGACCCAACTGGCTGCTGCATGTCTCTCGCTGCTGCATTTTCTTCTGTGTCTGCCTTTCAGACAAGTCCCAATCATTGCAACCTGGTGCTGCAATGGGTCAAATATCCATGTCTGTAAAGATCCAGAACATTCTATGGGTAATCACCGTCCTTGGTCCTTGCAGACAGTGCTGCCAATTCTGTGGCCAACTGCACATGAAATGATCTAAAACAAACTGAGGCACTCAAAGGTACTCATGCTTCTCTGCTAATGGGGTACATGTGTGTAATATCCTTACCCCAAAGCCTTTGGTTCTTGACACTTGCAGCATGCACTCCCACTTACTCAATTATTTGAATTAACTCTGCTTTTGTTGTACTCCCCCTCCCCCTGCCCCTACCCTGTGCCTGGCAAACTCCTCTGCATCCTTCAAAGCCCATCCTAAATGTCCTGGCCTCACCTCCCCAATTTTAGGTGCTCTGCCTTGTATTGAGCACTCTGTAGTTCTCTGTTGTGTTGTGAGGGGCTGCTTTCCACCCACCTTCCCTGCTAACCTGGGACCCCTGGAAGGCAAGGGCCAGGGTCAAGCTTAGTGTCCATGCCTAGCAAAGAGCCAGAGGCATACACCTGAAGACAGGTGCTTTTGCTGTCTGTCCTTCTATCCTTTAGGCATCATGCACCCAACAGCTGGAAAGTGCCTCTTCTATCAGTCTGCTTCGTTCCCCAAGCTGGAGCAAGCTGAGGCTCCTTGCCATGCCAAGCTGGTGTTGTGGCAAGGTGGAGCCCAGCATGTGACCCTGGATGTGTTACTAAACCTCCCTGGGCCTCAGTTTCCTCATCTGTCACTATCTTCTGAGGCTGGTGCTGCTCAAGTGGGTCACTGGTGTTGGTAAGTATCATTCTCCCTAATGAGTCAGGTGAAGCCAAAACCTGGCCCTACGGAGCAGGCCTCCCCAGCTCCCACATCTCACCATGTAGCCCACATGCCCCCATGCTGGGGCCTCTAAGGCTGAGCACTGGCCAATGGGGTCCAGCCCCCAGTTCTGCCTCCTCCAGGTTCATCTCCCCAAAGTGCTAAACAAAATCTGGATAGCGGCATCCCACTGCCCATCAAATGACGGTCTTTCCGCCAGATGCCTGAGCTCTACCAAGCACTCTGCCATGTGGCCACCACTGCCCATTACAGCCAGCAGTGCATTTCCAACTCTGACATTCCGGCTGGTCAACACACGGCTCTGACCAATGTACTCCAGACTAGAGGGGCTGCTCACAGGCCCCAAACCTGCTGGTTCTTCAAAGCCTGGCTCTTATGCATCCCATCACTAACAGAGGTTAGATCAGCCACTGGCTAAGGTGTGACCAGCAAAGCTGCAAGTCACATGCTCTACCCCATCCCCTCCCCTCTCAGGGTTGCAGGAATCTGCCCAAAGCAGGGGAGGGGCAGGGTCTAAAACCCCCAGCTCTGTGCCACTCTGCCAGGTATTTCCAGGAGCACCTGTCCCAGAATTTCTGGGGACATTTGTGCAAGACTCCTGCCACCACCCCTCCCCCGCCCCCAGACAAATCAGAGCCACCATAGAGTGAGACCCAGGTATCAGACTCTCAGACAGGATAACGGCAAGATTAGCTGTGCTGACAAATACTGTAGACTGGGCAGGTCTTGGGTCAGCATGGCTAATTAATACTTAATTGAAACATACATATTCACTTTTCCAACTCATGCCACGGCAAAGGTATACAGCCTAGAGGCTCTGACATTTGTCAGGAGCTCTGCTGGCACATTTCATCAGGGAAGCCTCAAAGCCACTCACGGGGTAGTTCCCCCATTCTGGTCCTCATCTCAGTTGGGGAGGCACAAGCGGTCAGAGGCTTTGAACCTGGCTCTACTAACCATGGCTTGGTCATAGCAACCTGGCCTTGATGTGAGCCCGTCCCTGCCTCTCTTACCAGCACCATGGACCAGGTCCTTCAACCCAATTCCCTCTCAGGACCCTCTCATGCTCCCCAGCCACTCGGCCTTCACTTGGGTTCCACAACATCCAGGCTCACTTGTTCCCTCTGCTCACAACACTTTGCCACCTAGCTGACTCCTTGCTGGCTTTCAAGTCTTTGGGAGTCTTCCTGGCCCCCTGAATGAGCACCTCTAGCCTCTATTCAGGATCAATCAATTATAGCACCCCAACTACTTGGTGAAGATCTGATCCACATCCGTGTCCCCTAACCTTCTGAGCCGTGTTTCTGCCTCCTCCACACCTGTCCCTGACCGTGGCACACAGAAATTTATGGATTATAGAACAATTGTGTTGCAAAGTTTCAAGTGCCACTCCTGGAGGTTGGTGGTGGCATTCCAGGATGGTTTATAAATGTCTGTGTCTAATAGTGGGCGGAAAGCATGGTGCTAAGGGTGACATAGTTGAAGGAGGACAGGGATCTGGATGCAGGACAACTGAGGTCTGTCGCAGCGCCCCCACATTCTCCCTATGTGTCTTTGGGCAAAGGCCCCCTGAAGCCTTGTCAGCCTTCTGTAAAACTGGTATGACCTAAGACCAAGCTCATAGTCCGGTAAGCACATGCCAAAGGGTGGCAAAGGGCAAAATTAAGATAGAACATTCACTCGTCTAGGACCTTGCTAGCTCTGAGCAGATGTCCCCATCTTCCAGCAGGGAGGCAGGTGAGTGAGGGAGCCCACAGTGGGCCTTCAGAGGGGCTGGGAAGTGTGCTACAACCCTGCCAGCCTCATCTTGTCTGAAACAGCAGTGACAGCTGGATAAGCCCTGACAGGAATGCTGGCCTCACAGCTGTAGGGATTAAAAGAGGTCTCCAAAAGTTCATCTCCACCCAGACCCTCAGAAAGTGGCCTTATTTGGAAACAGGATCTTCACAGGTATAGGTAAGGCTATCAAGATGAGATCATCTTAGATTAAGAGTGGACCTTAAATCCAATGATGAGTGTCCTTATAAGAGGCCACACATGGAAGAAGGCTGTGTGAAGATGAAAGCAGAGATTTGGGTGATGTGGCCACAAGCCAAGGAACTCATGGACTGCTAGCAGCCACCAGAGGCATGGAAAGAGCCCCAGTAGGAACCAACCCTGTTGTCCTAGTCAGCTCTGGCTGCTGTGACAAGATACCACAGGCCGGGGGTGGGGAGGGTATAGCTCAAGTGGTAAGAGTGCATGCTTAGCATGCACGAGGTCCTGGGTTCAATCCCCAGTACCTCCATTAAAAAAATTAATAATAAATAGACCTAATGACCTCCCACCAAAAAAAGAAATTAATTAATTAATTAATTAATTAATTTTTAAAAAAAGATACCACAGGCTGGGTGGCTTACAAACAACAGAAATATATTTCTCACAGTTCTGGGGGCTGAGAAGTCTAAGATCGAGATGGCAGCATATCTAGTATCTGTTCAGAATGCTCTTCCTGGTTCACAGATGGCCACTCCTCTGTGTCCACATGTAGCAGAAGGCGCAAGGGAGTTCCCTTGGGTCTCTTTCATAAGGGTATTAATCCCATTCATGAGGGCTCCCCCCTTACAACCTAATAACCCCCCCCAAACCCCACCTCTTAGTACCATCACATTGGGGATTAAGTCTCAGGTGAATTTTAAGGGAGATAAAAGCATTCAGTCTATACAGCACCTGCCAAAACCTTGATTTTGGACTTCGGAACTCTACAGCAGCAACAGAATAAACTTTTGTTGTTTTAAGCCACCCAGTTTGTGGTAATGTGTTATGGTAGCCCCAGAACACTAATACAGCAGGACTCTGAGACCACACTACCCAGTGCTGTCCTGCCCCTTTGCTAGTGACCTGCTCATGCCCTGAAGCCACTGCACTCTTCTCTGGACCTCACAGGCTGCCCTGCTGGCAGAGCTTCAACAGAAAACTTGGCTTTTCCCGATCTTGGTTGAGACCCTAGAACCCAAGCACTTTGCTGCAGCAAAAGGTATTCAGTGAAGAAAACAAATGTTGACAAGCATATTTTAAAAATAGCACAGTGACCGGGAGAGGCCGTGGGGGCAACATTCTACTTCTTACACTGGGTGTCGGTTTCATTATTCTTTCTACTCTCTTTTCATGTGCACATTACATACTTTCATGAAGTATTTCATACTTAAGATGAAAAAATACAATGCATTTTTTTAAAAGAGCTGGCTTGCAAAACCCAAACAAAGTAACAGCTCTGATCATCTCAATAGTCGTCTAATGTCAAATTACCAAAATAGAAGGGAAGAAGAAAAATGGGAAGACACATGGGAAAAGGCTCGACCTCAGTCTGGTGACGCCCCCAACCTGGACCAACAGTGGGAAATCGCTGACAACTCAAGAAAATCTTCAGAGAGCTTCCCAAATAGATTTAACATCTGACTTGTCTCAGTCTCATGACACCCTCATTCTTTTGCTGGATCCAAGTGAAAAGAAAAAAAAATCAACAGCCAATATCTCAGATATCCCTTCCTGGGACTCCAGGCAATGCAGATATCTCTTTCACTTAAAAGGACCGCCTCCTCCACCCCCCACCCCAAGGTTTCCTTCAGAGCTTTCCAGAGGAGGGACTCAAATATTTCTTGGACTGAACTTTAGACTGTGGAAGAGAAACAGAAATGTAATGTTTAATCACCACCACACGGGCCAGAACACCCAAGAGATGGATAGGAAGGTTGGAGAGACCAGAACACTTGATAATAACCGTCTTGCCCTCTGGGGGAGGAAACAAGCATTCCAACTTCCCAACTGAGAGAATACTGATGACAGCCTCCATTGGAGGAACAGTAGCCTTTTACATGGACATGCCCTCTGGCCTGGCCACTCCTAGGAAGTTGCTGCAGTTGGATGTTAAACTCCATGAAGACAGAGAGGTTTTTGAAGTGTCTGTGCACTGTTGGAAGCCCCGCACACGCTCACTACATACTTGCTCATGCAAGTTTCTATCTATTTATTGCAACTTAGTTTGTGAAAGCAAAATATGAGCGACAACTTAAAAAGCCATCAGTAAGGGACTGGTTATAAAATCACCCACCCTTCTGATAAAATCTGATAAATTTACCAGTGGTTTAAAAGGGGTGGTGAGGGGGGCTATACACCCCTCCCACAGAGCCATAGACTATCTCTAGAAGGCAACATTATAAGACAGGAGAAATTATTAACAATGGGGGCCTCCAGTGGGGGACAGGTTACAGAGACACCTGTCTGGTTTTTACTGTTATGCTCTCTTGTACTATTTGATATTTATTTTTTACCATGCACATCAATAACCTTGTCAAAGTTTATTTATATATTCATACATGTATGTACATATGTATATATAAAATGTGTGTATGTGTATACATATATACATCTACACATATGCATATACACACACACACATTTTAAATGACTCCTTTTGAATTTGGACAGAAAACTCCAATGGCTTCAGTTTCCACAGAAAAAGCTGACGGTGATGTGACCCTCCAGAAGATTCCAGCACCATCTTTGCAGGGACAGACAAGCGTGGGCGCAAGAAGTACTATATAAGCCTTACAGGAAACAACATATTATTGCTTTTTTTTTAAAAAAACAACAAGGCCACCAGCCTCCTTCCATGCTGCACACTTGCAAATTACACTCCAGGGAACTTGAAAAGTTCCAGAAAAATCTTTATCCCCAGCATTATGCCAAACTCCAGTTTTGCAGTTTATCTCTAAGTGGCTGAAGCATTAGCTTTCTCACTCTGAAGAGTGTTTCCTTATTCTCTCGGTGGTTTATTGGCTTCAAGGGCCCAAGGAGCTCTCTCGGTTCAGCCAGGGACCCCCGCCCACTGGCAAGAGTTGAAGCCAGAGGCCTGAAGCCAGTCAACTTCCCCCAGGCAACCCGATCAGCTGGGCCGCAGCATATTAGGTGTTGAAACCCAGATCCAACAGCGCCCCCGCCCCCACCAGACCCAGGGCTCTGAGACATGTGCTCAGAGAGCGACCAGGGGCCGCCCCTTCCAGCTCAGTCTTTCCGGACCCAGTCAAAGTCATGACTCCCGAGGAACAGCTGCAGGGAGGGTGGGGGTCCCTTCCCCTGCCAACCCCTCAGAGATAAACATAACAGATGGGCAAAAATGGGGGAGGTTCGCAGAGAACGGTCGGCAATGCTCAGGAAGGGGTGGGCAAAGTCTCCCCAATTCAAGTCGCTTTAGGTTTGTCGCTGGTAAAATGGAGATAATTCCGGTTTTGTCTGGCCGATGGGATTATTCTTAGCTCAGAAATCATCTTATAGACCTTCATAAATGAAAACATAACATCTGGGTGGGCTCTAATTGGAAGAGGGTGGAGGGTGCAGTGATCCTGAAACAGCAAGGCTTGGGTGAAACGCTGGAAGCCGGGAGGGGGAAGGGGCGTTGCAAAGGGTGAGGGGAGGGGTCACAAATAGACGCTTGTGGAAGAATGGGAGCACAGACTAGGGGCGTGCAAGTGAGAGGGGGATGTCAGGGGCACAGGGCAAGTGTGTGCAAGTGTTGGGGGGTACCTGAGGGCACTGACCCAGATTATTTAAGGGAGGGGGCAGTGAGAGGGGCACAGGACTGGATGTGAGAAAAGTCAGTGAGGAGATATGAACTGGTCCAGATGAGTTTGGGGTCACAGGCTCAGGTGTGGGTGTGGAGATGCAGGCCAAGGTGTGGTGGCGCGGCGGACGGGGCGGGGGGGTTGGTGGTGTATCGCTCTGTGGTGTGAGGGTATCATCGAAGGATGATGTGGGCGTGTTCATGAGCCGAGGCGCGGTGTCAGGTGTGTGAAGGGTAATATAAATGGGGGCACAGACTCAGGTGCGTGTGGGAGCGTAGACTCAACTGTGCGGGGTGCCTAGGGGCACGGCTCCAGGGGTGTGGGGAATGTCAGCGAGGCGGACAGTCTCAGATGTGTGAGGGGAGCTGTCAACGAGAAGGGATGTGGTGTTAGGTGTGTGCGAGCTGACGGTGAAGGGCTCAGATTCGGCTGTGGGGGACCCCCACACGCGCGGTATGAGGGTTCGGGGGGTGGGCTTTAACCTCCCAGTCCCCGCGATGCTGCTGTCACGCCCCGCCTAGTTCGCCCCCGCCCCGGGGCCGTGACAAGACTGTGCCTCGCCCCAGGTCGGCCCAAGGGGCGCAAGCCCCACCGACGCTTGCGCCACCCCGCGCTCCCCGCGCCCCTCGCGCCCGCTCACCGGCTGGGACGCGTCGCCGCCGCCGCCGCCGCCGCCACCTCCAGCCACCACAGCCCCGCCTCGCGCACCCTCGGCGCGCGCCGCGGGAGGGGTCCTCGCCGGACTCTGATTCTAGCCAATCATCTCTGGAGACAGCAGAGATTGGTGGGCATGAAACAGAAGGACAGCCCCTGAAGCCAATCAATCACGGGCAGAGGCGGGGCTACTGGGAGAGACTGTGGGTGCCGGGGGTGGTCCCGATGGATGAGAGGAGCTGGGAGGCGAGGGCCTGGGGGCAGGTGAAGATTGGAGCCCTGGGAGAAAACGGGCAGCCATAATGACCAATCGCCGGGGAGCAAGGGCGGGGCTCCGAGGAAGCTGGCGCGACTGGCACAAGAGGAACGGAGGGCGTAGCCTGGAGGGTGACGGAGATTGGCTGCAAAACCAAAGATGGGCAAGCCTCGCGGCCAGTCGCAGGGGCCATGGGCGGTGCGCCCTGGCCAAGATTTGGAGCGTAGGAGGTGCAGAGTTTGGCCCTGAGCGCAGTGGCCGGAGGTGGCCTCGGACGTCCCGCACAGGGTCCCCTGAGACTGTGGCGAAGTCAGGCTCTCTGGCCACCAAGCGCAGAAGCAGGACCTCCAAGCTGGGCCGTGAAGGACTACAGTCGAAGGACTCGTAGATAATTCTTCATCTTCTTTCTATCTTGTATTCCCCTGCAAATGATACGGAGAGGGTAGAGTCTCGCTGGAGGTCACTCAGCTGCCATCTGCAGCTCCGGGTAGTGCGAAGACGTGGAAATAGATGGAATCCTACTAATGCGCTTTATGATTTTCTGGAAATGTTTGACTTCTGCGAGTTCAAGCTTCTCCTCAGGATCAAAATTTCCACATCCCTGTAGCTGGACCTCCCTGCTAAGACTTTGATGAATTAACTGAATCCTAACCACAGTGCCATGAGGTCCAACCTCATAACCTTAAGCAAGGCACTTATGATCCTCGATTTCCTCACGGGACAATGAATCCTACACTTTGATTTTTCCTCTCTGGGGCTGCTCGCCTGAGAGAATTTATATTCCAGAACTTGCTTTAACCTGGTGGAAGCATTTAACTGTCAGCAAGTCACATTTTGCCTGTGAGCCCCAGCTTTTCTGTAAGATGTGGGGTCATGGGATTCTTTGCCGATAAGGAGACACCTCAGTGTCTCATTGTGTCATTGGCCACCCTGTTCTCTGATTCACCAAGTGCACTCCATTAACCTCTCCAGCAGAAAGGATTACAAATGTTCCCAGATACTGGCTCTTATTTCCTCTAGGTGTGGGCTGGGGCTGGTGGAGATCAAGTACAGAACCAGGAAATCCTAGGAGGGAGCAAGACTGAGCTAGGACGTAATAAGGTCTCCAGTTTCAGGGCTGTGCAAGACCCCTGCTAAATGCTTAATCCATAACTTTTCAAAGGGCCCCTGTTGAGGAAATGCCTGGGGCTCACAAGTGGAAGTCAGGAACCTGAGGCTACCATCCGACTGCTGATATTCCCGCTTGATATTTGAGTCTCCTCTCAAATATTTCCCACCTGTGGTCTGCCCTCTGGAGAAGAAGAAGCTGTGTCTGCTGAATACCTACTGAGTGTTAGGACCGCACCGGGCCAGGCACTTCTCAAAGGCCATCTCATGACCTGACTTCCAGATAGGGGTGATGGTGCCCACTTTAAAGGTGAGAAAACTGAGCTTCATGCAACAAGTGTTCCTTGTTGGAAGGGCCCAGGGCTGGGTTTGAATCCCTGCTCTTCTTGACTTGCTAGCCACAGAATCTTCAGCAGGTGACTCAAACTCCCTGCCTTGGTTTCTCCAACTAGTCCCCAGGGTTGATGGGAGCATTAACAAAATGAATGGAAGCAAAAGACAACTGTGTTGGTCTCCATTGAGTGCTCACTGAGTGTTGGATAAACTGTCCTTTTCTGGGCCTCTGTCTCCCTCTCTGTAAATAGCATCTGATGGATTGTGGACATAGACTAACCATGGGTGTGGTTTGCCACCCAAAGAGGGAGATGTTTCTACTGGAGGAGTCCCCACCCGCAGTGCCTACCTGCCAGGCCTTGGGAGGGAGGCAGGAAGCTCCACAGTACCCCCAGGGACAGTGCCAACTGAGGCAGGGGTCAGGCAGTGGCCCAGCACTGGGTTGCCTCTCCTGATGGTGCCAGAGGCGCTGGCTGGGCCCTGGCTTCTGTTCTCTTGTCAGTAAGCTGGCACCAGCCAACCTCTCTGCCACCTTCCAACAATGGCAGGCAGTATCTCTTGGCATCAGCAACTGATACCCCCCACCATGGGCACCTTGCAGTACCTGGCGAGGGTGTCTGGGGGATCCCAGCTCTTCCCCATCTGCCTGGCTTTCCCTGGGGAGGACACTGACTCTCTGTACCCACCTCCCACCAAGTTTCCTCTATTTCTTGGGAATCCCAGGAATCATCTGACACGACGGCTGTGAGCCAGGCCTGGGCACAGTGACAGGGTTTAATCAACAGAGGCTACAGAGCCATTTGCCCAAGGTCAGGTTAGCAACACTGGCAACAGAGGAGGGGCATGGAGGCAGGCCGAGCTGGGTTCTCATCCCACTCCAGGCCCTCAAAAGCCGGTGAGTCTGTTTCTCATCTGGAAAATGGTGCTCACAGGCCATGCCTTTCAGAGATGTGTTTGCAGTGAAAAAGCAACAGTGTTCCTTTCCCAGGACCCTGGGCCTTTCCCTGGCTGGAGGGACAGATCCTTGACATCCTGGACACAACAGAGATGACATCAAGCCTTCTAATTGTGGCAATCTGCCTCACTCAGGCAGCCTCACTCAGCCTCCTAGAGGCTCAGAGAGGTCTGACCACTCTAAAAGCACACAGCAGTAGAGGTAGAACTGGATGTGCTGGCCCCTCCCTTGTAGCAGTCTCCTCCTCCGCACATTTCTGTCATCAACAAGGACAGGGTGCCAAGCACTCTTTAGAGGGGCACTGAGACAGGCTTACTGGAGGCTGTGGCCCTGTGCAGCAACACACTTAGCCCAATTTCAGTTGAGGAGGGGGAGGCTCACCTGAGGTAGCAGAGGAGGGACTGGAATGTAGGCATGGCCAACCTCAGTGAAACGTGGGGTCTTCAGCTGGAGGTGGGGCCCCACCCAGACTGGGGATGTCTGAACAGGCCTGGACCCACACCCACTTAAATCACCCTCAGGCAAGTTGGGAAGGACTGATAAGCAGGAGCCACCCCTCCAGGAAGGAGCCTGGGAACTGGGAGGGGACTGGCTCTGCTGGGCAGAGGCTTTCCCTCCAACTGCCCTGTGTACTTATTAATTTATTCAGGTGTACATTCAAAAATATTTATGGGAAGCTGGTGCACAGCAGGAAGACAGGAGCCTGCCCCGATGGAGCTCATGGGCCGTGGGGAGGCTGGTTTGACTGGAACCATGATCAAAGGGGAGCATGGAGAAGATGAGGGTGGGAGGTGGGCAGGGCCTGGAGGACAGTTGGGTTTTATGGGGAGGGCAATGGCGGATTGAGAGCAGAGCTTAGGCAGGAATTACCTGGGGCTGGCACCACAGGCTTCCTTCGAAGTGGACTACCAGCACCCATCCCTGTGAGACAGCTGAAGAAACAGGAGGCTCACAGGGCTGAGGACTGCTCCAAGGTCATAGGACTGACCCAAGGCCACACCGGTGGCCACGCCAGGAGTCAAGTTAGGGCAGCCTGGAGCAGATGTGAGATCCTTCTACACGTGGGCTGAGTCCCCAATGATGGGAGTCAGGGCTGAGTGACTGGGTCAGAGGTTCTCATCAGCCTCACTGAGCTGGCAGGGCCCACTCAGCTGGCGGTGGGGGAGGTTTGGACACCACAGAGGGGTGGTTCCAGGGTGATGCCTACCCACCCTCAGCTATTTCCATAGAAACTGGTGCCTTCTGTGAAAGGGTTTGAGCTGATGTCAAGGACCAAATTCAGACACTCTTCAGTCTAGAGGAGACTAATGACAAGCAGGGGGGTGGGGACTAGAGGAGATGAGAGGGGCTCCCAGTGTGTGGGCTAGAGGTGTCAGGCATGGTGCCAGGGGGCATGAGGCTATCCTGACTGACTGGGCCACGTGGGCCACAGGAGCTGCCAGGCGACCACAATATGACCCCAAGTGTGAATGCAGGGAAGCAGTCTGCCAGGAACCACTGCCTGAGAACCCCCAGGACACATGTGAGGGTGGGCACTGAGGGCAGCAACAGCAATACACATCCTGTAGATGGGGAAGCTGAGGCTCGGAGAGGGAACGCGGGCTGCCCAAGCCATCCAGTGAGCAAGGACCTCGACGTGGCCAGGTGGGAGAGCACAGGACGGTTCTCCTGGGGTGACTCAGGTGCTGAAGCTAGACAATTGGGTGTCTCCCATGTGCCTAGCTCTGCTCCAACACCCCTCAGAGGGGACTCTATCCCCTCCCTACTCTCCATTTTACAGAGGATCAAATCCAAGGCTCCGAGAGGTTATGTCACTAGCTCAAGGCCACAGAGCTGAGTGGGGGCTACATGTTGAGCGCTCTAGCCCTCCCAAGGCAATGCACATTCAGAAACAGCGACCTTGGCGCCCACAGATCCCAGGTCTGACCATTGCCCTGGAAGCCCACCCTTCTGAGGGTAACAGCAAATCATATATCCCAAGCTATTCTCAAAACCCTTTGCTTTCTTCAGTGAATGTGTGGCCTCCCCAAGCATCCACCCCTCCTCTGTTCTTTGAGGCCACTGGCTGCAGCCCCCATGCCCCACAATGCTATGGAAGAGACCTCCCAATTGTTCAACCAACAGTCGTTTATTACCAGGCACCACTGGCTGGCCTGGGACCCCTGGAGACAAATGAGCCCTGGTCCCTGACCTCCGTTCAGCAGAGCAAGGCATTTCTGATTCATTTTACAGGTGAGAAAAACAGTAGCAGGGATGAGAACAGACTTGTAGGAACAGAAGTGGGATCCCTACCCTGCTTTGAGACTGGCCAGCAATGGTTCCCCTATTTCAGACAGACATCTGGCCCCAAGCAATGCTGAGGGGGCTCTTCTACTGGGAAAGGGCGGCAGGGTTGGGTAGTGCAAGACAAATGATGCCAATGCTGTCAGCTGGTGAGGGGAACAGGGTGAAGGGAGGCTGGGACCCAGGGGCTGCTTTCTGCTGTAGAGGCACCTCACTAATGCTCCCTTCCCACCCCCTAGCTTATACCTGGTCCCCATCAGAAAACACCTCTCCTTGGTGGGGGAGGAATCTAGGGGCAGAGTGGCAGGACTTGGATTCCCATCTGCACCCCAGCCCTCCACTCCTGACCGTTCCTGAGTCACATGACTCACCCAGAGTCATGGCCCAGGCTGAGCCTGGGGTCACTGTGCCAGGTTACCCTTCTGGCCAGTCCACAGCTCTTGGAGCTCGACGTGGCAGCCCAGGTCACGCAGGGCAGCTTTAGCCACATCCTCACAGTCACGGTGGGCAGCACGGGCCTGAGAGATGAGTGCCTCGGCCCCCAGCTCCAGGATGGGCCGTGAGAAGGCTTGGCTGCGGGCCACCAGGTTTCGGATCAGCATGCAGGCCTGTTTCTAGAAGGGAGAGTAGAAGGTGAGTGGCTGTGAGCTGACGGGTGGGGCCCAGGGGTGGAGTCCACTCTGACCTCAAAGTCCTCATAACACAACCTGAGAGCAGCCAATATTCAGCGGGTGCCTAGGCTATGACTCATCAGGTTAGACTCATGTCCCCACTTCATCCTCTTGTCAGCCCTGGGGAGCAGGGCTAATCCCCCCATCTCCCAGGTGAGGGGACTGAAGCTCAGGATAGCCAAGGGTGTAGCCAGGTGGGACTGATCCCTCAGGTATGGGACCCTAAGTCTCAGAGCAATATCCCCTGAGGCTGGCAAGAGCCTGGCAGGGACTGCAGGGGAGAAGGGCAGGGAGACAGTGGGAAGAGCGGGCTTGTGCCCAGGGTCCATCTGTCCATTATACTGTTACTCAGCCAACATTTGTGCTCTGTGTATCTGCCGGGCATGGGTGCTGAGAAGCATCCTAACATGGCAGTCAGAGAGTGGGTGAGAAGCACGTGAGGTGTGAGGGCTTGCCTGGCCAGTGTGGTCAGGGATGGATAAGGGGATGGGCTAGCCAAGGGCACAGTGTCCTGGAGGAGGGACCAGCAAGAGCAAAGGCCCCCAGTGGGACTGAGCCTGGTGTGTCTAA
Source organism: Camelus dromedarius (assembly GCF_036321535.1). NCBI lineage: Eukaryota > Metazoa > Chordata > Mammalia > Artiodactyla > Camelidae > Camelus > Camelus dromedarius. The sequence continues at coordinate 10,939,275 of NC_087462.1, read as the reverse complement.
GGACCCACAAGGAGGCCCCTGGGTTGGGAAGGGATGAAGGGTGGGAGGCAGGGAATGCCCTGGGGGCTGCTGCAGGGAGGAGTGTGGGTATCAGGCAGGCATGTGCGTTGCTTGTCTACACTTCAGCTCTGCTGACACCTCAGCAACGTGTGGACAGTGGTCCACCATGCAAAACACAAAGCAGTAGCCCAAGGTGGGGCAGGGAACCTTCCCCAAACGCCAGCAGATCTCCATCGGCTGGTACCTCCAACTCCTCCTCCTCCCCAGATCCCTCTAAAGAGACTGTTAGGAAAGAGAAAGAACAAACACAAATAGAGCAAAGGGACAGGAAAGGAGACAACAGCAGGCAGAATTCAGCACATTTTAGGAGGATGGGAAAGTAGATAGAGGACCTCAGGTGCTGAGGAGGAAGTAAACCCTGGGGCTTGGGTCACAATGGAGATGGGACAGGGACAAAGAGGGCCTGCCTCCTTGCCCCCTACCCCACCAGCATGCCAGCCTGTTGCCCCACCTGCCCAGCAGGCTCCCATCCCCTCCTCCTGTCCCTCATGCTTACCTGCACACCAGCCTCCTGCGGGTGTGCCTTCATGGCCTGAAGTGCGGCCAGGGCCCCGCCACCCTCCACAATGACCCGGCTGTTCTCTGGCTTGCGCAGGGCCAGGACGCACAGGGCAGCACAGCTCTGCTCACACACCTGTGGGATGGGTCACGAGGATGGCTGAGAGGAGGCAAACAGACCCCCCCATCATCACCAGCTCCCCAGGTGAGTGCCCTGTGACCTCACCTGGACAGACTGCTGTGTACTGGACCCAGAAAGGATGCCAGGGTGCATCAACCAAGTTCTTAGGGGTGATAGTCTCACCCCAGGCCCCCTGCTCACCCCACCCTAGCCCTCACTCACCGTCACCCTGCCCCCAGCCTCTTGCTGGCTGGCCTCATCCTAGGCCTCGCCCCGCTTCAGGAGATGGGAAAGGCCATTATGTAGATACAGATACTGATATGGGACTCCAGCCATGCTGCCCTACCTTGTGTGGCCCCCCACCAACCCCAAGGTGGGTACCTGGGGGCTGGCCAGGTGCCGGGTCATGGCGGCCACAATGGACTCAGTCCCGCCGGCGCGGACGATGGCATCCTTCACGTCATCATTGCCTGCGATGGCCCTCAGGGCACTTAGCACTTGTTTCACAAGGTCCTGAAGGGAGGTGACACATAGGTCACCCCTAGCCAGCCCCAGACACTAACTGTTTGGTTGCTGGATTGTTGAGGGTGGGTCTAAAGGGAGGGTCTGGAGCTGTTTCAATGTCTGCTGCCTGGACAACATGTGGGGTCACCCTGGGGCATGCAGGTAGCATATAACAGCAAGGTTATTTATCACTTTCTGTGTAGAGAAGGCAGGGGAGGCTTGGGGAGGTGGACCCTGGAGTTCAGGCCACCTGCTTTTGGATGACTTTGACACCACCCCTTCAACATACAGAAAGGGACATGTGGCTCAGGCCAGCAACTAGAGCACAGGTGGGCCTCACTCAAGCATCACACACCTGAGCTGGGGTCTGGGCCAGCCCCTGATCACATCTACTCCGTCCTCCCACCCACTTTGGTTGAAAAATCCAAAGATGCTAAAGGACAATGAGAGAGGGTGGGTGGGTTTGTTTTCCCTGCAGACTTTAGTTCCTTCTCATGGGTCATGAGAAGTGAAAATCGAACTTTGGTTCTGGGGTCAGTGAACAGGGCCAGCGTGTTCTGACTCAAGCCTTTCTGGCTGGCCGGGGCCCAAAGGGGCAGAGTTCACTGGGAGGCCCAGAGCCTTCCCCAGGGACTGAGAGAAATGACAAATTGAAACTCAGGTGCTTTGCTCCCTCATACTGCTCCAGATGCCCACCTGGTGGTCGTTGCAGTCGGCCAGCAGGGCCACTAGGATGCTGAGGCCCCCGAGGTTGACAACCTCCTGGCAGAACTCGTTGCGGACAGCCAGGCGGGACAGGGTGCTGCAGAGCTCACTCAGGATGCTGGGGTTGTCAGGAAATGCTGCAGGGAGTGGGGAGGAGAAGCCACCGGGGTGAGGAGAGGGAGAACCAGCCATGGTTCGAATCCCGCTCTGCCCGGGAAGCCTGGCCCCTCTGCCTGGCCATGTGGCCACTTGTACCGGGAGGGCCCCAGGAAACACCAGAGGCTGCCTGGGCCTGTGGTGCCCCCTGCTGGCTCCTTGGGGAGACACAGGAATGTGCCTTCCCCTCCACAGTGTCCCAGATAAATTCCAGACAGACTGATGATCTTGACTAAAAAAAGAAATCCATAATAGTGCTATAATAAAACATCCGGGACTATTTTTGTGATCTTGGGTTGGGAATGACCTTTCCAAGTGCAACAGGACACCTAGAAGTTGCAGAGGGACATATGGGTAGAGTTGACTGGGGCAAAATTGAACACAGATGCTGAAGACAGAGCTCAGAGGCACCAAGGAGAGGCCCGACTGAGGCTGATGAGGGGGTAGTTAGGGGGTTGGGAGTGTGGGGCAGGGGGGATGCAGAGAGCCACAGTGACACAGAGCTCAGTAATGATCAGTTCATATGTCCCCCTGGCCAGGCTGTAGCCCCCAGTGACTCCATGAACACTATCTGGGTGAGCCATGGAGGTATTCTCTAGATGTGGTGACATCCATGACCAGCTGACTGTAAGTAAAAGAGATGATCCTTGATGGTCTGAGTGGGCTGCATCCAATCAGCTGCAGGCCTCAAGAGGGAAACAGAGGTCTCCCTGAAGAGGAAGAAACTTGCCAGTGGACTGAGGTGTTGGCTCCAGCCTGAGCCTCTGGCCCGCTTCATGGATTTCAGACTCGAAAGCCCCACAACCACGTGAGCCAACTCCTTGCAATAAATCTCTCTCCTCTCTCTCTGCTCCCCCCATATATACACACATATACATACACATATATACAAAAATACACATTCGTATACACACATACACATCCTAAAGGTTCTGTCTCTCTCATAGCATCCTGACTGATACGAGCTCCTATACGTAAACAGGGAAGATGGAAACTTTCCCTTGGAAAAGCAGCCTGATTTTGCAGATGGTCAGGCCTCATTTCTACCCTCTCCGGAGGTGTGGAGAGGAGACCAAGGCAGGCCCATCTCCCCCATATACAAGGCCAGAGTCATGCACATAGGCCTGGCCACAGAGCCAGAGCCACAGGGCAGGCTGAGAAGGGGAACTCATTCTTCTAGCACCTTCTGTGCAGCAGACCCCAGTCAGGCCTTTTCCAGTGGATGCAGTGGGCAGGGGGCAGGGGTTCTGGTGCCCAAATGTCAGTGTTGTGACCTCCCGTGGCTGTCTCATCAGGGTCACCCCAGAGTCAGGCACATGGACATGCACAAGAATTTGTGGCCAAGTATGAACTCAAGTGTAAACCTCCACCTGGGAGCAGCCACGGTGAGTGCCAGCAACACTTCCCATCTTCAGGAAACAGTACCCTTCTTTTTTCCCTTTGGTGAGTCCTCCCTTCCCTCAGTCTGTGTTGTTAGACAGAGCCATGCCCCCTCCCCAAATGGCACTAGAGATGAGCATGGGACCTGGTCCTGGCCATTGAGTACTGGCTTGGAACTTTCCTGGAGCAACCAGGAGTAAGGACACTGTTCTGCTAGGGCTGGCACACAAGTGGGATCAAGCTGACAGACAAGTGGAGCCTGGAGCCAGCCATGCCTGAAGCAGTCCTAAGCCCTGATTCCCACTCTTGCCACATCTGCTCCTACCTTTGGCAGCCTCAATGAGCACCTTCAAGCCTCCATTCTCCTTCACGATCATCTTGGCATGGTCATGGGCATGGCCAAAGGGTACACGGATGTCATCATCAAAGGTCATAACACGTAGGGCCCAGCAAGCCTCCCTGACCACGTCGGCACAGTGGCTGTGCTGGGTGATAGCGCCAGTCAGCAGGGGCAGCACACCAGCCTTCACCAGGCTCTGCCGATTCTGCTCGTGCTTCAGGCAGGCATGGCGCACACAGCGGATCCCAGAACAGGTTACGCTGGTCGAGTCGGTATTCCCGGCCAGTGTGGCCACCAGCAACTGCAGGCCCTGGGAGTCTAGGAGGTCGGGCTGGCCATCAGTCAGGGCTGACAGGGCATTGAGGGCCTGGAGCAGGAGGCCTTGGTCACCTGTGGCGGCCAACTTCCAGGTGGCAAGGAGGATGGGGTAGGCCCCCTTCTCAGCTGCAAGAAAGCGGCAGGCCTTGTGCTGCTTGCACTGCTCGCAAAAGCGGGTGAGGTGTGCTGACGCCTCCTGCAGGTCAGAGCGGGCCACAGACTCCTGCAGGTCATCCAGGGCCTACAGGACATGGGAGAATCCTCCATGTCAGCTCAGTCCAAAGAGGGCCACGGGGACAGTGTGGCATCCCTGTGGGATTCCCTCCCCTGGGATCTGGGCCTGTGGTGGCAGTTTGGTGGGGTCAGTTCCAGCTGTGGCAGCTTCCGCACCTGTGCTTTTAGGAGCCCTGAGCTTGAGAGGCCACGTAGAGAGAGAGGCCCCACCCTCTGTGTCCCTGCCAAGGAGCCACACACATGAGTGCAGGCGTATTAAATATTCTAGCCCCGGGTGCTGTGGCATGAGAGGACCCAAGTGAGACCTGCAGAAGAACTGTCCAGCTGAGTTCAGTCAACCCAACCAAATCACAAGAAACAACCAAATGGCTATTGTTTTGGGTTGTTTGTTATGCAGCCATAACGAAGTGATACACCTGCCAACAGCCAGCTCTCCCAGGGAGGCGAAAGCCACCTTCACCGGCCTTGCACATTATCAGATGTCTCCTGTTTGTCTCTCTCATTCACTCCACAAATATTTACCAAGCATCTGCCAAATGAAACCACACTATACACACACTTGGTTCACCCACAGTCAACTCTAAGCCCTTGGGGGAAAAACTTATAATGAAAGTCACAAGCTCAAGAGGAGCCTGCACCTCTGGAGCTTAAGGTATCATTTGCATCCAGCTCTGGTGAGGGTGGGTCTACAGACATCATCAGTCCAAAGGGCTTTGATTTGGCCTCGACTACCATGAAAGACAAGAATGCTTCTCGGTCAACCCTCGCTGAGCTCAGACTAGTGGACTTTACTGAGCATACGTTATGATGAAACAGAATATTAAGAAATAGGTTAACCCCAGAGTGTGTGACTTGAATACATGTTTTTTTTAAAGAAGATACATAGAGGGAAGGGTACAGCTCAGTGGTAGAGTGCGTGCTTAGCATGCATGAGGTCCTGGGTTCAGTCCCCAGTATCTCCATTAAAAACATAAATAAATAAAACCTAATTACCCCCTCCCCTCAAAAGGGAAAACAAACAAATAAAAAAAAAGATATGCAAATGGCCACTAAGGATATGAAAAGATGCTCAACATTACTAGGGAAATGCACATCAAAACCACAATGAGACACCATCACACTCATTATGGTGACTACTACTAAGAAAAAACAAAACAAAACACAAAAACCCACAAAAGACCTGAAAATAACAAGTGTTGGTGAGAATATGGAGAAATTCGAACCCTGTGCACTGTCGCTGAGAATATAAAATGGTGCAGCTGCTGTGGAAAACAGTATGGTAGTTCCTCAAAAAATTAAACAAGGAGATCCAGCAATTCCACTTCTGAGTATACATCCCAAAGAACTGAAAGCAGGGTTTCAGATGTCTGTACACCCATGTTCACAGCAGCATCATTCACAGGAGTCAAAAGGCAGAAGCAACCCCACTGTCCATTAATGGATGAATGGATAAACAAAATAGGGTATATCCATACAATGGAATATTATTCAGCCTTAAAAAGGGAGGAAATTCTGACAAATATTACAACATGGATGAACCTTGAGGACATTATGCTAAGTGAAATGAGCCAGTCACAAAAGGTCAAATACTGTATGATTCTCCTTGTATGAGGTCCGTAGAGTAGTCGCATTCAGAGACAGAAAGTAGAATGGTGGATGCCAGGGCTGGGAGGAGGGGGATGGGCAGTTAGTTAACAGGGACAGAGTTTCAGTCTGGCATGATGGTTGCACAATAATGTGAATATACTTAATGCCACTGAACTGTGCACTTAGAAATGGTTAAGATGGTAGATTTTATGTTATGAATATTTAACCACAAAACCAAAACCAAAAAGAGGATGTGGCCTTTTGGCAGAAATACTGCAAGAAACTTGAAAAGCTTGTGATACAAGTGCCACTGAGAACACACAATACTGGAGTTACAACCACTGTATGTTCAGTCAGATAAGAAAGGCAAAGAAAATGAGCAAAATTTGCACACTAGTACCTGTCAAATTTCAGGAAATCTCTTCTTGTCTTGGATCTTATTAGAAAGCCCAGTCCTTGAGTTGGCTGGCTATGGTCATCATCTCCACAGTCTCTAGGTGCTGCCTGTCACTCCCCCAGACCCCACTACTGGATGAGGAGAGCACAGTTGCTAAAGCAGAGGTGGTAGGGCCAGCTGTGCTCCATCTGTGACAAGTCAGCATGGTGACAGGGACTTGGGCCACCAACCCTGGGGGTCATTTTCTGTGTCTCTGTGACTGATGGCTTTTATTCTGGAACTTTCACGTATAAAACTGGACTAGTTTCTATTCAAAGAGTTGCAGACTTCATCCCAGTTTTACTGGCAACCATTTTTTTCACTGAAGTATGGTTAACTTACAATATTGTGTTAGTTTCATATATGCAGCAAAGTGATTCAGTTGTGTATATATATAAATATACAGGGGGAGGATACAACTCAAGTGGTAGAGTGTGTGCTTAGTACACATGAGGTCCTGGGTTCAATCCCCAGTACCTCCATTAAACAAACAAACAAATAAATAAATAAACTATTTGCTTTCCCCCTAAAAAATTTTTAAATATATATATATATATATATATATATATATATATATATAGCTATTCTTTTTCAGGTTCTTTTCCACTATAGGTTACTATACGATATTGAATATAGTTGTCCCTGTTTTATATAGTAGGTCCTTGTTGTTCATCTATTTTATATATAGTAGTTTGTATCTGGTAATCCCAAACTCCTAATTTATTCCCTATCCTTTTCCCCTTTAGTAACCCCTTTTGTTTTCTATGTCTGTGAATCTATTTCTATTTGTGAATAAGTTGATTTGTATCATTCTTTAGATTCTACGTATCAGTGATATATTTGTCCTTCTCTGTCTGACTTACTTCACTTGATATGATAATCCCTACGTCCATCCATATTGCTGCAAATGGCATTATTTCATTCTTTTTTATGGTTGAGTAGTATTCCACTGTGTGTGTGTGTGTGTGTGTGTGTGTGTGTGTGTGTGTGTGTGTGTGTACACACACTATATCTTCTTTATCTAGTCATCTGTCAATAGACACTTAGGTTGCTTCCATGTCTTGGCTATTGTAAAGAGCGCTGCTATGAACACTGGGGTGGATGTATCTTTTTGAACTAGAGTTTTCTAATTCTCTAATTTCTCTCTGGTTGGATGTGAACTTCAATGCTCATGGTGCCACCCCTCTGGAAGGTGAGAATGGGATTGGTAGGAGGGACAGGACAGGGACTTTCAGATTTTACTACAAATGCTTGAATATTGTTTGAATCTTTTATGCCAAGAATGTGTTCATGTTCTTCTGCAATGAAAAATAAAATTTTATAAAAAAGAATATATATATATAATATGTATACATATGTACAACTGGATCATTTTGCTCTACACCTGAAACTAACACAACATTGTAAATCAACTATACTTCAATTAAAAAATAAAATAAAATTTCAAAAGTCAAATTAAAAAGAATAAAAGGGCAAAGATTGTAAACAAACAAGGAGTTTCCTGTACTGCTGGTAGAAGGCAGCAGGGCCATTCTCTGAGCTTAGCTACACTGGGAGAGGGACCTGGGTCTGGACACATCTCTATCCCTCACCAGAGGTAAATCATTTATCTTTGGGAAGCCTCAGATTCCTGATCAGCAAAATGGACTAATCATAGATTGAGATAACATGTTTTAAGAATTTAGCACAATGTCAAGTACTTAAGAAGTACTTTGATTCTTAGAGACTATTTTTGTTGAGAGCCTTCATATATAAAGGACATCTACAAATCAATAACATGAGCAACCCAATAGAAAAACTGCCAGGAGAGAGGCTCAATTTAAAACATATTCATCCTCAGTAGCAAAGAAAGTCAAAAGACAACAAGATAATTTTCACAAAACCTCTGCAAGGTAGGAGATAGTGAGGAAGTTGAGGACAGGGAGAAGTAAGCAACTGCCCTGAAGTAGAATTAGGTTCACACCCAGGACTGTCTCCTCCAACTTCCTCTTTTACCCCTATGCTCTTTGCTGCAAAGTGCATCATATTTTTTCTTTGGATCTCAATTTTACCATCTGTTAAATGGGGGTAATAAGCCCAACCTTGCAGGTATCTTTGGGAAAATAACTGAGACAGCATGAGGAAAGTGCCTGGCATAGAACTAAGTTCACAGCTGGTTCTCAATAAACACTAGAACTTTCTACGTTTTACCAACAGCTTACCAGTTTGATGGATGAACTTAAGGAAAGGACTTAACCTCTGTGAGCTGTGCTTTCCCTGTTTGGATCACTGGAGAGCAAGGGCAGGCTCTGGGCCTTCGCTTCCCCACCAGAAAGCCAGGGATGACATCACCACCCTCACAGGCCAGTTTAAGTGCTAAGGGGATAGGCTGTAACCTGCCAGTAAATAGTCAGTGCTCAGTAAATGACAGCCTTACTATGATCCCACTCTCTTTTCCTGGGATTCCTGTCCATTTTTCTGAGCAAACTCAGTGACTGGGAGGTAGGAGAGAGGCTCCTCCAAGGCGCCCTCCACCCCAAGGCTCCCAACACTAGAACAAAAATGAACACTGTCTACCCCTTAGGCTTGGAGTGCTATCCACTCCTGTCTACGCCGTCTGCTCCAAACTCAGACTGTGGCATGTGGGTGGGTGGGCAGAGCATGGCGACCCCTGAGATGCCCTCAGACGTTGACTCTGGGAGCCCTGGCTGCAAACTCAGGCTTGCCTGTGCTTGCCAGGCAGGCTCTGACCTTCTGAGTCTGTATCTGCCACTGGGAATCAGTGGGAATCAGGGAAAAGATGCCCCTGACAGAATTAAGAGGTGATGTGGGACTCAGCATGTAAGGCCAACATGGGCTGCCCCCTCATACCTGCAGGACGTCATGTGTGGGCTCCTGGAGTCCATCTGCAGAGACTTTCGGCGTCATCTTTACAATGTTGCTCAGATCAACTCCTGTGGGTGGTGGGGGAGTCAGGAAACAAGTGACAGCCATCACCCCCATGGGCCTGCCAGAGTCACACCTCAAGTCCCTTCTGCTGGGACCAGCCTACTTCGGGGGCCTTCAGAGATCTGCCCAGCTCCCCATCCTGCCCCGCTCCCTGCCCAGGCAGGGCCCAGCAGCCACACCCAAATGCTTTGGCCCCATCCAGCTAGTGGGAACAGAGGAGCAGTGAGGCTATACACCATTGCTGCAGTGAGGGACACATTCTGTTTGGTGGGCTTTGAGGGGAAGGGAACCCATGACCTCTTTCCTTGGGGCTCCCACTGTTCTTCACCCTGGGTGCATCTCTGCCCTCTCTGGTACCCCCAAAGGAAGCCCCTACTGTGCAGAACACTTCTAGATGGTCCTCCAGCCCCTGTCCAGTGTCTATACCCTACTCTGTGCCCGGGATGCCAGCTTCTGAACTCTAAGGCTGGATCCCCGGCCTCCCTTGCTCCCTGGCATCTGACTGGATTTGGCCAATGGGAAGCTGGACTTGAGATCAGGGGCAGGAGGAGTGGGAAGGTGGGGTGTTCATTCCCAGCTTCCTGCCTCTGTCTTTGTCAGGTAACCCTCATCCCCTGCGATGGCCTGTCATGGGGCAGGGGAGGTCCCTACTGTGCCTGGCAGAGTCTCCTAACCTTGCTCATGCTATTGCAAAGAGCTCCCTCTTTACCACTCTCCTCCATGGCCTGGCTTGAGCACGCCACCTATTTCCACGGGCCGGTCATCAACACCTCTTCTGCCTCCATGAACTCAAGCTGGGGTGCAGGTGGGGCAGGGAGGCAGGTGGCCCTGTTTCTTGGGAGGTGGTCAAGAGAAGTCTCTTCAAGAAAGCAACAATTAAAATGAGACCCAACTTGAAGGACCCAGCCCTTCAGATGTCAGGGTAAGGTCCAGGCAAGTAGAAGGTGGGTGTCAAGCAAGGTGGGAGTGTGTGGCCAGCCTGCTTGGGGCAGAGCCCAGAGCTGCCATGCCAGGAGGGATGGGGTCGTGGCAGGACACCATTCTTGCACGTTAAGAGCCATGGACTGGAGGTGACTGTCGGGCAAAGAGCCACAGCAGCGCTGAGACCGGGCCACACCGCCTTACCCTGTGACTCAAACTGCTCCACAGCCTCTTTCACTGCCTCCTCCGGCTCCATCTCCAATTCCTCGATGTTCTCGCGAACGGCTGCATCGAAGGTTTCCTGGGTGATACGCTTGGAGGCCATCGTCATCTTCTCCTCGTGGGGCCAAGGACATCCACTAGTTGCTCCCAAGCTAAGAAGGTAAGAAGAAAGCTTCATCAAGAGGGAGAGGCAACCGAGAACCTGGCCACCATTTAGGGACCATCTACCAAGGGGCCACAGCCTACAACCACCCTGGAAAAATTCTTACAGCCTGAGTCACAGGAAAGGGTGATATCCGAACATCCACAGAACATCTAAAGTACAGAAGAGGGCAGGTAGTTTACCACATTTTATCTAAGAAATGAGGAATGTTAATATAACATATGTCCTTACAGTAAAAAGTAGTAATAAAAAAGATAAAATAATATCTTAATAATATTATGTTGTATGTTACATGATTGTAATATTATATGTATTACTCATATTTATTCACATATTACTCTGTTATACAGTTATAGACTTTACATGTAATTACATAATGAAATAAAACGTTACAATAGCATATAGTTATACCAATAAAGATTTAAAATAAAATTTAATAATAATAATAATAAAAATGAAAGTAAATTAAAAGCTAACAGAAATAGTCACCTGTAACAGGAGGTAGAGAAAGGGTGATGAGAGCAGGAACAGAAGTTGAATTATTCTGTCTTAAAGTACTTCATTTTACAGGTTTGAATTTGGAACTCAGATAAATGCTTTGTGTGATTAGGAAAATAAATATGCCAAAATAACCAAAATAAAAATAAAAGCAATCCCTAAAACTCAAGGGCAAAATGAAACTAATGAATCTAACATTTTATCTTCATGGATCACTTAATGCAATTTTAAAACAGTGATATGACTGTATATTCTTTTTTTTTTTTTTATAACGGTATATTCTTATTGGGATCTACTCTAAGGATAGAATTGCAAAAGAAAATCTTCAACAATTTTCAGTAATCATGTTATCAGAAACTACTATTATAGATGTAGCAAGTAAGTAGTAGTGTTTGTATCATTAGGAACCAGTATAAAAGAAAAAAGATTCTAATATAAAATCAAAGAAGTAAAAACTCAAAACTCCTAAATTCGAACTGGAAATACAAGATGAATCATTACGCATTTTCATTTGAGCAAACAAAGAACCAATTTTCTATTAATATGAACTGAGAATGCCTGGAGGAAATGATACCACAGCAGTAATGAGCACCCTGAATACCAGCTGTGGTCTCTATATACCATTTTCCACCAAAGAAGCCAGGGGTCCTGGAATAATGGTTGAGTCTATGTCTGGGTAGGAAATGGGCCAAATGAGCCAGGAGCATCATGTGAGGCCAGAAAGCAAAGAAGCTTCTAAAGGCCACTGGGGTCACATCAAAGGACTCAGACTACCCTAAAGGGCACCTACTAGCTAAGGAAGATGGGATAAGTGAGCATTAAAACAAAACAAAACAAAACCAATAGATACCAAAATCAAAATCTGTGTATTCACAATAGTACTAAAAGAAACAGCTCATTCTTCTGAAAGTGGGCATATAAAGAATCCAGCATTAATCCTGCCTCCCTCATGCAAGTGGACACCAGGTTATAAAGACAGGACAAGGGAAAGTTATTCTTTGCCACAAATCCAGCTAACCAACCAAGACAGGACAGATCTAGATGACGATCTCCACGGGCTGCAAAACCGTGAGGTGCAAAACTGATGGGGAACCTGATAACAGATGGACAGTACCTGCATCCACTGTGTGATTCCATGTCATCAAAAGAGAAACTGGATGCCATCTACCTCCCAACAAGAATAAAAGGCACCTGTGAAGTCATCTTGCTGAAAACTCAGACCTGAATCTGACTGTGAGTCCAATGGAACTTTCTACGATGAAGGAGTGTTCTACCTCTGTGCTGTCCAATGTGGCAGCTGCCAGTCCCATATGGGATTGAGCAGGTGAAATGGAGCTAATACAACTGAGGAACTGAATATGTACCTTTATTTAATTTTAATTCATTTTAATGTAAATAGCTGCATGTGGTAAGTGGCTGTCATACTGGATAGAGAGGCTGTAGAGCTAATGACTAGTTTATAGGAAATTGAGGACAGACAGACAATACCACAGGGATGTGATCTGCAAAATCCCCATGGAAGGGGCTGGGGAGGGGAACCTCAGCTACAGGACAAACAGCTAGCGTTTTCAACAAATAAATCGCAAGAACAGTGAAAAGGACTGGGGGTCCATCAACAGATGAAAAGATAAACAAAATGTGAAGTCCATATAATGGAATATTATTCAGCCATAAAAAACGAAGCCCTGACACACATGCTATGAGGTGGATGCGCTTCAAAAACATCTTGCTAAGTGAAAGAAGTCAGACACAAAAAGCCACATGTTGTATGAACCCATTCATATGAAATGTCTAGAACAGGCAAATCCATACAGACGAAAAGTAGATGAGGGCTTACCAGGAGCTGGGGGAGGTGAAAAAGAGGGGGAATGGGGAGTGACTGCTAATGGGGATAAGGCTTCCTTTTGGGGTGGTGAAAATGTTCTGGAATTAGTGGTGATGATTATACAACTTTATGAATATACTTAAAATCACTAAATTGCACACTTTAAGTGGGCGAATATTATGGTATGTAAGTTACAGTTCAATTTAAAAAATACTCTTCCAGTAAAAAACAAACCCCAAATGAAACCCAGCACAGGCACACACTGGAAGCCAGGGAACAGGATCAGTAGTTAGATTACCCAGCACCTTGGGCAGTCACTTCTCCTTTGGGGGTTTGGGGGCACATCATAGAATTAAATAATGCAAAACCCTCAGTAAACTAGCCAATGGTCTTGACAAGAAGGTCCCCAGGGTGCAAGCAGTTTAACATCTAATATTTGCCATACTCTCTTTTTAACAAGAGGGCAAACAGGCCTCAGGACCAGAGCCTAACAGAGGTTAACAACTTTTAAAATCTTACTTGTTTTACTGTATCTACCTTGTTTATTGTAGCAATACCATGTTTCCATTTTGGAATTATATCAAGTTTCTACTTAAAATACATCACTTTTAATTAATTAATTAATTATTTTTAATGGAGTTACTGGGGATTGAACTCAGGACCTGCGTATGCTAAGCATGTGCTCTACCACTGAGCTATCTTTCCCCCGTCATTTTTTAATCTTATAATAGAGTTGCAAGAATAGTACAAGGAGCACTATCTAGGGGCTATACAAAAGGGTCTTGTAGCTTCACCAATGGTTAACATTTTGCATGATAACCTCTATGTGAGTGTGAGTGTGAGTGTGTGCCTATGTGAGTGTGTGACACGTACATCGTTGGAGAGCATGCTTCAGGCATGGGATCCCTTCCCTCCTACAGATGTCAGCATGACTCTTCCAAGAAAAGGACACTCTCTTATACATTCACAGCGCAAATGAAATTTAACACAAGAAATCTAACAATGATGCAATACTATTTTCTAACATATGATGTTAGAACATATGATGTTAGAAAGTCCATAACATGATGGACTTTCTTGATTGTCACAATATTGTCTTTTAAAACAATTTGTTGGTTTTTTTTTTCTGGTCCTGGATCCATTCCAGAATCACAGAAATCACAGAAAGTGTGTTACAGGGACAAAGGCGCAGGGGGAGCTAGGGCAGTGGTATGGGAATGTGCTACATTGGGCTGTGTGGGAAATGAGCCACTCAAGCCCTCGCTTCTCTCTGTGGACGTAGCATTGAATGCGAATATTCCATCTGTGTTTGTGCAGATGCCTGGGGTGGGAAAGGTGGGAGGACAGGCTCCAGGGCCAGCCAGGGGGACTCAAATCCCAGGCCCTCCACTTAACCTCACTGTTGGTCAACTCTCTCATGTGTGACACAGGAACAAATACAGAATGTAATCATAGGGCTGGAGTGAAAATTCAACCCATCAATTCCTACAAAGCACTTGGAACAGGAATGGCACAGAGCTCAATGAATATCACCTAGTTGTTCTTCTTGCTGTTTGAGAGGTAATTCGGCCAGTTTATTGTCGGGGTGGAGGACTAAGGCATCAAACACCTCACCTCACTCCCTTGCAGATACCCCTGCCTTTTATTCCCCAGAAGAACAGGGAGTCTGTTTAGGAATAGTTAAGAATTTCCAAGACCAAAATTAGAGGAAAAGAATAAGGGTTTCTGTTTCAAGCTAAAGAGCTTCTCAGCAGGGAGCCTGGGCTGGTAGTGATGGAGTGGTCCTAGCCAGACCTGAGGGGCAGGAACTTCTGGTCTGGGTGCTGCTGGAGGGACTCTGCTCCTGGCTCTGCCACCAGACATTGCTTTTACCACCCTGGTCGTGCTTCAGACCCAAGTGGGCCAATGGTGACTGGCTACCCTTATCACAGAAGTACAGTCCTAAAAGGGGAATGTCATTGTGCCTACTTTAAGGATGAGGAATCTGAAGCTCAGAGAAACAATAAGAGGCCTGGCCAGGACCCTATCATATTATCCCGTCTCATTAACCCCTTTTCTCCAGGGACCCTATCATGCTAGCCTGTCTTATTAACCTCTTCCCTCCACCTTGGTCCTCTGCAGAGCTTCGGCCAGCCCTTCCAAGCCACCTCCTCCTGGACACCTTCCCTGGCCACTCAGAATCTGTGTATTCTCAGCTCTCCCCACCCCTACAAGAACCTCCCTCTGTCCAGCCCTAAGATCCCTGAGCTGGAGAGGCCAGTGTCTGGCTTTGGAACAACCCCTTAGGCCAGTCCCTTAGGTCCAACATAGGCCTAGGGGGTGGGGGCAGGGATGAAAGTAAAGATCTGGAGTTCATGAGAAAGATGGTGCCTGGGAATGGACATCTGGGAGCCACCTGGGGAACGGCCTAGGCCAGGAGAGGAGAGAAACAGTATTACCAGCCCCCAAACTGCATCCAAGGCATGCTGTAGGGAAGGGAGTTATCAAGGTCCCCAGCTGATAGCTAGCTTCCCTCTCTAAGCCATGGTTTTGCTTATCAAGAAAACGGTGCCCTGACTCAAAGGACTCTCAATGATTCATCTTCCTCCATCTGCCACACCCACCCTGGTTTAGGGGGCCTCATCTGCTTTCTCCCTGCCATACCCTGTGCCTCTATTCTCTGCAAGACAGCCAGAGGGGGACTTGAAAGCACAGAGACCACCTCACTCACCTATTCAAAATCCTGCAGTGGCTTCCCAATGCTCTCAGAACGAAACTCAAGTCTTACCAGGACTTTCCCTACCTAGACCCTTTCACTTGTGCTTCTCCACTTCTTTTTCATTCTTCCCAGCTATCCAAGGGTCATCATAACCACTCTGGTTAAAGCAGCCCCCGCTCTCCTATCGCATCACATTCTTTTATTATTTTAACATTATCTCAACATGGAGAGAAAGGGTTCATCTATTTGCTTTTACTATCTAGCCTCCTCCCCAAAGAAATTTATCCTGCATGAGAGCTGGGGCCGTTTTGTTAAACACCTTCCCCACCCCCACCACGGCCTAGGGTGGGGCTGGACATGCAGCAGGCACTCAGTACATACATAGGTGATGAATGAATGAATAAATGAAAAGAAAGCGAAGGCCAGGGATGGTGGGCGATTTTGTCCCCGGGCGGCTTCCGTAATAGTCTTTCATTACCCAAAACCAAGTCCCCGAGCGTCGCTCCACAGCTACTAGACAAACCCCGCGGCGTCCACTCCCTGCCCTGCGCGAGACGGGGCTCGGCAGCCGTCATTTCTCACCCGGTCTTCGTGGCCACGTGGGGAAAGGGTGGGGTTCGCGGCTGTCACCGGCTGCGCCGCCTCGGTCCCTTTCGGCCGCCGTACGCGCGCAGGCGCGTTGGCGCCGCGTCGCCTCGGCCTCCCTTAGTCCCGTGAACCGCTCCTGACGTGACCAACGGTGACCGCGAGTGCAGGTAAAGCTGAGAGAGCCAACAGATTTGCGACGGCCGCGTCTTAGCCTCCTTTTCTGGGCCGCTTCCCGTTGCCGCCGCCCCCGGCAGAGAAGTTTTTTGCCTCGGGAGTGTCCTCCCGCAAGACGGGGCAGTGCGCCTGCGCAAGTAGGGCTTGGCGGCGGTTGTCTGCGCCTGTGTATCAGAGCTCGGCGGCGGCCTGCGCCTGCGCGGCGCGGCGCTGCGGAGACCGTTGACTCATTTGCATGTCCCCGCCTCGCGCGGTGGCGGCGGCGGGTGAGGAACCTGAGGAGGCGGCGGCGGCGGGGGCGGCTCCGCGCGCGGTGGGCTCGGGGTGAGGCCCGGGCCCGGGCGTCGTCGACGGTGGGCCCCGGAGTGGGGGGCTTGGGCTTGATCCCAGGAATCCCAGGTCCCCGCTATGGCGCAGCGGGCTCGGCCCTTGAGCTGCGCTGTGGCCGCGTCCCGCCGGGTCGGCTTGGGGGGCGGTCTTAGGCCTCCCGGGCCCGACGTCCCCTTTTCTTCGTTCTCGGAGACCAAGAGGAGGCGGGCCGCGCCCAGAGGGGTTCATTCGTTCATTCGTTCATTCATTCATTCCACCTGAGCCCGGAGCAGCCCCTCTGGTGGGGCGATAACGGCGGCCGGGCGCTGTATCTGGCTTTTTGCCATTTTTTAAACTGGCTCCATCCCCACAGCAACCCCCACCATTAGCTGCCCATTCTGTAGATGGGGAAGCGGAGGCACAGAAAGATTAGGTCGCTTGAATTGATCCCAGGCCACCTGGCTGGGAGACCCTGACCTTCGACAGCAGAGAACAAGGGGCGCCCCACGAAAAGGACGGAAGGATAGGAAAAGAGGGTGATGGTTGTAAGAAATAGCTATATGGCTGGGATAGGTTTGGGTTTTGAAGCTGGGATTTCAAGATGAAAGGGATATCTTGGTGGTTAAGGACACCGCCACTGGCTTTCTCAATGTTGCTTTTCAGTCTCTTTCTTCTCAGCCCTCAGGGCTTTGTCCCCACTACCAGTGCCCTATTTGCCAGGTTACAGTCTGGGCTGGATGACCTTGGGTGGGTCACTTAGCCTGAATCTCCCTTTTCCAGTTTTGTATCATTTCATTCATAATAGGACCCACTTCTTTACTGGGTTGTTTCCAAGAAGTGAATGGGATCGTGGGAGTCCCTCCCCTGCAGCAAGACCTGACACAGAGTAAGCTGGTCACTGGTCAGGGATTTTTCCACCCACTCACTGAGAGGCCTCTCTCAGAGGGAAGTCAGCTCTCAGAGCCTCTTCTGTGAAACGGGAAAATAGCAATGGGAAAGATCACATCTTTCCTAACCACCATTTGCAGGGGTTGTGCTCCTACTCCCCTACACTGTTGTGTTCAGTTACGTGTATTGCTTCATGCAGTCCTCCAGCAACCCCAGGAGACAAAACTGCTTTTATAGAGCTACTTTTAAGAGGCTGAGGAAATAGGCTCCGAGAAGCAGAATAAATTGTCCAGGTTCAACATGCTTGCCTTGCTCCTCAGCCAACACACACCTTTGAGGTTCATGAGGGCAGAGCTCCCCTCAAATTAATTCTGCCTCCCTCTGAAGTACCGTGCCAGATTATGGATTACTGCCTTGTTACTTTGAGGATTAGGTGAAACAGAGCAGGCTCTGTGAGCATTAGTTGTCACTCTTAGTGTCTTTTTTTCCCCCTTCTCACTACAGGTCAGAGAAACATGGCAGCAAGGAGAATCACACAGGAGACTTTTGATGCTGTATTGCAAGAAAAGGCTAACCGATATCATATGGACCCCAGTGGTGAGGCTGTAGGTGAAGCTCTTCAGTTTAAAGCTCAAGGTAAATTTTTTGGGGGTAGAGGGATTGAGGCATGTGTTTAGGGTCAGGGCAGGAGGATTTCAATGCTGTAAGCAAATTGCAACTCCTCTGATCCTACCTTCTTATTTGTTAAGGGGAGATAAAATTTTCTCTTGGTCCACCTGTCAAATCATTATATAGAAGGAGGTATTGTCATTATCCAGAGCTGCTTTTCCCTAGGCACCCGCCCCCACCTAAAGAAGGGTTCTTAAATCTCCTGGCTCACCATCACTACCCAGGTTTGAGCTCTTACTAGTTCTTACCTGAATTATTGCAGAATCTCCTCCTGAAAGGTCTTTCAGCTTCTGGCTTCATTCTCCTTGAATCTGCCCTCCCCACAGATCTGCTTGGACTCTTGGGGCTCCCCATTTTGGGCTTAGAGCCTCAGACAAGTACAGGAGCAGCCAGGTAACTGGTGTATACAAGACAGGAGAGCGTGGGGTGCAGAGGGGCTGTGGAGCTGCTGAGTGTAGGCTCTGCCTGAAAACATTTCCTTTGCAAAGTTTTGAAACATCATACCAGCAGAATCAAAAATGGTGCCTGCAAAGATTGCAGGACAGTGTGAAGGTCCCTCACCATGGCACACGAGGCTCCTAGCCCTCATCCCCTGCCTTGGGCCTCATGTTTCTGTGATATAGTGTGCCTAACTGTGTTTTGAATCCCTCATCCCAGCTCTGTGTGGTTAATTCCCTCAGGCACTAAGACCCAGCTCACAGGTGCCTCCCCCTAGGAGACCTTAGTAAGCCTTGGCATTGATTTTACACTGTGTACTTGCTCCTCTGCCTTGGGCTGGCCTCATCCAGGCTTTGGGCCTGTGCTGCTTGCTGTTGTGCTAGTATAGCTGTGGAGGAGGCTTCCTCCTTATTGGTTGAATGAGTCTAAGTGCTTTGGACCTGGAGAAACTGAAGCTCAGAGACTGTCTCCAGATTCTGAGTTTTCAAAAATTATATAATGGTACACAAAAACATTCCTATTTCAAAAGACTAGAAAAATTAAGTAGTTAAGAGTAGGATATAAAAAGCCTTTTTGCTTTTACTCTTCAGAAGTAACCGTGTCAGTGGTATTTTGTGCATCCTTCAATTCTTTTAGCCCTATGTATATAATCCTAAACACTTACATGTTTTCATACATATACATCCAAATATCTGTGTATATGCATATACATATGTATATGTATGTGTACACGTTTGTGTATATACATATATATTTTAAAATTTTGATTTATCTTTTCCTAGAGACTCATATACCAATACATACCTTAGTTACTTCAAGAAAGATTGAGGGAAGGGGAGGCTATGAACCCAATAGGATGCTAGATGGTTTTGGAAACATCTCTACCTTTTAAAAACCCTAATGCCCAAGTCACACCTCATCCTAGTTAATTAAATCAGAATGCCTGGTTGAGAGGGGTGGTCCACAGGGACTTCAGTGTGCAGCAGAGTTAGGTGCTGCCTTCTTACCACTTTGCCTCTCCTTCCTTCTGTTCCATTCTGGCCACATTTGTCCCCTCCTCTTCTTACCTCAGGGCTTTGTCCTCACATTCCCTTTACCTGGAAGGCTTTCCCCATAACTGCACTTTCTAGCCTCTCACACCAGGCCTCTGCTGCTTAGGTACATTGTTGTCAGAGCTGCCCACCTGACCAGCCTGTCTGAAAGTGGCTTTACTTCTTCATGTTCCCGCCTGCTTGATATTTCTTATAGGTGCTTTCTTGCACCTGAAGAATTTTTTGTTTATTGTTTGGCTTACTCAACTAACAGGTCTAGGAAGGTTGGGACTTTGTTGTCTCCTTTCCCTGCTGTAACTTCAGTGCCCATACACTGTAGGTGCTTAGTAAGTACTTGTTGGACAAAAAGACTTAGATTTATACAAAGCCCTGGCTTCCTGTGGCCTCTCGGCCCATCACTACTTCTTAGCATCTCTCTCTCTCGCTCACTTTTCTTTTCATTTGACTTTGATGAGGTAGTAGATTCTGATTCAAAAGCCAGAGAATAAGAAAGGCACTCTGTGCAAAGTCTCCCTGAGACCCACTGTTGCCATATGCCCATAGTTCACTTCTGTTCCTAGCTTCGTACAGTTTATGCATGAATGAGAAAATGCAAATATAGTTTCCTATTTTCCTCATTTCCACACAGAAGAGGACAAAAGCACACACTGTTCAGTTTCCATTATGGCCTCTGTTGTTGTGGCTTGTTTAGCTTCTGCCTTCCCTCTTATCTGCCTCAGTCTCTGTTCTTTCAGAGTGTTGGACCTTTCTGAGGGAGCCTGTCAGCCAACTTTGGGTCAGGTGCTCGGCCATGGCCTAGCCAGCTGTAGTGGGTGCAGTGTCAGATGTGGCTCTTGCCTCAGTGGCACTGTGGGCTGAGAGTTCCTCCTAGGAAGTGGGGAAGGCAGGCAGCCTCTAGAAAACCTGTCTGCTGATAGAAATAGAAATACACAAGTGGTCTGGTCACGATAAAGTCCAGGTTTTTGGGGGGACCACACGTCCTTCCCTGAGTCCAAAAGAGGGCTCGTGAAACAGAGCCAGGGCAGGAGATCTGAGTGAGTGAGGGGCACTGCTGCCCAGCCTCCATGGACTTGTCAGGGCAAATGCAGGCTTGTAGGTCTTCTGTTTTTATAAGTAGTAAATCTAGATTTTTAAGTGAAACCACACACATTTTAAATGTTGGCATCAAATATGCATTTCTAAAATGCACTCTGGCTGATAAAGTACTCCTGGCTGTTGGACTGTGGACCATCTGTTTGCAACTTCTGGTCTAAAGTACCTTTGTATTTCTTTTTGGATTGTTTATTTCAGAGCTTCTAAGGACAGTCCCAAGAGCCAGAGCAGATATGTATGATGACATTCACAGTGACAGCAGATACACTCTGGGGGGATCTGTAGCTCATCCTCGAGACACTGGGAGAGAAGGCCTGAGAGGTGATGTATTTCCAGGACCTTCCTTCAGATCAAGCAACTCTTCAGTAAGTGACGACAGCTATTTTCGCAAAGAATGTGGCCGGGAGCTGGAATTTTCCCACCCTGATTCCCGAGACCAGGTCTTTGGCCACCGGAAATTGGGACATTTCCGTTCTCAGGACTGGAAGTTTGCACTCCGTGGCTCTTGGGAACAAGACTTTGGCCACGCAGTTTCTCAAGAATCCTCTTGGTCACAGGAGTATAGTTTTGGCCCTTCTGCATTACTGGGGGACTTTGGTTCCTCCAGGCTGATTGAGAAAGAGTGTTTGGAGAAAGAGAGTCGGGATTATGACGTGGACCGTCCAGGGGAGGCAGACTCTGTGCTCAGGGCCGGTGGCCAAGTCCAGGGCAGAGGCCGAGGTCTAAACATTGTTGACCAGGAAGGTGCCCTCCTAGGAAAGGGGGAGACCCAAGGGCTGCTCACGCCTAAAGCGGGAGTCGGGAAACTTGTCACACTGAGAAATGTGAGCACCAAAAAGGTACCCACTCTAAGTCGTATCACTCCCAAAACTCAGGGCACTAACCAAATCCAGAAAACCACCCCAAGTCCTGATGTGACCCTGGGGACAAACCCAGCGACAGGAGATATCCAATTCCCCACTCAGAAAATCCCTTTGGGGCTTAATCTGAAGGATATTCGGCTCCCCAGAAGAAAGATGAGCTTTGACCTCATAGATAAGTCTGATGTTTTTTCGAGATTTGGGATAGAAATAATCAAATGGGCAGGATTCCACACCATAAAAGATGATGTTAAATTTTCCCAGCTTTTCCAGACTCTCTTTGAACTTGAAACCGAAACCTGTGCTAAAATGCTTGCCTCATTCAAATGTTCTTTAAAACCAGAGCACAGAGATTTTTGCTTTTTTACTATCAAATTTTTAAAGCACTCTGCTTTGAAAACACCCAGAGTTGATAATGAGTTTTTAAACATGCTTTTAGACAAAGGTGCTGTGAAGACCAAAAATTGCTTTTTTGAAATCATAAAGCCCTTTGATAAATACATAATGAGGCTTCAAGACCGGCTTCTGAAGAGTGTCACACCACTGCTCATGGCCTGCAATGCCTACGAGCTGAGTGTCAAGATGAAGACCCTCAGTAACCCTCTGGACTTGGCTGTTGCCCTGGAGACCACCAATTCTCTCTGCCGGAAGTCTTTAGCCCTTTTGGGACAGACATTCTCCTTGGCCTCTTCTTTCCGGCAAGAGAAAATCTTAGAAGCTGTCGGCCTCCAAGATGTAGCTCCCTCTCCTGCCTCATTTCCAAACTTCGAGGACTCTACTCTGTTTGGAAGAGAGTACATTGATCACCTGAAGGCCTGGCTGGTCAGCAGTGGGTGTCCACTCCAGGTTAAGAAAGCCGAAACCGAGCCAACTCGAGATGAGGAGAAAACGGTTCCTCCTGCCAAACCCGAAATTCAGGCCAAGGCTCTGGGTGGTCTGAGTGATGGTAAGGAAAGTAACAGAAGTTTCTATTTGTTGTGATTGTTTTTCATGTTTTATAATGTCTCTCATTCGCTTTGAGATTTGTACATTGAAGTTCTTTAGCCAGCTGAAACAAATCAGAATTTTAGTAGAAAACTCACAGTGACCAGTATACCCATCTGCCATTCATTCTATAAGCATGTATTAGGAATCTTCTGTCTGCCACAGAAGTCCATAGGCTTTCTGGGTCACAGACTGTGGCTGGGAATCTGATGAAAAGCTATGGTCCTTGCCAGAGAAGATGCACATGTGTTTGTGCACAATTTTGCTTGCACTTTCTGGGGTGTTTGTACCATCGTGCAGCCAAGGTTAAGAAGCTTATTCTAATAGCACCCTTTCCCTCCCTTCCCCCCACCCCCGCCAAGGTTTTACTGAAAGGAGAGTAAATGCTGGACACTGTCCCTAATGATTCCCTAGGCTTGTGAGGGAAGGAAATCACAAAACCCAGTCCAGCCCGGCCTGGGGAGTCAAGGAGGCCATGTTTGAGCTGTTTTGAGGGACAGGCAGAAATCAGCTAGATTGATCCAGGTTGTGGAGGCACATTTTCATTCACTCACTTTTCTAGACTGGCTGGAGATTGAGAGATACTTAGGTATACCTGGTAACCTGCAGTTAACCAGTTGGCTTACTGGGAAGGGGAAAGGCCAAGAAGAAGGTAATAGAAATAGAAACAACTGGCTGTTTGGTGTCCCTTTTCTCTCCCTCTTAGGTCCCTGGATGTTCTCACAGCCCAGACATCCTAGAGGTTAAGTGTATACATAGTGGCCATGTGGCCAGTGAGGAAGTGCCTTTTCCCCCGATAGAGTTTTCAGCTTCCACTGCCCCAGCCAAGTGGGGGAGTCTCATTTTTCCTTGAATCTCTTCAATCCTCTCCACCCTAGTGGAGCCCTGACTGTAGCAGGCACTGAGTAGGTCCTGCCATGGATAGGCAGCCACACCTACTCCCAGACAGGGAGCTTTCCAGAAGGGGGCTCAGGGCTGAAGCAGGACCGTCTTCCCCACACCCCCAAAGTAGTGTGGTGGAAAGTCAGTATAACAATGATACTGAAGAACTTTGTAGGAAGGACAGAAAAGTCCCCCATAACCTGAAGTTTCCCACCACCATCCCCTGGTTGTGCTGCTATGCAGGCCTGCCTGTAGCTGCAGTCTTGTCATACTTTTCTGTATTTCTACAGCATTTGCTGCGTCATGATTTGACTTAATGTAAATTTACCTCGCCTCTCCCTTGATGTTGGCTTCATGCTGCTTTTTACTAGAGGCTTCTGAGGCTGAGCAGAGCTGGGTTCTCATGTAATTGGTGTCTGCAAGCCTTGACTCTTTGGTCAGCAGGTAGATGGCACCAGTGTCCATCTTTTATGGGGCACTGCCCTACCACTACTTACATTTCTGTTAGAGATGCTTCTTTGGTTGAATTTATTATTACTATTATTTTCACTAAAATTAAAAAAAAAATCCTCTTTTAAAGGAGGTATTCTCAGAATAATTGCTGCGTCAAAGCTAGGACCTACTTTCTGACTATGGTCATCTCTAGAGATGGTTGCAGTGATCCACAAAATTTCATTGTCTTTGAAAGCTTCTGACTTTGAACCTCTTATTCTTTTGTAGAATCATGTAAAAATAGCAGTTCTATAAAATGAGATCCAGTAACAAAAAAAGGAAAGCAGTTTCAGAGGGGAGATAACATTACAGTTGAAGGACTGACTCATCCTGTGTTAAGAACTCATACTGATGTTTAAAATACCATTCCACAGAACAAACTGGGAAACCTCTCCAGTTCAAGGGTGATTTTTATTGAATGAATGAATAAATAGACCATCTGTGCTAGTAAAACTAGCAAATATCAGAAAACCTAAACAATCTTAGTATTTGAGAATATAATGCACTTCTGTGTTGGCTGGTGGCATTGTAAATTACAAGTCATATTGGAGGAAATACACACTTTAAAAAATGTTTTCATACGTTCAGCAGGTATTTTCTGTCAATGCTTACCTTGGGACCATTGACTTTTTTAATTGGGAAGGTTTTTTTTTTTTTGTAAATTTATGTGTGTTTTCTGATTACAAAACACATGTGTGTTTATTTTTTATAGATAAAGCACACAAAAAAAATGAAATCCCTGATAAATCTACCACCCATAGATAATCTCTGTTAACTTTCTAGTATATTTCCTTCTAATCTTTTTTCTATGTGTCTATATTTATGTATCTTTTCTTTCTTCTTTCGTATTGGAAATCGCAACCTAGTATACTTTTTACATATTTTATACCTAGATACCTTTTTTTAATTAAAGTATAGTTGACTTAAAATGCTGTGTTAGTTTCTGGAACACAGCACAGTGATTCAGCTACATATATGTACATTCTCCTTCATATTCTTTTTCACTAGAGGTCACCACAGGTATTGAATATATTTCCCTGTGCTACATAGTAGGACCTTGCTATTTATCTATTTTACCTAGATACATTTTATCTTTCTATTTTCCCCTTAATATTGTGAACATTCAAGTTGAACTATATGCAAAAGGTGGTACGGAGTTGCTACACATCATTTCCTTCTATAGACTAGACTGTGTATATATTGCTCTGTTCAGTCATTGTAACTTTGTGACTGTTTCTCTCCTAGTGATTATGCTGTTACAGCTTTTGAGAGGATAGTTTGCATATTGGTTTCTGGAATAACAGGCCCCTTTCCTCCTTTGAATGCTTGTCTCTTGGGAACGAGGATTTCAGCTGCTGGTGCCTGCTTAGGTTCTGTCCTAAGCCCCTGATTCTGTCCTGGTTTTCCCAGGCCCTGTGTGGTTAAGTGCGTTTCTCAGAAAAGCTCTTCTGTATGTTCCAGCGGTCCCCCAGCGAGCAGATCACAAGGTGGTGGACACCATTGACCAGCTGGTCACACGAATCGTCGGAGGCAGCCTGTCTCCCAAAGAGAGAGCTCTTCTTAAGGAGGACCCTGCTTACTGGTATTTATTTATTTATTTGTTTTTTTGTTTGTTTATTATTTTTTTGAGAATAAATTTGCATGTTTATGTAGGTTGTATAAACAGTAACACCCCCAAGTGTATCAATTTCTTCTGATGTGTAACTTAGACTCCTGGTTTGGTACAGCCCTTCAGACATCCATTGAAAAGACAGTTTTTCCTTGTACGTTAAATACTGGGGCTCTCCATATAGTTTTATACCTCCATTCCTCACTGATTGATACAGTTTTTCAGTTGACACTGTTCCTTTTTCCCAAGGACTCCTGAGCACTTCTGATAGTTGATGTTGCTCTTCTCAATCCCTCCCATAAAGTGCACAGCAATGTTTTGTGTTGCTGTGATGATGTCCAGAGCCGAGGGTGAGAATGCTTATTTTGAGTGGTGGTGTCAGTCAGTGGGGAGTGCATGAGGATGGGTCAGATTCACATGGGTTCAACCTCCAGCCCTGCTGCTGACCTGCCCTGTGGCTTCTTGTGTGGGTGTGGAGCTCCTTGTCCCTGCTGTGCTGGTTTGAGGATGACATGAGAGGTGCACGCAAAGAGCAAGTGTAAGATGAGGAATATGTCACAGCAGTTGTGATTTCTTGCTACTGTTGGCTAAACTGTCTTTTCCTTTTGCCTTATTGTCTCTTCACCTGAACAGAACAACTTTTTAAAATTAAAGTTTTCACCATAAATATAGTACTTGCTTATTAGAGAAAGTAAAGAAGAACAGAAAGTTGGGGGAAGCCACCCATGTGCCTAGTAACGTCCATTGACATTTTTGGGTGTCTGTTTCTAGTCATTCTGCTCATTAGGGACTGTTTGGTTTTTAACATAGTTGTGTTACATGTGTAACATAGCTGTGATACAATATACCCTGCTTCTTTTAGATAATAGGAAAATGCTCATATTCTTTATTCTTTGTAAACATTTCAGGTGGCTGCGTTTACTGATCCATAGAATAGGTGATCAGTTTATTTAGCCATTCCTCTCTTGTTGGTCTTTGGGAATGTTTTTGATTGTACACTATTTAAAATTTTTTTTCTTAGAAAAGCTTAATGTGTCACACTTTCATGTGTGTTTAGGATTATCTCTAGATTATATTGATGGAAGTGGAAAAGTTTTATGCTTTGTTAACTTAAAAAAAAAGATCAAAGGGGCATATGCCATTTGTAAAAATAGAGAATAGTAAAAAGGCAAAGATGGAGTTACTCAGAGCTCTCCCATTTTTTTCCCTATAGTGTGTGCTCAGTTGTTGTGTCCTATTTTAAACTTAACATAATTGTCCTTATTATTGCCGAGTGTGTACTATTCCTTCATACACAGTACCCTACACTTAAACCACTGCTGATTGGTGGATTTTTACATTCTAATAACATGATGAACAAAGTTTTGCTTTTATTTCTGTCAGTTTATTACAGTAATATCTGGGAATGAAATTGTTGGTTTAAAAGCAAAGCTCGTTTTAGAGGCATTTGATCTGTCTGTTTCTCAGCTGCAGCTTTATTGACATTTGAGGCTGGATAATTCTCTGTGGTGGGAACTGTCGTGGGCATCCTTGGCTTCCACCCACTGGATGCCAGTAGAACCCTCCATCCCAGCTGTGACAGTCAAAAATACCTCAGACATTGCCCAGTGTCCCCTGGGGGACTTGAGTTGCTCCTGGTGGAGACCACTGGTCTTTATCATCAGGTTCCTTTCCATGCGTTATTTGTCCCAGTTGACACTCTCACTGCCGCTCCATACATGTTCCGTGCCCTCACAGGAGTGTTTTGACTTAAAAATAGTTTCATAGTGTGATGTTTGACCTTATGTTCTTTTGTTAATTAAAGAGATTATGTGTTTACTCATAGAACTTGTAGTTGTAGTTCCTCTTTTTGAGTGGTCTGTTA
Source organism: Camelus dromedarius (assembly GCF_036321535.1). Classification (NCBI taxonomy): domain Eukaryota; kingdom Metazoa; phylum Chordata; class Mammalia; order Artiodactyla; family Camelidae; genus Camelus; species Camelus dromedarius. Next base: position 10,911,780 of record NC_087462.1, on the reverse strand, counting down.
GGTCTGATGTAGTCAACATTGTATCCATACCAAACTATTCTTGCTGTTGTAATTACTAAAGGTGCTTGAAAGGTATAAATTTCTGTGTAATGGTACCAGGGCTTTGGTCCTAACCAGCATGATTTACCAGAAGAGTTGGAACTTGTTATGGTTTTATTTTTGCAGAATTCTGGAATTCATCTAGATTATGTTCATGTATTGAATAAGATAAGCATGTAACTTAGAAGTTTTTTTTTTTAAAAAAACACCAATAACCTAATTGCTCCAGTATCATTTATTGAATACTTTTTTTTGTCTTTGTATATGTATTTTTTTATTGAAGTATAGGCAGTTTACAATGTTGTGTCAGTTTCTGGTGTACAGCATAATGCTTCAGTCATACATGAACATATGTGTATTCATTTTTATTGAATACTTTTATTTAGCAAACACTTGTTTTCTGTGCATGTAGTACCATTTTAAGCAGTTTACTGATTGAAGCTGCCTGAACCCTCATAAACAACCTTTTGGGGTAGATATGTTGTCATCCTTATTTTACAGACAAAACTTGCTCAAAAGAGGTCTCTTGCCTCAAGGATGCACAGCTAGTAAAGGACAGAGCTGAGATTCACATTCAGGCTCTGTGGGCTTAACCAGTGCTCATGCTGAAGAAAGGAAGCTAGATAGCCTCAGACTGACAGATGAAAGCAGAAACCAAATCCTCTGGGTATGATGTCATCTAGACTTGGAAGACTCAGGGGCAATTTCCAGGTGATTGCTGAGATGATTGGGCTAAAGGGGAAGCAGATCCAGAGAGGACTGGGGGCATGACCACTGCACACTAGCCAGCAGGCTTATGATCACTGACAGCCTGGGATGGCAAACAGAACCATAGCCAGAGTCAGGTGTGTGTGTGTGGTGGTGGTGGTGGTGGTAGGAGGGGTGTACAAATCAGAATAAGCATTGAGCTAAAAACCAAGTATTTGAGGAAAATCAGCATTATGAAGGAGTATCATCAAACTCAATAGAGCTGACACCTAAGAAGACAGAGTTACTATAAGAAAAAGAAGATTGTCTAAAAATGCATATATGTAACTAATAGTTTTAAATGGAAAATAATATATTGTATCCATGAAACAGGAACTGCTTGTTATGGAAAAGAACCAATTAAGGATCTTGGAAATGAAAAATCTCATTTTTAAATACATTTTATTTGTTAATATTTTATTTATTTATTGTTTTATTTAATTATTTTTTTTGGTGGGGGGTGGTAATTAAGCTTATTTATTTTTTTAGAGGAGGTACTGGGGATTGAACCCAGGACCTCATGTATGCTAAGCATGCACTATACCACTTGAGTTACACCCTCCCTGCCAAAAAAAAATCTCATTGTTGAATTAAAAATCTCAGTTGTTAGCTAGTAGAATAGACCTGGTTGAAGAATAAATTAGGGGGCTAAACTTTGAGCATTGATCACTTGTGAACTCCTTCAGGAGAAATTACCCCGAGACCATAAGGAGAAAGAATGTGATGCAAAAAAAAACCAATGTTAAGAAACTAGTAAACTTAGGTTTTTGGTGTGTATGTTTGAACTCTTAAGTCAAAGTAGTACTTGTTTGTGATCCCCCCCCTGCCAAATCAATTAAACTAATCACAAACGGCAAATATTTATACCATAATCCATTCCCATGCCAATTCCACTCCTTGGAGGCGGTCACTGTTAATTCCTTAAGCTGCTTTTAATAGTTACCTCTGTATCTCTAGAAATGATAAGCCTGTTACCTTTTCTTGATCTATCAGGTTTTTTTTTTTAAATGTATAGTCTGAGTTTTTTTTTGATTGAAGTATAGTTGATTTACAATGTTGTGTTAATTTCTCATGTAGTGATTCAGTTATACAAATATATACATGTGTATATTCTTTTTCATTATGGGTTATTTTAAGATACTGAATTTAGTTCTCTGTTATACATTAAGACCTTGTTGTTTATCTGTTTTATATATAGTAGTTTGTATCTGCCAGTCCCAGACTCCTAGTTTATACCACCTACCCCTCTTCCCTCCTTGGTAACCCTATGTTTATTTTCTATGTCTGTGAGTTTCTTTCTGTTTCGTAAATAAGTTCATTTGCATCATTTTTTAAGATTCCACGTGTAAATGATAACATATGATATTTGTCTTTCTCTGGCTTACTTCACTTAGTATGATAATCTCTAGGTCCATCCATGTTGCTCCAGATGGCAGTTTCATTCTTTTTTATGGCTGATTAATATTCCATTACACTTGTGTGCACATGTGTGTATAAACACACAGTCATCTGTCAGTAGATGTTTAGGTTGCTGATCTACCAGTTTTATGCACTAGTGTTGACACCCTATGAAGATAGATGGGGATTTAGCTTACTTTCCTCCCCAGTGTTTGAGGAATTCTATCATCGATCAGGAGATTCCCAACTCGAAAATAGGGTTTGTTTTTTTTTTTAATAATAGTTTCTTTTTATTAGTTAGGACAGACCTTAGGAAGCAGATGTAAGAAGGGTTTCTATTATTTCCACCCTCCGAGGTCCAGCAGGAATTTGTGACTCCCTCTCCCCACGAGGAGGGGCGAACTTAGGTTTGTTCACAGCCTCACAGCCAAGCCTTGTGAGCAGAACTGACTGCTGCCTCTTGCCAAAGAGGCCTGCCTCTCTGGTGCACTAGCATGTCCGTAGTACAGACAGATACCACACAAACTTTGCTTCCTCATCTGGAGCACCAAGAAGTAGACATCCTCCGCTTTCTGTGAGAGACATTGTGGAGCAACAAGCCTCTAGAATGGTCCCAACAGTGCAAGAGTAGAGCTGAAGGAACATGTTATGCTTTGTTTTCTCGCATCTTCTAGATTGTCCCTGGGATTGGAATGACCCTTACCTTTCCTGGACTATGCACTCCAGGGACAGCCCACTAGGTCCACGTGTTTATAGACTCAGAAAGAAATAGGTGGCCAAGAATCTTGTTTAGCCTCAGCAAGGTTGTCCAAGGGCCCCAAAGGGAACACAAAAATCTAAATAATTGATGCTTGGGGAGAAAAACCCTAAAATCCCACATTATCTAAATATTAAATATGCAAGGGGAAGAAGGGAAGTGGATGCTAGGGCTCTTGGCTTGTTTAGAATAAGGATACAGCTAGTGAGTAACTCTGGACAGTAACAGAAAATAAGAGCTTAAATGTTTATTCCCATTAAAGGCATAGAAATGGGATTTAGAACTTCCATACTAGTATAAAAGGGTGAGGAAAGCAAAAGGTACTCAGTCTAATGAAAAGTCAAAAAAGAAAAAAAAATGAAGAGAAAAGAGCAGCAGATAGGAAACAAGAGTTTGAATTTATTCAGCCTTACTAGGAATACACAAGTTTCTGCAGGTTGATGCTGCCTTTATTAGCCAGAGACTCAAGTTTGAAAGCAGCAGCTGTTGGAGAGGGTGTGGGGAAAGGGAACCCTCTTACACTGTTGGTGGGAATGTAGTTTGGTGGAGCCACTATGGAAAACAGTATGGGCATTCCTTAAAAAATTGAAAATAGATGTATCCTATGATCCAGCAGTACCACTCCTGGGCCTATATCCAGAGGAAACTCTAATTCAAAAAGATACGTGCACCCCACTGTTCATAGCATCACCATGTACAAAAGCCAAAGCATGGAAACAACTTAAAAGTCTATTGACAGATAAAGAAGTTATGGTATGTTTATACAATGGACTCCTACTCAGCCCTTAAAAAGAATAAAATAATGCCATTTACAACAACATGAATGGACCTAGAGATTATTACACTAAGTGAAGTAAGCCAGAAAGAGAAACAGAAATACCATGTGGTATCACTTATATGTGGACTCTAAAAAAAGGACATAAATGAACTTTTTACAAAACAGAGACAGACTCACAGACATAGAAAACAAACTTATGGTTACTGGGGGAAAAGGGGATGGGGGGGATAAATTGAGAGTTTGGGATTTGCAGATACTAACTACTATATACAAAACAGATAACAAGGTTCTACTGTACAGCATAGGGAACTATATTCAATGCCTTGTAATAGCTATAATGAAAAAAATACAAAAAGGAATATATGTATGTATCTGTAACTGAATCACTATGCAGTACACCAGAAATAAACACAACATTGTAGATCAATCAATCAATAAGAGCAGCAGCTCTTGGTTCCTCATCAGAGTCACTTAAAACATAGGGAGTGAAACACAAAGATGGAACACATATACCAAGCAAATGCTACTGAAGAGAAAGGAGATATGGAAATGTTACTTCAGACAAAACAGAAGGACATTCAAAGGGGCAAAAAGAGGTTACTGACAAGGGAAAGTCATCATGAGCTTCAATGGTTGGGAATCTCACTGCTGGAACCACACGTGGCTATGAGCTATGTAAACATTTGGAAGTATAAGAGGAACTGGAAATCCTTACTGTGGTAGGAGACTTGAATATACTTCCCTGAGATGGGTAGATGTCATCCAAATAAAGGTGTGGAAAATTTAGAATACAGAGAATGGTCATAAATGAATAGAGATGATGTACTAATAATTGTTGAACAGGCAGTATTCAAAGCATTTTCCTTAAAATGAAAGGTATATAACTCAAGCCTCATAAGTAGGTTATTATTATTACCTGTCCCTTACAGGTGAAGAAACTGAGGCATAGAAAAATTCATAAATCTCACAGCTAATAAGTGGCTACACTGGGATTTGAACCTGGCAGACTAGCTTGGGAGTATTCTGTGCTCTTGATGTGCTCCATTAGAACTGGGGGAGATGGATTTGTGACTCATGTTCTCAGACTGCACTTGGCATCAGAACCATCCAGGGGAAAGGGACTTACATTGTGGGATCCAGGTCACCTGGGCACTGACTGTGCTTTCTGCCCTGGATGAGGAGTGGCCTTGCTGGGGCTGCGTTTGACTTGAGAACCATGTGTTGATCAGCTTTCCCTTATGTGGGAACACTTGCTTGTTAGGGTTCAATCTTGCAGGATGCTGCTGTTGGCCAACAGAGTGTCCAGGGCAGTGGAGGAGCCAGCACACAGCCTGTTTCCTCACATCCACCCAGACCTTAATTGTGCAGAGAGCATCAACAGGAGCTTCATATGGAGCTGCTCACCAGGGACATGCTGCATCACATGGTGCTGCCAGCATCCTGCTGTGCACTGCCACCTCGCTTCCAGTCAGCTTCTGTTATTGGTAATTGGGAACCTCATCTAATGTGATCTCAACATCAGGCAGTCTGAAAGCCACATGAAGTATTGCTGTATTCACCAAACAATACTCATTCTTTAACACAGACTGAAAACGAACATTCACAAAAGACTTGTTATGAATGAGGACATGGAGAAAGTTACATACAGCACATCCCAGGAAAGGAATTACGTGGGCCACTTTATGCAATGCATAAAAGTTGCAACCAGCAACAGCCAAAATAAAACAGGCTTGTAAATAACTTTTGAATGAAAGAGAATTAGAATTGAAGTTAAAAGCTCTTCAGAAGGAAGTAGCAAGGAGAGCACTGCATATGGAATGCAGCCGCCAACAACAGCTGGGGGAAGAGTGCGACCTTGGGTGTGTTTATCAGAAATAGACCGAAGATAAGCATTCAACTCATGAAGCTAGAAAGAAATGGTGAAAAAAGGCCAGAGACTAGAAGCGAAGAGTTAATAGAGATGAAAGAAGGTGCTAGTGAAATGGTCAGCAAAGTAAATAAAGTGAAAGTCCCTCTCCATGCTCCTTTCTAACCCATTCCTCAGAGCTAATTCTTAAGTTTGTTTTGTGTTCTTTCAGCGTATGTGAAAAAGGCAAATATATGTGTATGTACACAGTGCAGTTTCACATGGTCTGTATTGATGTTGATATTCTTCTATAGCTTGCTCTCCATGCTGTGGATCTCTCTCTATGTCAGTACTTGTAACTCAAACTCCTTTTTTCTATACTGTTCTCATTATGACTCTGGCACATGATTTCACAGCAGTGCCACACTGGCCTCGATTCAGTTAAAAGATCACTGAGTGTCCACCATCTGAAGGACATCACCTCCCAGAAACAGTGTCCAAGAACAATGCTTGCCACTCCCTAGTAGGACAGTGCTTCCATGGTTCCAGGGTGACTGGTTCGTGAGGCCACCAGGAGCTGCAAACTCCTTCATGGCTGCTGATGACAGGAATTGAGGAGGAATCGACCAGTGCTCCATCATATCTCCTGGTTCCCCCATAGTCACTCTGAGCAGGATGGATGGCCAGGGCCCAGCTCTGGGTACTTGTTGGAGCCAGGCAGGGACTCTCCAAAAGCAGGGAGGTCACCAAGTACAAAAGGTTTACGGAAATATGTTTACAGCAACAATTTGGTCGTGCTGGTGTATTCACAAATGTCCTGCTGTGCGTGTTTTGTTATATAGGTTTTTGTCTGATGACAATAGTCTGGAGTATAAATATTACAAGCTGAAGCTGGCAGAAATGCAGCGAATGAGCCAGACCTTGCCAGGATCAGATCAGAAGCCGATGGCGGCCGAGTGTGCAGTCCGGGCCATGCTGTATGCCCGGGCAGTTCGGAGCCTCAAGAAGAGACTCCTCCCGGGTCGGCGGCGGGGGCTGCTTCGAGCTCAAGGACTCCGGGGCTGGAAGGTGAGGAGAGCAACCACCGGGACCCAGACCCTCCTCTCCTCAGGCACCAGGTTGAAACACCATGGCCGGCAGGCTCCAGGCTTCTTGCAGGGAAAGCTGCCTCAGCCAGATGGAAATGATGCTGCCAAGGATTGTCCACCAGATCCTGCCAGACCCTCTCCTCGGGACCCCAGCCCAGAAGCCTCAGATCCATCCCCGAAGCCAGTAGGCGTGGATGTCTCTGAAGCCCCTCAGACTTCCTCTCCCTGCCCGTCTACTGACAGTGAGTTCTCACTCCTTTCCCCTTCTCTGAGCCCCAGCCCCAACACTGATCAACGTCCAGGGGTCTCTGCTGAGGTGGATGGCTTCAGTGGGCTGGGCTGCACTGGGCTGGGCAGCAGGCAGTAGTGAAAGGAATCTGGCCAGGGTGGTGCTCACAGAGGCACTCTCCTTGCTTTCTTGAGGGGCCAGCCCTAGAATCCCACTGCATGTTTCCTCCTGTCCTGAGTGTGGAGCTGACATGAGGTGCTGCCCAGTGATTCTGTTCAAGGTCATCCTGTTGGCCAGCAGGGTGTGCCATCTGCCCATGCTTGGGCCTTTGAGCTCCTTGATCCATTTCTCTCTATTCTTGCCCATGTATGTTCTGTAAGGCTGCCCTTGTTCTCATTCTGCTTCTTCTTCCCTGCCAGGGTCCCTCTATTTCCCTTCTCAGGGTTATCTGACCCACAGTTTCTTATGTTTCTCCCAGCCGTTAACTTCTCCTTCCACAACAGGCCTGCCCCCTGGCCTGTGCTTTCCATTCAGCACTAAGTGGGAATGTAGAGGGAAAAAATCTACCCAACAGCTTCATTCTCTAGCTGTTGCTATGTAACGAGCCACTCCAAACTGTGGCTTCAAAGAGGAGACATCCGGTGTTGCTCCGAGTCAGCTGGGCTGGGCCTGCAAATGCATTTGCAGGCAGAGAGTAGTTGCCTGGGACTGCCAGCTGAGGTGATGGGGATGACTGGGCTACATGCCTGTCACCCTCTAGCAGCCAGATTGTGTTTGTTCACCTGACAGTCAGGATTCAGCATCCTGGAGAGGCAGTGGGGTGCTTGAGGCCTCTGAAGCCTGGTCTCCACATTTCTGTCCCATTCTCAGCCAGCAAGAGTCCCCGGGCCAGCCCCAGTTCAAGGAGAGAAAAGAGAGTTCACCTCTTCTGGACAGAGCTGCACAGTCACGTGGCAAAGGGCAAGGCTGCAATGAGGGGCCGTCTTTGTAGTCGGTCTCCACAGCCCCATAATGTTCACATGGGAATTGACAGCTCAGAACTGATACATGACAATTGCTTTGTTTTGTAGTTGATGTGAAAACAATGGAGACTGCGGAGAAACTTGCTAAATTTGTTGCTCAGGTGGGACCAGAGATTGAACAATTCAGCATAGAAAACAGCACCGATAACCCTGACCTGTGGTACGTACCCATCATGCCCCTTTGACTTGAGTGTGTTCACCCCATGTGTGTCCTGAAAGCCCACAGGACAGCCTGGCAGATGCACTCCTGCCCCACAGATCAGCCCAGGATAAATCATGACTTCACTTCCACTGAGCTCAGGGCTGTTAGGGAGAAGCATCTGTTTGGGTTATTGGGAGATTGGCCCTCATCTGGGGCATCAGGAAAGCCTCCCTGGAGGGGAGTTGGAGCTAGATCCAAAGACTCAATGGATGTTTGCCAGGGCAAGGGGGAGAGAACACCTCAGCAGAGGGACTAGTATGTTCCCTAGAACCTGTGTGGAGGCAAAGAGGAGGGTGTGTCCTTGCCTGTGAGTCTGAGGAGGAGGGTGGACACTGTCCCTGGTCTTGCTGGCAGCTCTGGGCAGGATGAGAATGTTCTGCTCATGTACTATGATGGATGGGTCCTGGTCTGGGTGTGAGCAACAAGCATCTCCACGTGTGGAGGCCTGGCACCCTTGTGCCAAGAGGGGGCACCATTGTCCTTTCCATTCCTCAGATAGGGTGGCCATTCAACGCTACGCAGCCCAAAGGTGACAGAACCAGGGCTGGAGCCCACTCTGCCTGTGGGGTGCAGGTTCTCCTTCAGGGGAAGGCCCCCTAGGGCCATGTGTTCCTGGTACTGAGCCATAACCCTGCTGGGCTCCCCTTGAAGTGAGTGGGGTTCCCGTGCTCTGTGGATTGTATCCTATAGCTGGCTAGGGAATCTAGACCCTTGCCCTGCTCCAACATGCTAGACACTTGTGCCTTAGTTTAATTAAGAATACAGGTAAAAATTTTACGTTTCCTGGAGCATTTCTGGGGCCCAGCGGTAACTAAGCGTGCAGTTCTAGCTTGTTTGGGACCTTGAGTGAGTCATGCACTGGGGTTGCCTCCTTCCTGTGGGACTCAGACCAGCTACATGGAGCACTGATGGCCTTGCTGGACTTCAGCCTGCTTCTGCCTTTTACAGACCTGGGGGCTGCTGGGCCTTACAGACCTCAAAGTTGGGCTGCCCACATATGAGGGACCTTACACTGGCAGGACCAGGCGAAGGGGACAGCTCAGTGAAGGGCAACCAGGAGCATTTCATCAGTTCTCTTTTTTTCCCCAGTGAAAACTACAGTTTGGAAGAGAACTCTGCATTATCCTGGGCACTTGGCACTGCCAGGGATTGGGGTTATTCCTTACCCTCTGACAGCCTTTTCTGAGCAGTGTTCCTCAGATAGCACTTTCTCCTCCTTTCCCACATGGAGACCCCAGGAAACTACAGTAGCATCAGATAAGGTGATTTACTCTGTCCCCCAGTGCTTGTAGAATAGTTTGAAGAAGACTTCACCGAACAGCACACCTGTTTAGTAAAGGCCAAATGATTTTGTGTTTTCTTTTCCTTTAGAAAATTTTTATCTCTAAGGTGCTCCTTAGCTGCTTGAGTTAATTCATTTTGTGTTTGTGGTTGTCATCAATTTGATACACACTCAGGTTCCTTTGTTTCTGCTGAAATTCAGTTTGGGTGCTTTTTTTTCCACATCCTTTTAAACAGTTTTTAAAATAAGTACAGCATTTGTGTGGCTCTAAAGTAAAAATTAGAAGAGGTAAGTTCAGAGAAGTCTCATGCCCTCTACCCATCAATGGGATACCATTTTCATTCATTTTTGTGTGTGTGTGTGTGTATGTATGTTCCCTCATAGTTCTTACACCAGTAAGTAGTCGTCTATGTGTAATAGACTCTTCTGCACCTTGATTTTTTCCCTTTACAGCATATCTAGAAGTTCCCCTCTGCCTGTCCCACCTATACCCTCATCTCTGTTCCATTGTGTCATCCTCCACATGCAGCCACACCTGCTCCCAGTGTGCTAGAGAGGCATGCCTTAGTTTAAGATAGATTTTTTTTTTTAAAAAGTTTTTCTGTATAGCGCAGGGAACTATGTTCAATTTCTTGTAATAACCTTTAATGAAAAAGAATACGAAAACAAATATATGTGTGTATATGTATGACTGGGACATTGTGCTGTATACCAGAAATTGACACATTGTAACTGACTGTACTTCAATTAAAAATAAATAAATAAATTTAAACCTCCATCCCAAGGGAAAAAAAAAAAGAATACAGTTTAAAACTTGACATTTCCTGGAGCGTTTCTGGGACCCAGTAGTGACTCAGCACGCTCTTGTAGCTTGTTTAGCCTCGTGCACAGTTGCTTTGTGTTTGTGGCCATTGGGTATCTTCCAGAAGGGGGATTAATGCAAACTAAGTTTTGATAGGTAGTGCAGGTTTTCCTCCCTGGGTCCACTCTCCCAGCAGTATCATGAGTGCCTGTCCGCACTCCCCCCACCTTTTGATGTGCCTTTGAACCAGTGGGATTATGAGACATTCCTCATTTTCTCAATGAAGTTTTAGTTTGCATTTTTCTTAAGTAAAATTTTGAACCCCTTTTCATAAACTTAAGTGTCATTTTTATATCTTTATGTAAACTGTTCATATCATTTGCTCTTTGTTATTTTGAAAAAAGTTTCATCCTCTTAGAAAAAAGTTTTGTTGAGGTATAATTGACATGCCATAAACTTCACATATTTGTCTAATTAGTTTTAATGCGTATTTACACCTGTGCAACCATCACCACCATCAAGATGATGAACACATTCATGACCCAAAAGTTCCCTTATCCCCTTTGTCATCCCTTCCTGCAGGCAGCTGCTGATCCGTGCTCTCTTACTGTAAATAGTTGGCATTTTCTATAATTATATGTAAATGCAGTTTGTTCTCTCCTTTTGTCTAACTTCTTACTCCACATAATTACTTGGATTCAGCCATGTTGTGTGTATCCATAGTTCACTCTTGAATGCTGTGTATCACATTGTGTGGCTGGACCAGTTATTTACTCCTTCAGCTGTTGATGGCATTGAGTTGTTCCTGGTCTGGGATGATTACAAATAAAGCTGCTGTGAGCAGTTATTTACAAGGTCTGCTTTTATTTCTCTCCAGTGAAATACTGAGTCAGGGAAAGGCTGGCTGCCAAACTGCCTTTCTAAGTGGTGGCACAGTTCTACATGTCTAGCAGCCTGGATTAGAGTTCTGGTTCTTCCTCATCCCCACCAGCACTTGATAGTGTCAGTCTTTTTCACATTAGCCCTCCCAGTGTGGAGGAGGGGGTTTCGCACTGTGGTTCTCATTTGTGTTTCCCTGAAGATAACTGTGTTGAGCATCTTTGCATGTGCTCATTTATTTCTTTAGTGAAATGTCTTTTTGGATCTTTGGGCTATTTTTTAATTGGGTTGTTTGTTTACTTATTAATGAATTTTGAGAGCTTGTTATATATTCTTAATACAAGTCCTTTATCAGATATGTGATTTGTAGATATTTTCTCCCAGTCTGCGACTTGTTTTCTCATTCTAGCAGTCTTTTGGAGGGCAGAAGTTCTTAATCTTTGCCCTTTTCTCGATTGGGCTTTTTGGATTTATTCTTAGTTTCTACGAGTGTTTACCTGTAATGTAATTGCATTTATTTCCTTCTTAATTGGATATTTAACTTTCATTTTGCTTATGGTATGTTCTGCAATGCAGAAATGTTTTATGTAGTCAAATTTATCAATTTTTTTCTTTTATTGCACCTGGATACTAAGTTACAGTTAGGAAGAATCTCCCAACACTCAGATTATAAAGACATTTATACTTTTTCTCCCACTACTTGTATGGCTTGGTTTTTGCATTTAGATTTCCAATCTTTGTGTGGTTATTTAGGAGCAAAAAGTACAGCATAGATCCAACTTAAATATTTTTCTAAAAAAGCTGCCCAGTTGTCCCAACACTATTCATTTAAAAGATTCTTTTTCACAGTGGCTTGAGAGGCCACCTTCATCAAATACTGTGTTTCTGGCCTTTCTCTTGGTCTGTCTGTCCACGGACCAGTACCATGCTGTTTTTTTCACTTTGTTTTGTTTCGGTTTTTTGCTATTTTGACTATAGAGGCTTCATACACCTTGTAATATCCATTGGAGCTGGACCCCTTGTTGATCTTGTCCAGGGTTTTCCCAGATATTCTTGCATATTTATGTTTCTGTATGAACTTAAGAATCACACCGTGTTTCTATATGAATTAAGAATCATGTTTAGATCCAGAAAAAAAATGATGCTTTTACTGGGATACTTTTATACTTTAATATGTTAATTAGGGGAAATTGACATCATTACAAAGCTGAGTTGTCCTATCTAAGGACAAAGGCTGTCTTTCCTTTGGCCCAAGTATATTTTGTGTGTTTTCAGTTTCTCACACCAGCCGCAGCTCCAGTGGCTCAGGCCGTTGGACTCTGCAGTGCAAAGAGGCCATATTACCATGACATTCACGCAGCTTTGCTGCAGGACGTGAGGCAGGAGGTGCTGCAAGTGGCAGACCTTTTTCCATCTCATAGCTGGAGTGTGGGAGGAACAGTGAGCAAACGCAGGCCCAGAGTGGCCGGTGATGTAATTAGAAAGATGAGGTAAGGCCCAAGTCGGATCTTCTGGCTGTAGTGTTAGAGCTCATACTAGCATGTTCCCTGGTCGTCCCTGCATACCTTGTTCCTCCACCTCCCTCCCCTGAAAAGCAGTTAGGCCTCTTACGTTCTGGCTCCTTTGTTAAATTACTAATACTCCTCAAACTATCTCATTGCACAGCTGACCATCAACTGTAGCTGGCAGAAAGAGGTCATGTTATTTGCTTCTTTGTCCCACCTCCAGCTTTGTTGAGTCCATTTGGAAGTTTCAGCGAATGGGAGTGTTCAGAGAACCGTCTGATTAACCATAACCAGTGTATTTCATCTTTATCCCAGGTTTCTACATGACCAAAATAGTTCAGCTTTCAAATTCTATCGAAAGAAAGTATTTGAACTGTGCCCATCGATTTGCTTTACATCATCTCCACTGACCCTCCAAGCCAACGAGAGCGCTGATTCTCAGGAGAGCCCCCTAGAACCCATGGAAGGGGAAGGAGAGTTTGAGGATGAACCCCCTCAGCATGAGGCCGAGCTGGAGAGCCCAGTGATGCCTGAGGAGGACGAGGACGAGGAGGACGAAGAGGAGGAGGATGAGGAGGGGGGTGAGGAGGTCCCCACTCCTGGAGAGGCCTCCAGGCCGGTGGGCGGGTCTACCAAGTCCGAGTGCTCTGAGGGCAGCCCCCCTGCTGATGGCCTCCTGAGTGAAGTGGCCGAGGATGGCCCTGCTGGTGCGCCCGCCCTGTCACATGCTTCCTCAGGGGCCTGCTTTCCCCGGAAGAGGGTCAGCAGCAAGTCGTTGAAGGTCGGCATGATTCCGGCTCCCAAGAGACTATGTCTCATCCAGGAGCCAAAAGGTGAGTACACAGCCATCAGCACAGCGCCCTCAGAAGGGTCTTCTGTTTAACACCTGAGGAGGAGTCATGGTGCTTGATTGTGGGCCATGGAAAATCGTGGAGACGTTGCCTGACTGCTTTGAAGAATTTACTGGCCTTCAGCCCAGGTTCAGCTGTGAGATGACCAGCTGGCCCCTGTCACCCTTCCTGCCTCTGATTGCTTTGGCTAATGTGGACGTTACCTTTCAGAATCCCCCCTGGGCCAACACAACATGGGGTTCTTTGGTCTTGAATTTTTAACCTAAAATAGTGCTACTAGTTTTGTGCACCAGTCCAAAATGTCATGAGAAACTGACATTTCTAGTTGGTCTAAAGTCAGCACTCTAGGGGGACACTGCATTTGGCTTTTGGCGCCCCACATGCTGCTTGTTATTTTACATAATTGCTCAGATTCCAGCAGAGGAATCCTGGCAGTGGAAGGAATGGGCCTGGGTCACCTTGTGGCTATTTGCTGTCTGTGATCTTGAGGGGTGCCCAGCTTTCTGAACCCCGCAAAGGCCCCAGGGTAGTGACGATGAGACAGGAGGATGTGGACCAGGACTAGTCTCGGGTAGTCGTTAGTGGGAGCTGTGCACTCCCTGCTCTGCCTGCCTTGGCCATGGAAGGCCATCTCCTGCTCATGTGTTGGGAGGGTCAAGCTTCTTGAGATACAGTTTACTAGCAACAAAATGCATCCTTTTCAAAAAGTGGACAGTGCAAGGAGTTTTGACAAAGGTACATAGGCATGAACCGCCCCCAGTACGGCAGAGGTGGAGCCCATCCCAGAGATGTCTCTGTGTTCCTCTTGGGTCTCCTCCTCTACCCAGCCCTGGCAGCCACTTTCTGGCTTTGTGGTTTTGCTTTTTCTAGAATGTCAGTTGGTGCATCATCATGTGCTGCCTTTCGTTAGGCTGCCCGCTGCCCACCCAGGTGTCTCCACACAGCCAGGCCTGGGCCATGTTTCATGTATAGGGCTGATGCTTCAGTACTTGTGTGTGAGGCAGTTTTGGTGAACAGCGCCCCGTCGTGTGTGTGGAACCTGTGTGTTTCACGTTATTGAGGCCATCACATTCACCCCCACTAGTGTCAGTTTCTCCTGCTGATGGAACAGTTCTCGTGGTTTGTGTTTAGAAACCTTGGCATTGCAATGGATTGCTGACTGTTCTGCCAAAATCTTGTCCTTCAGAACTTAGCACAAAGGGTGGTAGCACATCAGAATGACTGCTAAGATGGTCTCCATGGGGGAAACGTGGAGTTCTTTCTGTTTTAGAAGTTCTCAGTTGCTTGATAGGGTGATTGATGAGACAATACCAGACCTGCTGATCTCCCCTGTGATAACATGTGTAAATATGATAATAACTATAATAATAATGTGATTTGGCGCTCTGTAGGAAAAGCATGGTTGTTTTACTGGAAAGTTATACGTGGACTTTAATTACCTATGGAACAGTCCCAGAGACACAAGGAGGGCACAGTGTTGCAAATAGTTCATTTGTTGAAACAAAATATATTCCTACACATGGAAAATGATCCCCGCTTCCAGTCCTTCATCATAAATGTGGGAGTCACACTTAGGTAGACTCTACCACAGTGAGGCAGCCCTCAGTTGAGGCGGTGTTCTGCCTGTGTGCTGCTCTGTGGGTCACACGATTCCTGAGAGGAGCCAGGGCCAAACGGCTGGTGTTGTGGTGCAGCTCTGAGCCACCTTCTGTCGGCAGAGGGGCTCTTAGCCAAAACTGCAGCACCCTCATTTTCTTTCTTAGTAACTTGGGGAAAGCACATATATATGTGTGTGTGTATATTTCTTTTGTCTTCTAGTTCATGAACCAGTTCGAATCGCCTATGACAGGCCTCGGGGTCGTCCCGTGTCCAAGAAGAAGGTGAGCATGACTGTGAGTCCTCCCGTGTGACGTAGTCAGAGTTTGCCAGCGTTTCAAAGGATACTGTGGCTGTGACTAAGCTATACTCATACTTCAGGCCAGGTGTCAATGTACAAAGCACAACACACACCCTTTTCTCTCCAGGGGCTTCTTAAAACTGTTTTGCTTTGTCCAAGGAGGGAGTAATTAGTCCATTTAATGGATGGGTGAGTCTGAAGAGATGAACAAGATGTCTCAACCATTGAGAAGTTCAGATTTAGTGAACTACAGTTGTGATTAAAAGAGTGCACTACTTTGCTAGTAAGTGGAGCACGCGCTCGTGTGTGTTCATTAACTGATCAGCACTTCCTATGTGCCCAGCCCATCTACCCACCTAGAGGCAGCAGTGAGCAGGGCTGGCAGCAACAGAAATGTACAAGACCCAGTCATCGGGGTGCTGTGGGTGCAGAGAAGCAGGTCAAAGGGAAATGGGGTATAATGTGGGTTGAGGGGTACTCTTTAACCAGGGGGGCCTAGGAGAAGCCTCAGGGCAGTCATATTTCAGCAGGGGCCCTTTATGCCTAGAGTGGAGTGATGGGGGTGGTGAGGTGAGGAAGTAGAGGTGCAAGCACTCAGGTCACTTTAAGGTCTGTAGATGGATGTCAGCACTGTGGCCCCTTTTCTGGGAGACACTCTCAGGGAACCATGGTGGAGATTTGAGTGGAAGGCATGGCCACTTTGGCTGCTGTGTTGAGAGCAACCTGTGGGATCGGGGGCCAGGCAGACTCGGGAGACCAAGTGAAGTTGGTGGGACGTGCTGATGGGTTGGATGTGGAACAGATAAAGTCACGAGTCCAGGGTGACTCCAGGGTTGTCAGCCTGGGCAGTTAGGAGGATGCAGCTGCCATTGACTGAAATGGGGAGTCCCTCTGGGGGGCATGTCATTGGAAGGAGATGGGGGAACACTCCAAACAGCTGATTGGACGTCTGTCAGAGCAGGTGAAGCTGAGCAAGGTAACCAGGGATATATGTGGGGACATCTAAGGATCCCACAGATCATTAGAGATCAGGAAGGTAAGTAAGGTAGCTGGTGAGGTCTCTACTGGTGTCAGATTGGGAGGAAAGCCCGTGTAGTGGCTCAGACCCAAGTGCATTGTGTCAGTCTCAATGGCCAGAGGAAGTATCAGTGTGACCCCAGTTACATTTGGGAGCAGGGACCTTCCTGTGCCCGAAGCTTGTGGTCCTAAATGGTGTGCTGGCTTTTAAGCTGAGATAGCACCCAGGTACCCTTCTGGTGGCCTGGGTGAAGGCGCAGCCTGGTGAGGGGACAGCTATTTCAGGCTCACCTAATCTTGGCATTTGAATCCTGAAGTTCCATTTGTACATCTGTAAAGTGGGGCAGCTATACCTACCATGCAGGTAGGAGATACCTTGAGGATTAAACAAAATGCATGTTAATTGGTGTGTAGCCGCTGTCCTGCAAAGTGGGTGTTTTTTTGGGGGGGTGACTGCAGGCAGGTAGGAGACCTCCCCTGCAGCTCTCTGTGTGCACCTCAGCCTGGCCCGTGGTGCACGGCTTTTCTCCAGCCCCAGGAGACCAGGCAGGGTGATTCTTAGACACAAATTGAAAACTCACAGAGATCTGTCCAGGCTGAGCTGATCCCTGTCCCTCCCATTGCTCCCACCTGAGTGGCTTTCCTGACATTTGGGAAACCCGTGGCCAGCCTTTCCTCTGCCTCCCCCACCCTCTTCCCCTCCCACATTTGTTCCCTACTCAGACCCCCTCTGCTACTCCAGCTGCCTTGATCAGGACAGAGGGGCTCTCTCCCAGGAGTGTGTAAGACCCTCTTGGTCTCCTCAGGCTGTGCTGAGTGTTAAGTAAATCGGTAAGAGAAACACGGGCTCAGGCAGCAGGAACTGAGCCCCCAGCTGCCCAGCAGTTCCAGCACACTGTGGATGCTGATGAATATTCATGATTGAATGGAAGTCCCCTCTGCTCATCCTAGGCAGGCTCCTCCTCTAGAGGCCTCCAGGCCTCTTAACTTATCTTCCCACAGCCAGCTCTGGAGCCCAGATCTCCTCCAGGTCTCCTTACCGCTGCACCTGTAAGGTCCTGCCCAGCTGCACTGGCTCCCAGTGGGGTCTGCTCTGTGGTAGACATGGACTCCCAAGTCCAAGTAAAACCCAGTCCTTGTCCTTAGGAAGCTCTCAGAGCTCCAGACCTGGGAAGGAACAGACAGACACACACACATGAGTCAATCAGGTTTGCTGAGCAGTGCCCAAAGGCATCCAGGGAAGCTTCCAGGCTGGAGTCACACTGTTCATAGTTCTGGAAGCCCATAGGAATGAATGAAGCAATGGGGTGACGGGGCAGGGGGTCAAGTCGGAAGGACCCTTTGAGCCAATTTTCTGCACAGCCTCTCTCCACCACCTATCTGGCCCCTCCTGCCTCAGTCCTGCCTCCACTCTGACTCCTGCACTCCAGGGCCTTCTTGCCTCAAGGCCTGTGCCCTGTTTTCCCAGCCTGGGATGTGCCCTCTGGTTATCACAGGGCCACCCTATTTATCCAGGTCTCCACTCTGGGTTCTTCCTACTGACTCCTTGGCGCCAGGACCCACATCCCCTCATGAAGTTGAACTCACCGTCTTACCACGGCAGTAAGAGTGGTCACGGTGAAGCCTTAAGAGGCTGATCCAGCTCAGTTCTGTAGGGGCACCTCAGGCGGGTGACCTCCAATCTTTAGCAGCCTCAACCTACCCAGGGAATGTTGCCAGGAACTGGGGAGGTGACCATGGCTTGATCTTGAGCGTCTGGGGAGTCAGGGAGGCATTAGGGGTATTAGTACTGGGGCATGTCCAGGTGCAACCCGGGGCAGACCCTCGTTCTTCACTCCACCCTACGTGCCACTCTTCTCTCTCCTCAGAAACCCAAGGACTTTGATTTCACCCAGCAGAAGCTGACCGACAAGAACCTGGGGTTCCAGATGCTACAGAAGATGGGCTGGAAGGAGGGCCACGGCCTGGGCTCCTGTGGGAAGGGCATCAGGGAGCCCGTCAGCGTGTATGCAGCGGGTGCTGGGGGCCAAGGGTGGGGATGGGCAGCGTGCCTGGGGAGATGAGGCTTTCTGTGGGATTCTTGTCCTCAGTCCTTTGGTCATCCTGATTCTTGGTTTCTCTCATGTTGAACATGGCTTGAAGCAGATCATTGACACATGCAGGTGTTCACACAGCTCCTTGCACTTGAGTAGACTTGGTCCCTGGCATTTGGCCACGTTCATTATTGTCCTAAAAGCGGAGTAGTAATACTGGGTAGTTACACTAAGAACCGCTTGCTTCCCTTTTCCGAGAACCCATACGCAGACTGGGTCCAGGGTAGAACATGGCCCAGAGTTAAAGCCCCATTAACATCCAACAAGCATTTCAGTTAAAACTGAGCTTATCACCTGCTGGGGAGGCTTTCTGCTATAATCGGGGGCTGGTTTCTGAGCACGCCCCTCAGAAGTTTTACACACCTGCACAGGTGAGTACCCCTTGTTCCCCACAGTGAATCGTGTCTTTACTTTCCCTTTCCCTTGCTGTCACTGTTATGTGTCCCTCATACCTCTGTCCCACTCTGACTACTCGGGCTGTTTTCGGTCTCCTGGTGGCCAACTCTGGGCTCAGGTGTGGCTAACTCTCCATTTTGCTCCTTAGGGGAACTGCCTCAGAAGGGGAGGGGTTGGGTGCCGACGGGCAGGAGCACAAAGAAGACACGTTTGATGTGTTCCGTCAGAGGATGATGCAGATGTACAGACACAAACGGGCCAACAAATAGGTATGTGTGTGAGCTAGTGTGTGGGGCAGACTGCCTAAGCTGACGTTCTGGTTCGCAGAGAAGCTTCCTCCAGAAGAGTTGGTGTGCCCCACTCCTCAAAAACCAAACATCAAAATATCACCCCCCCAAAAAATGAAAAAATTCCATGAGGGAAAAAAAAGGAGTGTTTGGATGCAGATGTGTTCCACCTCTCACCTTCCAGGTTTGCCTGAAGGAGCGAGCCCCATGCTCGCCAAGCGCAGCTGCGTGCAACCCATGGCGGGGCCTCAGCTCAGGGCTCCCAGGCTCGACTGCACGTGGCCATCTTGTGGAAACAAGCTGCCACGGGAGTGGCCTTGTGTCCTGCAAGTGTAAGGGTGACCTGGAAGCTGGCACAGCAGAGGATGCCACTTTGCCTCATGCCTTTCTGAGGGTCTTCAAATCCTTTTCCTTCTGAAGGGCTCTTGGCCTATAAGTATCTTCATCTTTCTCCTCTTTTTAGTTGCCCTCTCCACCCTTAATTTCCAACTCAGTTTTGAACAAAATCATTCTCTCCCTAAATAGATGAAAACCTTTGGTGAAAAAAGATAAGCTTGAAGCAGCAATTACTCTTATAACGCCACATCTGTCCCGGATCTGCCCTGGAACCAGTGCCCAAGTAGGTTTGGTGTGTACGTGGAAAACAAACTGCAGTTTCTGGTGCAGAGGGTCCACCTGCTGGCTTTTCTTTTTCTTAAAAAAAGAGAATGCACCATTTTCAGTCTGCTTTGGCCTTTTCCCCCCTCTTCCAAATGCTTCTGGCAGCAGGTCCTCTCCAAGTTTTCCCTGGTTCCCCTCAGAAGGTGGGGCTGCCCTTGAAAGCACCAGTGCCTTTTAAGTGCTCAGGACCTCCTGTCGGTTTTCCTGTCCCAGGACATGTTGCTCTCTAAAAGTGATCTGTTAGCAAACTTGATGCTGAAACAGACAATCACAGATCATATCTTCTCAAATTTAAATAGGGAACGTAAATCAGTAATAATGAAGTCCATACTCTGGTCCCACAGCCTGTCAGTTGGAGTGCTGGAGCCCTTTGAACGAGTGGAGATACTTGGTTCAATGAATGTGTTATTTATGGAGTCTCATCTCTTAAATGCATCCCAAGAGACTTAATGAAATTTCAGCAACGTATTCAGCAGCTATATTCAGTGGGGAGTAATCATTACACTGATGAAACTTTCCCCAAATTTACATGTCTCTTTAGAATCCACAAAGCAAACTTGTTTTTCTTTTTTTTCCCTAAACCACATATGGAGTCTCCTACAAAGGGGTGGGAGGTGTAAACTCTTCGAGACACTTCATTTTTTGCATATGTGGCAGTGTAAAGAGTTGTTTTATTAGGGCCTTTGTACAGAGCAGAAAGGATCCTCTTGGGGTGGGCTCTGCAGCTGTTTGCTATTTGAAGGCATACGATGGCCGCCCCTTCCAGCTTCCCGCACTCTGCTTCTTGCAGCTACATGCGAAATTCTCAGGCTGTGGGAATCTCTCAACCCTTCCTCGTAAAGCAGCAGTGTTGAAGTTTTAAATATGTGCCAAAATCTGGAAAACTTGGGATCCTGCTGATACTGCAAGCTTGGGGAACACAGCAGTGAGTTACCCTGTTGGCCACTTTTATTGGCTGTTAAGAAATCCTTGCTTTCTCAAAGCCGCGGATCTCCTGGGCTGAAGTCCCAGGCTCCTCTGGTTCTGTCTTGTCTGTCTGGCCTGCGCTCATCGGCACAGTGTCACAGGCCTGTCAGCATCTCATGTGCCCACCTGATGCTGCCTTTCTTCATGTCAGGTGTAGTCCCTAGGGTTCTGCTTGTTTCTGGTCACTTTTGTTGCTTTGGCAACTGGCAGATCTTAATGGCCAACAACACGCTGGAGGTGCCTTAGCAGAATTGAAACAGCCGGCAGGCGTGGTGTGGTTTCGAGGTTCATTTTTTCCTCTCTGCTAATCCTTCCTGTAGCCTTCCATGTTGGCTGTGGGTCAGTGGTAGAACCTTGAGAACAGGGCCTTGGTCCCCTGTGGCCTTTCACAGAGCACCTGTTGGCCCTAAGTGATGCATGCACCCTGCCCAGCGTGGGTTCTGGCCCTTTCAAGCATAGCTCTGACTATCATATTCCCTTTGTCTTAGTGGGCTTATTCTTGGCTTTCTCTGCTTTTATTTATGAGTAAAATACTTTAGGAATTCCCAGGGTTTGAGCCCTGTTCCCACAGCCTCCAGCCACTCCTCCCCCTGGGGATGTCTTGCTTTGAGCTGACACTGTGAGCCTTTGGCAGATGTCAAAGGGAATACCTACTTCTTGAGCCTGGAAAGTCCTGTGAGCACTCAGGTGATGCTTCTATGGAGTTGACTTTGAGGCAGTGCAGGCATTGCGGGAGCCGGGGTGGAGCATGGTGGTGCGTCCTCAGGGAGACCAGTGCGCTGGCTCTCTGCACCTGCCCTCGCTCTCTCCAGCAGAGGCCATTCTGCAGGAAGCGGGCGTGCAAGCGAGCGCGATGTGCAGTTGCATAGCCTTGTCAAAGTCACAGTGTCTTTTCTGTCATTCTAGTTCCAGGGTCTCTTCCGTGAGGACGACAGGCATCCGGAAAGTGTTAACTCGCCACTTTGGGTGCTTACTGTCTCTGCCTTGTTTCCATCACTGGAAATCATATATAGAGAATTTTAGCATTTTTGGTCCTTGGTAAAACCTAGAAGATGTTTGTGATGTTACAAAGTGGAAGTTTTTTTTTCTTTTTTTTTAATCTAAGAAGTTGTGAATGTTGTTAATCATTTAGCGGTTGAAATAAATGTAGAGGAAACCCAATTTTCCATGGTCTCCATTGATGTGTTTTTAAATCAGACTGGTTGGGGAATGCGTGGTAGGTGTTGTAGTGCCCACATGGAACACGACCGTAAACCCTGCGGCCTCCCAGGCACGCCTTCTGCCTACCAGGGCCTCTCCGACTGGCCTGCCACAGCTGGAGGGCCTGGTAGGTCACCGGGAAAGCCCAGGAGGTGCCAGAGACTGGGTAGTGATCAGGGCCAAGCACAGTGGATGGGTGCACCCTGTTCTGTGGGGAGGAGAGTTTATTGCTGGGCACAGAAATCTGCCTTTGAGAGGGTATCGGGACGTAGGAGCCTTACCTGAGCCACCCGTGATTCACTTGCCCACCTCAAGACCTTACTGATCTGCAGGTCAGGGTTCCAGCTGCCAGAGTTAGACCAAGGCCCACTTGGGCTTCCCCCTGACTGAATAAGCAGCGCATGGGACGTCTTCAAAGCTCCGTGCTATCCCCAGTGCTGCCCTGCCTGTGTCTGATTCCTCCATCAGCAGCTCCTTGACCTTCCCTAGGAGGAGGGAGGGTAAAGAGCACACAGCTGGCAAGCCTGGCACCTACAGGACCTGTGGGGCCTCCACCTGAGCACGGCATGATGGGCAGGAGCCCAGAGTGTGGTTGTACCCAGGGCAGAAAGGAGCCCAGGAGAGGTTTTGGGGGCTTTGTCAGGTTAGAGGAGGACAGAGGAGGCAGGGCCCCTTAGGAATCTGATGTAGGACCCCTGAACCTGCCTTCTCCCCACTGTGTCCCAGAGGACACGCAGAGGAGTGACAGGGACCCACATGACCATGATGGGAGCTATTGTCAGCCAAGATCCTCCCACACATTTGCCTTCATCTTTATGAGAGCCCTGGACATGGGTGTCTGACCATGGGCTTTAGTGCCACTCCCTGAGAAAGTCACTCAGAACCTACAGGGACCAACCCCATCCCCCCTCCCTCTTGGGAGACCACAGATGATGTGAACAGCAGTGGGGAATAGCTTCCAGCAGCCCCCCTGCCCAGCTCCTCTTTATTCCTGCGTGGGGCTGGGGAAGGTCACTTAGATGAGGACACGTGGAGTGGGGTTCTCCAGCCTGGGATACCATTCAGGCTTTGACCTCAAGCAGGTCTCTCCACCTCAGGCCTCAGTTTCCCCTCGCAGTCTGGGAAGAATTTCTTCCAGTTTGGAAGGTAAATTTCTGCTCCCTTGTCATTTATGGCTACCTGCAACCTGAACATGCCAGTCTCAACCTGGAGGGCCCCTCCCTTCATCTTTCCCCTTCACCCCCCCCCCCCCGCAGAAGCCTTCTGGACACCCCAGGACCCTGAGAGGCAGAGGGTGCTGCCTGAGAAGCTGCAAGCTCCAGTGTTAAAGCAGGCCTTTGCTATGCCTGCCTGCACACGGACGTATGTGACCTGTGCACATGTAACACGTGCAAACATGCACGTTCAAGCAACACAAGTATCTTTTCTCCGTAAAAGATTTTTTTAATGCAAAACTCAGTTGCAGAACAAAGCACAGAAGTTTTCCCTCCTTCCCACTCCTATGTAAAAATAACATAAAAAATAAAGACCTCATAGCCTGTAACCCAGGCTATAGACTGTGACAGATCTTCAATAATCAGTGGCCTCTCTGGACTCTAATCCTCACATCCAGCAGAAGCTGGCCCATTCCCCAGTGGAGAAACTGAGGCCTGGGACAGTCTGACTCCAGACTCACACTAAATGCCTGGATTTCCAGTTGGTCTCATCTGGTTTGGAAGCTCCCTGTTTACACATGTGTGCATGTACACACAAAGACATGCATGTGCAGACTCAAAAGACACATGCATATATACACAGACACACCTGCACACACATACATACATACATACATACATACCATTTCTATTTCACACCAAGCCCATGCGGCCCTGAGGACTTGAACACTCAGGAATTGCAGCTCCAAGATGAATCTGGCACCAGCTGCTTCCTTCAAGACCCAGGAGGGGGACCTCACGAGCTGAGCTTCTCTTGATTTTCCTCCAGAGGCTGTGCAATTTGGACTCGTGGGTTCGCCACCTCCCAGTTCCTCAAGTTCCTGGTCCAGGTCTGAGAAACGAGGTTTCAGCTGCGAGATTTCAGTGTCCACATCTTGATGAGTTGCTTTTGCCCAGAGGTAGCTCAGAGCAAAGCAGAACCCAAGGGTCTGAATCTTCGGTCCTAACATGTCCTCCCTGTGCTGTGTGACCTGGAACGAGTGATCCACATTTCTGAGCCTTAGTTGCTTCATTTATAGAATGGGACAATGGCAGTATCTAGTGCCAGGCTTCTGAGAGTCAGCGCCAACATGCTGCGAAGATCACAAATGTTCACTGTACTGTTTCTGTCATTCTGTGTCACTGGGATCCTATCATTGAGGCTTCCTGTTGGCCTGTTCCTTCTAAAAATAAAGTTTCCAAGTACTTGCCTGAACCCTATGATGTGATGGAAGGGCCACAATGGGTGATCTTGGAAAATTCACTTCACGCCTTAGAACATCAGTTTCCTCATTTGTAGAATATGGATATTACCCCATCCTGGATCATCAGCTGAAAAGAGTGTGTGTGAGCAAAGGATTTGGAGGAGATCGATGCAGGCAGCCGATAATTACCTAAGAAGCATCCTCTCGCTGACTACAAGCCCAAGTACATGTTAGAATTGCTCGTACCCAGTGCTTGCCTGTGTTGGTGGGAACAGCACTTTCCTCCTTGCTGGCTTCCATGAGGATCACTGCAATTGTCTTGTTTCTTATTGATGTAAAATTCGCATAACATAAAACTTACGATTTTAAAGTGAACAATTCAGTGACATGTAATACATTCAGTGTTGTGCAAGCACCATCTCTGTCTGGTTCCAGAACATTCCCATCACCCCAAAAGGAAACCTCATGCCCATTAGAGTAGTTTTTCCCCATTTCCCTTCCTCGGCCCCTAGGAATCTCTAATCTGCTTTCTGTCTCTGGATTTGCCTGTTCTGGACATTTCATAGAAATTGATCATATACTATGCAGCCTTTTGTGTCTGGCTTCTTTCACTCAGCATGATATTTTCAGGATCCATTCATATTGTAGTGTGTATCAGTGCTTCATTCCTTTTAATGGCTGAGTAATAGTCTATTGTACAGCTGGACCATATTTTAAAAAAATCTTTATTTATTTCCCACTAACAGAGGCACTGGGATTGAACCCAGGATCTCATGCATGTCAAGCATGCACTCTACCACTGAGCTATATACCCTCTACCCCACCCCTGGCTGGACCATGTTTTGTTCATCCATTCATCTGTTGATGGACATTTGATTGTTTCTGCCTTTTGGCAATTGTGAATAGTGCTGCTCAGAACACTCATGTACAAGTTTTGGTTTGAACATCTGTTTTCAATTCTTTTGGGTCTATACCTAAGAGTAGAATTACTGGATCATATAGCAACTCTCTATTAAATCTTGTTAGGAACTGCCAAGCTGTTTTCCAGGGCGTTGTGCCACACTCCAGTGTCTTTAAAAGCCATGATCCTCTCCCTCATGGGGCAAACCCACTGAGGTCAACCCAGGGCATGACTCTCGATGTCCACAGATGTGAGGCGGAATCCTGGGAACAAAGCAAATAGAGGGAAGGTAGGAAGATGTTAAGGAACCTTTGAATGTGAAATATGATGAACCTTTTCACAAAGGAGTTCGATCCCAGAAGACAAAATCCAAAGCGCGATGTGATTTTTGTAGAATCCGAAAGGATAAAATTGCAAAAGTGTGATGTGATTTTTGTAGAAATTTTGTAAAATGTAAGCAGATACCCCATGTACAGAGAAGGGTCTGCTCCAAACTGAGTATCTGGGAAAGTGGTGGGAGTAGGGCGGAAGCTCTTCCCTCCCTGTCCCCAGCCGTGTGCCCGGGCACACCAAGAGTGCACACCCATGCAGTTTGAAAAGAAAACTCATTGAAGAACATTCAAAGGAAGTAACAAATGACGAAGCATGTGCTGGCAGCAATCGTCGGTCTTTGTTTCAGAGGCAGCTGTGGTCTTAGGAGAAAAAAGCACCAGGTGTGAATCTAGACAGTCTCTTCCTGTGTCAAATGGGTGATTAAACATTGCTTCCTCCAGGATTGCTGTTCGTAGGCTGTCATGAAAATCCCTCCAGCATCTCTCTGACAGTCTCTCAGTAGCCTCTGTCCATCTACTTGTTGGTTCACTCACTCACTCACTCATTCATTTACTACATATTTGATAAACACCTAACTGCTCCTTCACAGTGAAATTACAAACTGCAGTCAGTGGTTTGAAGGAAACATCCAAGGCACAAATAAAGGGCCATATGGTCTGGTCTGTGAGATAATATTTCGCTAGAGACCTGAAGGATGAAGAGCATGCCAGGCAAAGGGAGTGGCATGTGCAAAGGCCCTGAGGTACAAATGATCTCAGCTGCAGGATGAGGAGGGAGAGGAAGAGAGGAGAAAGCGATGAGGGTTGGAGTTTCTGGAGTGGGCGACAGTACAGATTTTATCCCAAGGCAGTAGGCAACCATGGGAGGCTTCATAGCACAGCAGGTGCATAGCCCTATTTATACTTTTTTTTATTGTGGTAAAAGTTACATGAGGTAGAAGTTACCATTTTAAAGTGTTTAATTCCATGGCATTTAGTGTTGGACAACCATCACCTCTATGTAGTGCCAGAATATTTTCATCATCCCAAAAGGAAACCCCATACCCATCAGCAATCGCTCCCCATTCCCCATCCCTCAGCCCCTGGCAGCCACCAGTCTGCTTTCTGTCTCTGGATTTGCTAGTCCTGGACATTTCATATAAATGGGATCATATAACATGTGACCTTTTATATCTGACTTCTCCAATGGATATATTTTTTTAATTGAAGTATAGTCAGTTACAATGTGTCAATTTCTGGTGTACAAAATAATGTCCCAGTCATATATATATATATATATATATATATATATATATATATATATATATATATATATATATATATATATTAGTTTTTATATTCTTTTTCATTAAAAGTTATTATAAGATACCAAATACAGTTCTCTGTACTATACAGAGGAAATTTTTAAAATCTATTTTTATAGTTAGTAGTTAATATCTGCAAATTTTGAACTCCCAAATTTATCTCTTCCCACTCCCTTTTCCCCGGTAACCTCCAATGTATACTTTTAAAAGAGCAACTTGGAAGGGCAGGAAGGGCAGTAGGCACTGTGTTGCTCCATCCACACCCCTCCATCCTTCTCTCTGTTTAACAAAAGTCACCTGTGTGATTGCCCTGGGCTGCTGGAACACCCTTTGCCTGCATGCCTACCAGAGGGCCAGAAGTGCCTTGAGTTGACATCCCCCAAGGCAGCCCTGACCAATGGCATAAGGCATTTCCAGATCTCCCAGCAGGACAGAGCCAAAGCTGCCCTCCAGGGACTCTGCTGGATGCACACCCTTACTTGCTCTCCCCCCCCCCACCTCTCTCTCCACCTGCTTCACATCTTTTCTCCCCTGTCCTCATGGAATTTTTTAAAAAATTACTGGCCACAAATCTTCGTCTCAGGCTCTGCTCCAGGGGCCAGCCACCGATACAAGAGGCCAGGGCCGAGGGTATCATGTCCTCCATGCCAATGTGCATACCACTCCTGCCTGGAAGTGGGCCAAGAGACACAGAGCCAAAGACCCAGTGTGCTGGACAGTTGTTTGGCAAAACAACCCAATGGCTTCACCAGGAAGGATTTTTCAAGCAGTTCCATCAGTGCATTGATGCTACTGTCTCACTAAGCCTCAGTCTCAGGCCATGACCTGAAACAGGGCTGCAGACAATGTGACTGGGGGAAGTCACTTCTGAGGAATCCAAAGCCAGCCTGCCCCTTCTGGGAATGGCTCGTCTCTCCCACTGCCCACCCTGGAACCTCTGACTCCAGCGCCCAGCCTAAGATGTCTACTCTCTCCCTCCTTATGGCCTTCAGTGTTCTTGATGAATTGTTGCAGAGGGCAGGGATAGCCAAGCTCAACTGAATCCCTCAAAAAACCTTCCCATAATGGGGGAGGGAATAGCTCAGCAGTAGAGTGCATGCCTAGCATGCATGAGGTCCTGGGTTTGATCTCCAGTACCTCCATTAAAAAATAAATGAATAAAGCTAATTACTACCCCACTACCACCACCAACAACAAAATAAAAATAATAATAATAACATTCCCATATCTGAGTCAGGAGGAGCCCACGATGAACAAGTTGTTTTTATAACACCAGACAGCACAGGGCACTCACCAGACATGCTTTTTTCAACCTAGAGAAGCACAATCCATTTTACAGATGAGGAAACTGAGGCTCAGAGAGGTTGTTTAACAATCCATATCACACTACTAATAAGGACCGTATCCATCAGAACTCTTGACTGTATAAGGCCAAAAGGGAACTGATTGATTAATGAGATTGAAAATGATAGCTTCAGGTTAAGCAACTCTGAGCTGACAGGTATCCACTTGAGCAATATGAAGGAGCTCTATGATCTGATATCTATAGCAGAAGCACCAAGATTGCATTTTACTGACCTAGCCAGAGGGCATACGCCTCTCTCCAAACCAATCACAGTGGCTAAAGGGCCAAAATACACTGCTTGGCAAGGCCTGGGAGACTTCACTTAGAAGGGCGAGGATCAGCCCTATACACACAAGATGCTGTTCCCAGAAGCAGCAGGAAGGTAGCCCACAGGTGGGCAGAACCAGGGTCGAAACCCAAGCCTTCTTCCTGAGCTGTACCAATCTCAGCTGCTTTTGACCAAGCACATTCACCCCTTCAGGTGCTTCCCACTTCAAAATCACCATCAATCAGGCCTGAGGAGGACCCCTAAGGCCCCTCACCACCGAATCCCAATGCCTGATCTCTCCCCTTCTCTGAGCCTCAGTTTCCTCCTCTGTAAAATGGGCCATAGGGAGGGAGTGTATTGCACTCTGTGAAATGTCAAAGGTCACACTGGGTTTATAGAAAGTGAGATCCACATTAAGAGTGCAAGGAAAGGATTCTTTTGTGGGACGATGGGGTCCACATTGGGAGAGATATCAGGCTCAACGGTCAAGACCCAGCAGGGACCATGTCAGGTGCTTGGGAGCAGCTGGGGGCACAGCAGAGGCAGATCACATGGCTGCTAGCCCAGCACTAGGAGGCCAGCCTCTGAAGGCTGCATTCATCTTCCCAGGAAAGTCACAATTCTCTCCTTCCCCTCAGCCCCTCCCCAGCCTCCTCCTCCGCCCTAGTTTCTTGTTTACCCATTCAGGGCCACAATTTATTTTTGGATGAGAATGCTGGTCCTCCTCATTCTCGTGGCCACCTGCCAGAGCCATGCGCTGGCCACACTGGGAGACGGGAGGCCAGAGAAAATCCAGCCTAGCTGAGAGAAGGCGGGTCCTAGGGGGAGGGTCTCAGTCAGGCCTGGCCCTTGATCTTTTGTTTATCCTCATAGACAGCAACGAGGAGAGCTGGCGGCCAAATTTACCAATTCCTCCACATTCCTGATGAATGAAGAGATTGACATGCCATTTACAGCACTGTGTTGACAATGGACATGAACAATGTCACTCAGAAATTGACCTGGGTGAGATAAGTATGGTTCAAGGTGAGTTCTAAAGTCTCTGAATATAAACACTCCTTCAGTTCATGTAGACAAATAAGGATGTACTCATTTTCATTTTTAAAATAATGTTTATTTTATTCTGTTTATTAGAGTTTATGAAGTTGAATTCACCCTCAGCCCCCAACTTCAACTTGGCAAACTCCTATTCAGCCTTCAAAACCCAACACACATACTCCTTCCTCCACCCCTCATATGTCCACACAAGTGCTACATCTTTCCTCTCTCTGTGCTGTTAAGAGAAGACTCCTCCAGTACTATGGTCATCTGTTTATGACTCTGTCTCCATCTCTGGGCTCTATTCTGGCACCCAGCTCAGTGACTGGCATATAGTGAGTATTCAGTAAATGTAGAGCTTTGGGGGGACATTTAAAAAAAACAGCTTTATGGAGATATAATTCACATATCATTCAATTAGCCCATTTAAAGGATATAGTTCAATGGTTTTTAGAATATTCACAAAAAGGTACAACCATCACAACAGTCAATTTTAGAATGCTATCACCACCCCCAAAATAAACCCTGTGCCATATGGAGAAAAAGAAATCCACCTATATTGTTGGTGGGAATGTAGTTTTGTGCAGCCACTACAGAAAACAGTATGGAGATTCCTTAAAAAACTAAAAATAGACTTACCATATGATCCAGCAGTTCCACTCTTGGACATGTATCTGGAGAAACCTCTAATTCAAGAAGATGCATGCACTCCAATGTTCATAGCAGCGCTATTTACAATAGCCAACACATGGAAACAACCTAAATGTCCATCAACAGATGATTGAATAAAGAAGATGAGGTATATACACCCAATGGAATACTTCTCAGCCATAAAAAAGAATGAAATAATGCCATTTGCAGCAACATGGATGGATCTAGAGATTATCATACTCAGTGAAGTAAGTCAGACAAAGGCAAGTATCACATTGTATTACTTATATATGGAATCTAAAAAATGATACAAATGAACTTATTGACCAACAGACTCACAGACATAGAAAAAAAATTTATAGTTACAATAGGGAGGGAGGGGTAAATTTAGGAGTTTGGATTAGCAGACACAAACTACTATATGTAAAATAGATAAACAACAAGGTCTTACTGTATAGCACATGGAACCATAATCAACATCTTATAATAACTTATAATGGAAAAGAATATGAAAAAGAATAATTATATGTGTGTAACTGAATGACTTTGCTGTACACCAGAAACCAACACAACATTGTAAATCAACTATACTTCAATTAAAAAATAAAATAATGAATGATTATAATAAACCCTGTGCCCCTTTCAGTCACTGCCACTCCTCCTACCTGCACCCCTGGCAAACACTGATCTATATTCTTCCTCTATGGATTTGTTTGTTATGGCAAATTCATGTAAATAAGATCATATAAATAGGATCATACTACATGTAGTATTTTGTGTCTGGTTTCTCTCATTAACTATCTCTTCAAATTTCATCCACATTTTAGCGTGTATCAACGCTTCATTCTTTTTGGTGGCTGAATAATATTCCATTGGGTGGATGGACCACATTTTGTTCATCCATTCATCCATTGGTGGACACTTGGGTTGTTTCCACCTTTTGGCTGCTGTGTATAGTGCTGCTGTGAACACATACGTCCAAGAGTTTGTGTGGACATATGTTTTTATTTCTCTTGGGTACATCCTGAGGACTGACAATAAATGTCTAATGGTTATACTAAACTCTGTTGAAGTCAAATAGTCATCTGGGTTGGGTAGATGAACCCTACAGACTTGGAAATCAGGAATCTGCCCTGACTGGCTCATCTGTGATGGGGACTGCAGAGGCTTCTAGATACTTCAGAGCACCTCATAGAGGCCTGAAGGCACCATGAGTAGAAAGTGCCCTTTGTTGTCAGCCGTCACCTCCCCACTTCTGGGTCTCTCCAAAATGAAATTTTTGCTCGTTGAGGCCAACTGTTCCACCTCTCAGGGCTTTTGGGGCCAAGGACGGCCCTGTCCTTGGAGCGGGCAACACCCAGATCTGTGACCCCAGTCAGCCTTTGGGGCTTTGGGGGAGCTGATCGCATGGCACCCTGCCCTGGGTTTATTTTGGTCAAGCGTTGTGGGCTGGGTCAGCATGCTGAGGGCGACTTCTGCCCAGGACCATGAAATCTGAGGCCTTGAATGCATGTCCTTGGCCTGCAGGGGTCTTCGGTGGCATCCAAGGCCAAGAGCCTGGCCTGTGTCTAGCCAGGATAGGCCAAGGTAGGCTGAACTCCTGCCTCTGGACATTCTTTGTTAAGGAAATACAATCTCTAAAAAGCAAGCCTTGCCTCCATCCACTGCCAGGCCTCTGGGTACCTGTATCAATCAGGGGTTTCCAGAGAAATGTAATCTACTTGATGTATGTATATTATATATATGGACAGATTTGTTTTAAGGAATTGGTTCATGTGATTGTGCAGGTTAGTAAATCTGAAATCTGTGTCCAGCAGGATGGAAACTCAGGGGGGTTTCCTATGTTGCAATCTTGAGGAGAATTCTTTTTTTTCCTCAGGAAATTCAATTCTTGCTCTTAAGGCCATCGACTGATTAGGTAAGGCCCACCCAGAATCTCGAGGATAACTTCCTTTCCTGAAGGTTAACTGATTGGGGATGTTAACTGCATCTAGAAAATACTTTCACAGCAACACATAGACTAGTGTTTGACCAAACAACTGGGCACCATTGTCTGGCTAAGTTCACACATAAATTTTAACTATCAGTGTGCTTCCACGTCCCCTCCCCACTACAAACCACCCATGAAAATGCCACCTCCTATGAGAAGACTTCCATGATGTTCCCCAGCCACAAAGGAGAGTACAAAGAGGCATGTTGACCAGCTGCATCTGGATGGAGGAAACCAGAAGTGGAGCAAGGAAGGCAGGCATGTGGGGTATCTGTGGGAAGGCAGTGGAGATGTCAGCCAGGGCAAGAACTCCAAGGCCAGACAAGGATCTTGATTTTGCCACAGGGCCATAGGGAGCCAAAGTAGGTGTTATAGCAGGAGAGGAGTATGGTTAGATAAATCAACCACTGAAAAACTTGTCACTGATTATTATAGGTTTCTCAGCACTCCCAGGTAGCAGGGAGCTGGGGTCAGACAGGAAATGTCAAGGCCTGGGCCAAGGACTGTGGGGTTAAGGGTGGGGCCAATTTAAGAGGTTTCAGGTACATCAGCCTGTGATGCATCAGTTTGAGTTGCTAAACCATCATGCTGAGCTCTGACTATGGGTTCAGGCCTCAGCTCTCCTTCAGGAGCCATACCAGAAACTACCTCCTTGTGCTGCACAAGGTCAATGACCTGCCCCTGAATGTCTGTGGCACCAATGCCTCCCACCTGCTGTGGGACAACTGGGGAGCTGTTGTGTAGAGAAGGCTGCCTCCTATCTCTGCTCCCAATGAAAAGACCACCCTCTTCCCCTGGCAGGGAAAACGGGCTCCATCTTGCAATTCCCCAAACACAGAAAGCTTCTTCCTACCCCAGGGCCTTTGCACTGGTGGTTTCCTCTGAAATGCTTTTCCCATCATTTTCCCCATGGCAAGTTTCTCCCCATCCCCCAGGCTCAGCTTAATCTTCACCTCTTCCAGGAAGCTGTCTCCACAATTGTCATTTGCTATGACATCATTTATTTTACCTCCCAGGATCTGAAACAATTTTATTTTCTTTTATGCTTCCCTCTCTGTAGTATGGGGGCCATGAAGGCAGGATTTTTTCTGCCATGATCACTACCACATCCATAAATTCTACATCAATGACTCTCAGTAACCATTTGTTGAGTGAGTAAATAAAGACCTGCAGCCCCTTCTTAACATTCTCATACACTTTTTATTGATTGATTGATTGATTGATTGATTGAAGTATAGTCAGTTACAATGTATCAATTTCTGGTGTACAGCCAGAATAATGTTCCAGTCATGTATATACATATATATATGCATTTTCATATTCCTTTTCATTAAAGGTTATTATTACAAGATGTTGAATATCTTGTGCTTTACAGAAGAAATTTGTTTTTTATCTATTTTTATATACAGTAGTTAACATTTGCAAATCTCAAACTCCCAAATTTATCCCTTCCCACCCTCTTTCCCCCGGTAACCATAAGCTTGTTTACTATGTCTATGAGTCTGTTTCTGTTTTGTAGATGAATTCATTAGTGTCTCTTTTTTCTTTTAGATTCCACATATGATATCATATGGTATTTTTATTTCCCCTTCTGGCTTCACTTAGAATGACTATCTCCAGGTCCATCCATGTTGCTGCAAATAGCACTATTTTATTCTTTTTTTTATCACTGAGTAGTATTCTATTGTATAAATATACCACAATTTCTTTATCCAGTCATCTGTTGATGGACATTTAAGTTGCTTCTGTGTCTTGGCTATTGTAACTAATGCTGCTATGAACATTGGGGTGCATCTCATACACTTTAAACCATGACTTTGGAATCATGGATTTCTTCTCACCCCCTCCCCCCAGAGTTTGATGTCATTATGGAAAAAAGAGACTGCTCCCACTGCTTCCCTGGTCCTCTCCTATTGCTTGCCTGAGCCATTCCTGCAGCCTCCACCCTCATTCCTTCTATCCCATCCTCCACAGCAGACTTCAGAGGGATCTTTTTAATATGCAACTCTGGCTGCAGGCCTCCCCTGCTCTCATACATTCTATGGCTCCCAGTTGCCTTCAAGAGAACATTCCAACCCTTCTTCCCATTTTCCAGAGCTCTTCAAACTGGGCTTTGTCTCATTGCTCACTCTTTTCCAAACATAAGCTGTTCCCTTGCCTGGTTTGCTCTTCCCCATCTCTCTGTTTGGTGAACTCCTATTCACCCTTCAGAATCCACTCAAATGGCCCCTCCTCCAGGAGCACTTCCTACCACTCAAACAGAGCCCTCACTCCTCTCTGGGGGTGTCTGTGTCTAGTTCTGTCCCCCAGAGCCCAAGGGACTTTTGGGAGGCCCTTGATATCACCTATGAAAGATGGATCACCCTGTCATCACTTATTTAATGAAAAGACCAGTACACACACCAACATTAATGCTAGTAATAATGTAGTCAGATGTTTGAGAATCACATTCTGAGTCACTTCTTCTTGGTTTCCATGTTGGGTCCAGACTGTCAAACACACAGGCATGCATCTGGCTAGCTTAGTCAAGCAGAGTTAGGACAGATGCCTCTTGGACCCCTTCTTGCGGTCCAGTCCCATCTCTGCCTGTGAGGACTTTTTACATTTCTATGTGAACCTGTGAGTTCAGAGCTTTCACCTGCTGCTGCACAGCCCCCAGGCATGTCCCTCCCTTCTGCAGCTGGGACTAAATTCAAGGAGTTGTGATTCTTTTAGAAGCTAGGATCCTTCTCCTGTTTGTTGAGATTTGTCAACTTTTCTCCAAGGAATGTGAAAAGGCTTAAAAGTCCCACGTAGGAGAAGGGGATCGTTGGGACATGAAAGTAGAGAAATCAGTTCCTCTCAGGAATGTCCTGAATTTTTGAGGCTTAGTTGCTCAGCAAGACTGGTGATGATAATTCGAAACCCGAGCATTCTTACAAGAGGCTTTATTGATCACATGGAAGGATCTTGCCTAAGACGCGGTGCTATAAGAACTTACAGCAGCCCCAGTGGGGCCTCATCTTACAGATGAGAAATCATAGGCTCAGGGAGACCCGGGGGCAGCACATCCACATGCTGGAGCCCCCAGGGGCAGAGTCCCAGCCTGGACTCTGCCTCACCCACTGAGGGACATAGGACGTCACTGAGACTCAACTCCCTTACCTGAGCAGTGGGAACCACGGTCAGACTTGGTGAGGAGATGCTGTGTGAGTCTGTACAAGGCAGCACGTAGTAGGGCCTCAACCCTCATACTGCTGTTACATTACTACTTTTATTTTTTTTTTGGTTTGTCCTTTGGTAAAATACATATAACATAAAATTTATCATCTTAACCATTTTAAGTGCACAGTTCAGTGGCATTAAGTACATTCACATTGTTGTGCAACCAACCCCACCATCCATCTCCAGAACTTGTTCATCTTCCCAAATTGAAACTGTCCCCATTAAACACTAACTCCCTGCCGCCTCCCGCAGTCCCTGGTAAATTATCTTTCTTTCTCTATGAATATACTAAGTACCTCAAATTAATGGAATCACAAAGCATTTGTCCTTAAAATTTTTTTGATAGATACAGCATAAAATTTGCTATCTTAATCATTCTTCTGTTCTTTTATTTATCGGTACTGGGGATTGAACCTATGACCTCACGCATGCTAAGCACGCTCTCTGTCACTGAGCTATGCCCTCTCCCCCATCTTAACCATTTTTAAGTGTACAGTTCAGCAGAGTTAAGTATATTCACTTAACTATCACTACCATCTATCTCCAGAACTCTTTTCATCATGCCAAAATGAAACTCTGTCCCCATTAAATAACTCTTTATTCCTACCTTCCTCAGCCCCTGGCACCCACCATCCTTTCTGTCTGTATGAATCTGACCCCTCTCGGTGCCTCATGTTAAGTGGAATCATTCAGTATTTGTCTTCTTGTGACTGGTTAACTTCATTCAGTGTGATGTTCTCAAGGTTCACCCGTGGTGCAGAATGTGTTAAAACTTCATTCCGTTTAAAATTTTTAAAAATTATTTCTCTTTCTTTTTTTCCATGGGGGAGGTAATTAGGTTTATTAATTATTATTATTATTATTATTAATTTTTAGAGGAGGTACTGAAGATTGAACCCAGGACCTTGTGCATGCTAAGCATGTGCTCTACCACTTGAGCTATACCCTCCATGTCATTCCTTTTTTTTAAAATTGAAGCATAGTCAGTTTACAACGTTGTGTCAGTTTCTGGTGTACAGCATAATGCTTCAGTCATACATATACATACATATATTTGTTTTCATATTCTTTTTCATTATAGGTCACTACCAGCTATTGAATATAGTTCCCTGTGATATACCAAAGAA
The DNA here is from genome assembly GCF_036321535.1 of Camelus dromedarius. Lineage (NCBI taxonomy): Eukaryota > Metazoa > Chordata > Mammalia > Artiodactyla > Camelidae > Camelus > Camelus dromedarius. The sequence goes on along the minus strand of NC_087462.1, from coordinate 10,875,281 downwards.
ATTTGTTGTTTATCTGTTTTATATAACAACTTCATTCATTTTTAAGGCTAATATTCTACTGTCTGGATATCCCACATTTGTTTCCATTCATCCATCAATGGACACTTGGGTTGCTTCCATCTTTTGTCTATTGCAAATAAAGCTGTTATGAACACAGTGTACAAATATCTCTTCAAGTCCCTGCTGTCAGTTCTTTTGGGTATGCACCAAGAAGTGGAATTGTTGGATCGCGTGGTGATTCTGTGTTTACTGTTTTGAGGAACCATCAGACTGTTTTTCCCAGCAGCTGCACCTTTTTACATTCCCACTAGTAATACACAAGGGTTCCGATTTCTTCACATCCTCAAGAACTCATTATTTTCCCTTTGTTTTTATTATAACCATCCTAATGAGTGTGAAGTGATAGCTCACTCTGGTTTTGATTTGCATTTCTCTGCTAACTAATGATGTTGAGCATCTTTTCATGTGCTTATTGGCCATTTGTATATCATCTTTGAGAAAAATGTTCAAATTCTTTGCCCATTTTTAAATTGGGTTGTTTGTCTTTTTGTCATTGAGTTGTAGTTCTTTATATATTTTGCATATTAATCCCTTATCAGATATATGATTTGCAAATCTTTTCTCTCCTTCTGTGGGTTGCCTTTTCACTCTCTTGATTGTTCCCTTTTGATACACAGAAGGTTTTAATTTTTATGAATTTCATTTTATATATTTTTTCTCTTGTTGCCTGTGATTTTGGAGCCATATCCAAGGAATCATTGCCAAATCCAACGTCGTGAAGATTTTGTCCTATGTTTTCTTGTTTTTTTCCTTTTACATTCAGCTCTCTGATCTATTTTGAGCTATTTTTTGGGGGTAGGGGAGGTAATATTTATTTACTTATTTTAATAGAGTTACTGGAGAGTGAACCCAGGATCTTGTGCATGCTAAGCATGTGATCTATCACTGAGCGATACCCACCCCAATTTTGAGTTAATTTTTGTGCATGATGTTAGGTTCCAATTTCATTCTTTTGCATGTGGAGATCCAGTTTTTCCAGAACCATTGTTGAAAAGACTGTCTTTTCCCCCTTTGAATGGTCTAGCATCTCGGTCAAAATCATTTGACCAAGTTGCTGAGAGACTTAACCTTTATAAGAAACATGGTCTGTGTATTATTCCTGTCACAATAATAATCAACATTCAGAAATAAAAAGTTGTAATTTACACACACACGCAAATCGTTTGACCATGTATTTGAGGGTTTATTTCTGGGCTCTCTATTTTATTCCACTGGTCTATTTGTCTGTTTTTATGCCAGTGCTACACTATTTTGATTACTGTAGCTTTGTAGGAAGTTTCGAAATCAGGAAGTCTGAGTCCTCTAATTTTGTTCTTCTTTCTCCAGATTGTTTTGGCTATTTGGAGTCCCTTGAGATTCCATATGAATTTTATAATAGGTTTTTCTATTTCTGCAAAAAATATTGCAATTTTCATAGTAATATCAATGAATCTGTAGATCTCTTTGGGTAGTATTGTCATCTTAACAATATTAAGTTTTCAATCTATGAACTCAAGATGACTTTCCATCTATTTATGTCTTCTTTAATTTCTTTCAGCAAAATTTTGTAGTTTTCAATGTACAAGCCTTTCCTCTCCTTGGTTAAGTCTATTCCTAAGTATTTTATTCTTTTTTTAATTTTATTTTTTATTGAAGTGTAGTAGATTTACAATGTTAGTTTCAGGTGTATAGCAAAGCGATTCAGTTATACACATACATATATTTTTTCAGGTTCTTTTCCATTATAGCTTATTATAAGAAATTGAATATAGTTCCCTGTGCTTTATAGTAGGTCCAGTATTTTAGTCTTTTTGATGTTATTGTAAAAAGATTTGTTTTCTTAATTTCCTTTTTGGATTGCTCATTATTAATACATAGAAGCCACAATTGATTTTTACATGTTGATTTTGTACCCTGACTCTTTGGTGAATTCATTTCTTTGTTCTAACAGGCTTGCATGTGTGTGTGTGTGTGTGTGTGTAGTCTTTCGGGTTTTCCACATATAAGATCATGTTGTCTGCATACAGAGATCATTTTACTTCTACCTTTCCAACTTGGATGCTTTTTATTTCTATTTCTTGTCTAATTGCTCTGGCTAGGACTTCCAGTACTAACTTGAATAAAAGTGGTGAAAGCAGACATCCGTGTTGTTACAGGCTGAGCGTGCCTCCCTCCCAAATTCGTGTGTTGAAATCCTAACCCCCATGTGATGCTATTAGGAGGTGAGGCCTTTGGAAGGTGATCAGGTCATGAGGACAGAGCCTTCTTGAATGGGATTTACGACTTTATAAAGAGACCCCAGAGAGCTCTCTTGCCCTCTTCCCACTACGTGAGGTCATGACAAGAAGCGCCCTTTGCAAGCCAGAAGAAGGTCTCCACCAGAGCCTGACCATGCTGGCACCTTGATCTCAGACTTCCAACCTTCAAAACTGTGAGAAATATGTTTGTGTTGCTTATAAGCCACCCAGGCTATGGGACTTTGTTAGAGCAGCCCATACTGACTAGGACACTTGTCTTGTTCCTGCTATTAAAGGAAAAGCTTTTAGTTATTCACCATTGAATGTGATGTGATCTGTGGGGTTTTCATACACGGCCTTTATCCTATTGAGGAAGTTTCCTTCTATCCCTAGTTTGTTAAATGTTTTTACCATGAAGGGTGTCAGATTTTTGTCAAATGCTTCTTCTGCGTCAATTGAGTTCAAATGCCTTTTCTGCATCAATGTGATTTTTATCCTTCATTCTGTTAAGGTGGGGTGTCACACTGATCAATTTTCACGTGTGGATTAGTCTTGCCTTCTCACAGAAATGGAAGCGTCACTTCTGCAGCGCAATGTCTGTGACGTCCAGCCACGTGGTTGCAAGTTGGCAGTTGACTCCTTTTTGTGGCTGTGTAACATCCATAGCATGCCTCAAGCAGTGTCTCCATCCTTCTGTGGCTAGGCATTTTGTGTGGTTTCTGGTTGAGGTGACTAAGAATGGTGCTGCTTAGAACAGTTGTGTCACCTTTCCGTGGGGCAAGTCCCAGGAGGGGTGTTGCTGGCCTGGGTGTGGTCTCCTACAAGTGAGAAGTGTTTTCTTTTTGTTTTAATATCACTTTTGGGTTTTTTTTTTTTTTGGATGGAGGTACTAGATATTGAACCCAGGACCTCGTGCATGCGCTCTACCACTGAGCTATACCCACCCACCTACCAAGGAATGTTTTGATTCCAGCTTTCCCCTTATCACACGATGGTTTGTCATGTATACATTTACTTCACCAGGCTTCTTGGGTTGGGTCTGGGGGCCGCTCCCAATTCTCCCCCAGTATGAAAATTTCACCGTGCTGTGCATTACTGTGCCGAAGCTTCACTGCTGCTTCTAGAGGAATGACGGGGCAGGAGCATTTGAGAGTCCTTGTATCCATCTCCCCCACAACCTCCGGAGCTCAAACTGGCCAGGGGCTGAGACCCATCCTCAAGGTCAATCCCTACCAGAAGGTGCACCTGGAGTAACTGCTTCACCCCAAGAGTTTTATATGATCATTTCCCTCTAATTACAAAAATGTTGAACAATTTCCTGATGGAGAATCAAAGAAGCAGAAAAGAAAACAAACCAAAAAAGACAAAGCCTCTCCCACAGTCACTCAGTGCAAAGATAATCTCCTTTGGCACTTCATGTACTGCCTCTCAGCATTTGAAAAATGGCCTTATTATATTTTTGTTCTTATCCAAGTAATGTGACTCTCCTGGAGAATAAGCAACCAACAAGATAAGCAGAAAGAAAAAAATTAACAGAAATTACCTATAATTTCCAAAACAAGAACTCTTTATATTTTAGAGTGAAGTATTTATTTTTCTTACTATGCAACACTTCAGGTCTACTGCAGACAATTTAGAAAATACAGATAAACCAAAGGCAGAACAGTTTCTTTTCATTCCTCCACCCAGAGATGAGCTCTGTTAACTCTATGGCTTTTCATACTATGAATAGTCATGAGACAAAGAACAGCAAACTGTTATGAGCAAAAACTCTGGACCCACAGAACGACCATCATTAAAAAGTCCACAAATGATAAATGCTGGAGAGGATGTGGAGAAAAGAGAACTCTCCTACACTGTTGGTGGGAATGTAATTTGGTGCAGCCGTTATGAAAAACAGTATGGAGATTCCTCAAAAAACTAAAAATAAACTTGCCATATGATCCAGCAATCCCACTCCTGGGCATATATCCAGAGGGAACATTAATTCAAAAAGATAGATGCACCACAACATTCATAGCAGCACTATTTACAATAGCCAAGATATGGAAACAACCTAAATGTCCATTGACAGATGACTGGATAAAGAAAATGTGGTATATTTACACAATGGAATACTACTCAGTCATAAAAAAGAATAAAATACTGCCATTTGCAGCAACATGGATGGACCTGGAGGTTGTCATTTCTAAGTGAAGTAAGCCAGAAAGAGAAAGTGAAATACCATATGCTATCACTCATATGTAGAATCTAAAAAAATACGCAAATGAACTTAATTACAAAACAAAGACAGACTCACAGACATAGAAAACAAACTTATGGTTTCCAGGGGGAAATGAGATGGAAAGGGATAAATTGGGATTTTGAGATTTGCAGATACTAACTACTATATATAAAATAGACAAACAACAAGTTTCTACTGCATAGCACAGAGAACTATATTCAATATCTTGTAGTAACCTATAATGAAAAAGAATATGAAAAGGAACATATGTATATGTATGACTGAAACATTATGCTGTACACCAGAAATTGACACAACATTGTAAACTGACTATGTTTCAATTTTAAAAATCAAAAAACAAAACAGAACTCAAGTTCAAGTCCCAGCTCTGCGCTCTGGCTGTGCAACTTTGGACAAGTAGCTTCATCTCTCCGGGCCTCAGTTTTCTTATCTATACAATAAGAAGGGTGATCATCGTGCTAACTTCCAAAGACACAGTGAAGATTGGGATAGTGCCCAGAACACTTTTTTTCTTTTCTTTTCTTTTACTTATTGAAGTATAGTCAGTTATAATGTGTCAACTGGTGTACAGCATAATGCCCCAGTTATACATATATATATATATCCATTTTCATATTCAGAACATTTTTTACAACTTGATTTTTATACTTCTTTCCTCTGCTTGCAACAATAAGATGTGCATACCACATAACAAAGATACACACAAACACACGCACACACAGTGGTAGCTAATAGGAAGGGAAGGGATGGCAGCCCCACCCAGCAGAGCCCAGCCTAAAGCAAGTTAGGGCAGGAGACCAGCTGACACCAGCCTCAGCCTGATCCCACGGGGAGCCCTGGAGCGTGAACAGCACCCCAGAGTCTGTCTAGCCCAGAGGCGAGTGAGCTAGACTGACAAAACCAAATCCATCCTCATAGAGGCTATTATTTCTCTCTATTTTAGAGAAGAGGAAATTGTGGCCCAGAATAATTCTTAAATGTGTTTCACTTTTGTTATTTTATTTTAAATACAAAAATAATATATGCTCAGTGTGAAAAATTCAAATTTGCAGAGTCCTGATGAATAAAGAGAGAACCCCCACTATGCCATTTTGAGAGCAGTTTGACATACATCCCTCCAAGTAGTTTATACCTGCCAAGTATAAATATACAAATGCAGAAATTATATATATTTTTTCTTGTTTTTATAGAAGTGTGATTCTACTTTACCTATTAATCTGGAAATTGTTTTGTTCTCACACTCTGTTGTGAATATATGTACATGTCTATACACATAGGTCTACTTCATTTTTTTCCCTTAAATGAACCACTAAACCCCCATTAACATTTTTTATAATATTTTTCAAGTTTTTGGTGAAATGTAAAATTTTTTTTTTCTCTATTACTGCAGTAGGGTATACCCCCAGGAATGTGTGTAAAGTGCATTAATTTTAGGTGTGGAGTTTGGTTAATTTGGTTAATTTTTTTATTATGGGCACACCCAGGTAACCACCACCCAGGTCAACCTGGCAAGTTCCTTTGTGCCCCTCCCCGGACATCAAGTTTCAGATAACTGTATGCATTCCTCAGTAAAACTGGTGGGAAAAAAAAGAAAAGATACAGAGAGAACTGGGGTACCCTTCATCCTGTTTCTACCAGTGGGAACATCTTGCCTGATTATGGTACATTATCACAACCAGGATACAATGGATAGATTTTATTCATATTTCTCCAGTTGTTCATGCCCTTATGCATGTACCTCATAGAATTTTAAAGAAATAATAATAATAACAATAATGGCAGTAATTATTTGAGTGTCAGTTACACAACAGGCCTATGCCGAGACCCAGTCCCACCACAGCTCTGCAAGCTGGGGGCCATCTCCCAGAAGAGGCGCAGAGGAAACAAAGGTGAATTTTTGTGTATGGCATGAGGTAGGGATCCAGGTTCGTTTGTCCCATGTAGGTATCCAGTTTCTCCAGAGAAGTTTCTTGAAAACCCATCCATTTCCCCGGCTCACATAGGTAACCAGTGCTGGGGCAGGAATTTCAACCCAGAAATATCTGACTCAGCCCAGAGCAGTCTCCAGGTCCCCTGGGGGCCTGTCCTAACGGCCAGCCAGCCCAGCACGCTTTGCCCTGTCAGCAAAATGGAATGGCTTTTTAGAGCATTTGCCAGAGGAAGTAGGGTGGGGAGGCGCAGGCCAGCTCAAACTTGCTTCCTTCCTGCGGGGATGGCGAAACATCTCACTCTGTCTCCTGCTCCCCCGACCCTACCTTTTAAACTTTTTTTCCTTTTCCTGCTTTCTTCTGAGGCAAGGAAGGTGGACATCTAGACTGCGTGTTCAGTCCCAGTGCTGAAGGTCCAGCGTGACTTCACCAAGGGGAAGTTCAATCTCATGTCTACATTTAGCACTTTCATCCACTGGGAGATGGGAACATAAGGCTCCGAGGCCACTCTCAGACTGGCCCAGTGACCCCCCAAGCCTCCCCAAATCAGAGAGAGGCTCCAGCAAACATCCAACACCCAAATACCTAGGAGTCTCCCTAGATTTTTCCTCTCCCTCAGCCTCTAGAACATTCCTCCTCTTGGCCTAATTCTCCCCCTGCTCAGGCAGGCCATCTCTTCCCCTAGCAGGTCTTGGGTTGGTCAGGGAACCAGGAGGCCTGGGGGCCACAGCTGATGCTGATTGGAGCCATGGGTACCCTCCATGCCTCCTTTGGGCTCTTTGTAGAGCTCCGTATGCTTCTCTCTGCCTTCCCTCCTCCCGCCCCAGGTTTATGTGTCATCTCTCTGGCCCCCACTGTCCTAACTGAACCCTGAAATTGGACACTAGATGGGGAATTGGGGCTTTGGGGTCATCATCCCACCTCATCCCAGTGAGGGAACATCCACAGGACCCTGCGCTTCACAGCAGCCCAGAAGGGGAAACTGAGGTCCAGAAAGGCTTCCCTATTTGCCCAGCCTTGAGAAGGCCGCTGAGGCAGGGGTCTTCCAAGTGATGCGTCTCTGGGCCTCTCCAGTACAGGCTATGGATGACGCCAGGGGGCAGAGGCTCAGGGAAATTACTTTGCCAGCAAAGGCACAGAGCAAGGAGCCGAGTTCCTCCTGAGCCAAGGGGGGCCCAGGCTGGCTCTGCTCCGTGTCATGTTTCTATTCAGATCCAGAAAAAAAAAATGGTGTTTTTAGTGGGATTCTTTTGTACTTTAATATGTTAATTAGGGGGAATTGACATCGTTAAGAGGCTGAGTTGTCCTGTCCAAGAACAAGGGCTGTCTTTCCTTTGGCCCAAGTATATTTTGTGTGTTTTCAGTTTCTCACACCAGCCACAGCTCCAACGGCTTGGGCTGTTGGACTCGGTGGCACGGAGAGGCCTTACTGCCACCACATTCACGCAGCTTTGCTGCAGGACGTGAGGCAGGAGGTGCTGCAAGTGCCACACCTTTCTCCATCTCATAGCTGGAGTGTGGGAGGAACCACAGAGTCACTGTACTAGGTAATATATGTAGTCCAGAGATGACTTAAAGTATGCAGGAGGATATGTGTAGCTTATATGCAAACACTACACCATTTTATATAAGGGGCTTGAGCATCAGCTGATTTTGGTATCCAAGGGGAGTCCTAGAACCAATCTCCCATGGATATCGAGGGATGACTATAAGGTATCTTCTTACCCCAAAGACATCTGTCCACTTCTTTTCATCTCCATGCCCCCACCCACGCTACCCCAACTCACGCTGCCCCAGTCTCTTTCTGGAGGCCCCAAGCTGTGCTTGAAACCTCCTCCTTCCTACTTTGGCTGCAGGGGGCTTCTCCAAATCCTCCTGTGGCTCCCCAGTCCCATCTCCCATCAAGACCTTGCCCCATCTTGCCCCTCCCGATGGTTCCACCCCCAAGTGACTTCAGGCCACTCTCTGCCTCTCTCTGGTCACACTGACATGTCCTCATTCCCATTGCTGGGCCTTTGCACATGCAACACCCTCTATCAGAAACACCTGCTGTGCCTGTCCCTTTCACCTAGATCTTCATCCACCAAAAACCTCCCCCAACTCCCCAGTCCAGGTTAGGCCCCTGATATAAGCTCTCATGGAACTAGTTCTTTTCTTTCCAAATAGCTCCATTCAAACTTAGACATTTATTTCTCTGACTGTATCTTCTGCACTGGATCAGTTCTCCATGAGGACAGGCCCAGGTCTCTCCCAATGGCATCTTAGCCTCAACCTAAGTCTGGCACATTGTAGGACTGTGCATGCTGAATAAAACTCCCCTGCCCACCACCCTCCCTGGGCCAGGACCTCCCTGTGTATTCAGGCAGCCTTCTTGTTCTTTCTCCCAGCAAACATTAACTGAGTAGTGACTGTGTGCCCCACGTGATCTACCGGGCTGCAGGCTGGGAAAGGACCAACCTCCCAGAATCTCAGGCCAGAAGTTCCCTGAATCTCAGTGCCATGTGTTCCCAAAGCATCCCTGGTCTCAGGCCATCTTCCTCATCCACTCCAGACCCTTGAGACTGAAGCCAGGTGGAGCCCCTGATGCCTCTCCCTCCCAAACCCACATTCACTCAGGCCTCTGGTCCTGACAATTCTCCCTCCTTAGTTCTCGCCTCCATCCCGTGGGCTGTCCCCACAGCCTCCCAGGTTCCTGCTCAGACCCTGCCTGGGCTCACCCTGGAGGGTCATGCTTGCCTGACCGCCCCTGCTCCCATACCTTCATGGCTCCCCAGCATCCTTAGGTGTTAGAAGGGGGCTCTGTCTCAGTCCTGCTCACCTCAAGTCCCTGCCCTATGTGTAGGGCCCACTGGGGGCCAGGAGGCCTGGGAGGAGGCCAGAGAAGAGGCCATAGGTCCTTGGACTTCAACTCGCCCAACTCATCCTAAGGTTGCTGGGCCACAGAAAGAGGTCAGAGGCAGCCTGCAACTCAGCAGCCCTCCAGTCCCGTCCCACAAGACTTCCCACTTTCATCCTAACAGAGTTGAGAGCTGTAGCTTTGGCTTGTAGCCTGGGGCCACTACCAGCTCTGGCTGGCCTGAGTCCCCTCCCTACTGCTCCAAGGCCCCATGCTTTGCCCACTGCATCTGCCTGGCCTGGCCTCCCTCCCCTGGTCCTGACTGGCCCAGTGAAGCAGGAACTGAGGGCATAGAACACTCCCATTTGACAGGCAAGGGATTTAGGGCATCGCTGCACACTAAGATTTGAACGCTGAATGCAGGGTCCTCAGCTGCCTTAACCACTCTCCTATAAGCCCATCACGATAACTGACAAGTGTTGAGTGGCTTCAAAACTAGGGACAACCTGTTTCAGGAGCAGGCTCTGAGTGGCCTCAAAGGCTGAGCATGGTTCTGCAACACAGAAGGAGAAAGGGCATTCCAAGCAGAGGGCACTACGTGGGCAAAGGTGTGGTGGTGGGAAGAGGGCAGAGGGGTTCTGAGGTCAGCACCTGCTCTGATTTCACTTAACTGGAGGGAAGAGCAGGAGAGGGAGCTGAGCTGGGGTCACAGAGGGGTTTCAATGAAACTTAACCACTACCAGAATCTATTGCGCACCTACTGCATGCATGCAGGCCGCCTGGCACCAAGTGCTGTTTGCTGTCGTTGGAAGACTGGGCTCATCCCCATTTTTCACACAAGCAAACTGAGGCTAGGGACACACTGTCCTGCAGCTGGCAATGGCAGGGTGGAGGTGGGACCCTCCCACCTCAGCCTGCTTCATCCTTGTTTTTGGGGGGGGGGGGTTTGGAGGAGGAGGTGATTAATTTGGAGCAGCCAGCAGGGAAGCATGTCTGGTTGTCCCCTGGCTAGTAGGGGGATACCTGTTGGAGAGACGCCTGTGCTACCTCCATGTAAGTCCCATCAGGGACTTTTTTTTTTTTTTAATAGAAAAAAGCTTTGTCCAGAGAGTGTAAATGCTGTCCAGGTACCAGGAAAACCAATCAAGGAGCCCCAGGGCCTGGGCTTTGTGTTTGGTGACAAATGCGGGTATCATCTCAAGCCACGGGAGAGGGTGACCCTTCTCTCTCTGGTCACTGCCCTCAGCTGCCCTGCTGCCCAGCCACTCAAGACCCGGAGATCACTCCCTCGGGCAGGGGTCCCCAGCTTGTCACCAAGGACACTTTCTTTCCCTGTTCCCCAACCTTGGGGAGCCACGCTGGAAAAATTTCTGCTCATTTCCTATACTCTGTATGATTAAATGCACATGATTCATTTGCCCTCTAGCTTTTTATAAAGACAGAAATTAGGAAAATACAATGAAGCAGGGAGGGGTGAGAACTGTGTGAGCCACCTCCACTCCCCAGGAGTTCCCCCGCCACCACCCTCTTTACCTAGAATTCATCTTTCTGGGTGGAGTTTGCTTTTTCTTGCCTGGCTAAGATTCCTCTGTCATATATGGTGTCTGGCCTTTCTATTGGGCAGGGCAGCAATAATTGGATTGTGACTATTATTTCATAAACACTTATTTAACAAATATTTGCTGAGAATGTACTGTATGCCCAGCTTGGCTAGTGAATGAATGAATGAATAAATGAATGAATGAAGCAATACCAGGGACTGGTGAGAGCTATGAAGGCAAAGAGGACAGATGGAAAGTGCTGGAAAGGGTGCAAGGGCTTGGGTGTGGTAGCGAGGAGAAGCTTCCTGGAGGACATCTGAGCAGAGGTTTGGGGGCTTTCTTGAAGCCAGAGACCCCAGTTGCAGCCTCTGTTTTGTTTGTTGGTTTTGATGTAAAATTATGAAATTAACACGACACAAAATTATCACAACATGAAATTAACCATTGTAAAGTGTACAATCCTGTGGCATTTAGTACATTCACAATGTTGTGCAACCAACACCTCTTCTAGTTCCAGAACTTTTCATTCCCCCAAAGGAAACCCCATGCCAATAAAGAAAATGTGGTATATATACACAATGGAATATGACTTAGCCATAAAAAGGAATGAAATAATGCCATTTACAGCAACATGGATGGACCTAGAGATGAGTATACGAAATGAAGCAAGTCAGTCAAAGATAAGCAAATAAGAGGAAGATAAATATAATACGATATCACTTATATGTGGAACCAAAAAAAATGGTACAAATGAACTTATTCACAAAACAGAAACAGACTCACAGACATAGAGAATAAACTTATGGTTACCAAAGAAGAAAGGGGGTGGGGGAGGGATAAATTAGGAGTTTGGGATTAGCAGATACAAACCACTATACATAGAGTAGGTAAACAACAAGGTCCTCTTGGATAGCACAGGAGACTATATTCAATATCGTGTAATAAACCATAATGGAAAAGAATATGAAAAAGAATATATATAGGAATCACTATACTGTACACCAGAAACTAACACAACATCGTGAATCAACTATACTTCAATTAAAAACATAAAATAAAGGAAACCCAATCCCTACTGAGCAGTCACTCCCCATTCCTCCCCCTTGGGGGCCTTCAGTTTTAGTCCACATCTTGCAAAATAAATGTCTCTAATATTTGTTTGAAAATGGCAGAGGTTCAAAGAAATGGACACATTTGCCCACAACCTCTGGGAGCAGAATAAGATATGCATATCCCATACAGAAATGTGGAAGCTGGTATGGCCCTAAGTATCCATAAGAAACCCTGAAAATGTGTGATTCCACTTTTAAGGCTAGCCCCAAAAAGCATCCCTGGAGGAAGTAACCAAGATGCCCAACCATAGGGGATCAGTTTAATAAATCATAAAAGTTGGGGGAGGGTATAGCTCAGTGGTAGAGCTCATGTTTAGCACGCACAAGGTCCTGGGTTCAATCCCCAATACCTCCATTAAATAAATAAATAAATTGAATTATTTCCCCCTCCAAATAAAACAAAACAAAATAAATCATGAAAGAGCCCCCAGGTTGACAGTGATGAAGTCTTTCAACACAAGAGGGTAGACTGGTGTTGATCAGTGTGGAAAGTGGGTCTTGACTGACAAATCAGGTGTACAGTGTAATGCCATTGTGACTGAGAAAAAAAAAGAAAGAAAGAAAGAAAATCTAAAGTGAAACAGACCATCGACCACTGTGTTAGTAACAGTGACTTCTGGGTATTGATTTTATTTTTAAAATTTCATTCACTCAACATATATTTACAAAGCATCCGCTGTGTGCCAGCCCTTCTTTGCCAGTGTTTTTTAACTTAACAAGGAGCACCGGGCACATCACAGGTGCATAATAAAAATTCACTCAGGAAATTAAGTGCTATAAAAAAGGACCTACTTATATTATTTACATTATGCTTGTTTGTGTTTTCTGAAACTGTTTTTACACTCAGTATATTACTTTGGCAATCAGAAGAGAGAACACATAAAGCTAGCTCCACCAGGAAACACGCGTATGTGTCTCATCCCCTCCCTGCTCCTCATCATGTCCGTCTTCCTGGCCCCGCCTCCTTTCCTCCAGCCCAGCTCCTCCTGGCCTCTCAATGAAAGTAGAGTTGATACATCCCAACTCCTGGGGTCTGAGGGGCTGGGCTCCTAGAAAATGTGCAATTAAGATGAGCTAGAGGAGGGGATGGGATAGCTCAAGTGATAGAGTGCATGTTTAGTATACACAAGGTCATGGGTTCAATCCCTAGTACCACCTCTAAAAATAAATAAGTATACTTAATTATCACTCCTAAAAATAAATAAGCTTTTAAAAAAAGATGAGATGGAAAGATTTCCACATAGGGAAACTGAGGCCTAGAGACGTAAGGTGACTTGTCCAACGTCACATAGCACATAGGTGCCAGCAGAAGCTGTCTGCCCCCGGAGTTCCTTCTGTTCCCTGGAATGGGCTCAGGCCAAGCCTAGGGTTTGTATGATAGTGGCTTTATTACTGATGAGGGGAGTTGCACCCCACATGGAGTGTTTAATTTCTAAATCACTGGTCTTCTCCTTCCCAACCACCTCATGCTGGTGCTGCTGGTTCCCCAAGAAGCCTCGGCCTCAGGCCTGGGGATGCCAAATCAGACACATTTTCTCTCTTCTCTGTAGGATCAGGCCTGAGCCAGGTACTCTGTCTGAAAGATCTGGAGGACTGCATGGAGGAGGGGATGCAGAGTTGGGATTTGGAGAATGAGTAGAAGTGTGCTAGGTTGAGAAATGGAAGACGAGCTGGGTGCCTGCATGGATGGAAGAGCTGGGGGTGGAACATGGATTATGCCTGCATCTCTGGGAGGGTAAGTAGATGGATGGGTAGGTGGGTGGATGGATAGGTGAGTAGGTGGATGTGTGAGTAGGTGGGTTTATTGGATGGTGGATGAATTGATGGATGGGTGAATGGCTGGCTGGATAGGTGGGTGGGTGGGTGGATGGATGGATGGGTGGGTGGGTGGGTGGATGAATAGGTGGATGAGGGGGTGGGTGAATAAGACAAGGCAGCCCACTCCAAAGTATTGACCACCTGGCAGACCCTGTGGGGGTCCTTCAGCCCCTCCTCCCTCTTGTATCTGCTCTTCTTCTCCCTGGAAGTTGCCCCCAGAACAACAGAGACACCCCCAAGGACTCAGCCCAGCCACTAGACAAATCCCAATTGGGCCCCAAGACGTGACAAGAAACCTTGAAATGTGACAAAACTGACACCATTTCCCCAGGGTCTGAGCTCCCCTGTCTGTGCTCAGTTTGGGATTTGTTATAATAGAGAATTAAAGAATTTTGAGAAGTGGGGACCATAGTTCCCAGAATTCTGCAGATCCCCAAGAGATGACGAGGAGGCTGAGTCCCAGTTGCCCCCACTACACTCATTACACTTAGCACCGTTCTGGGAAGTAGAAGGGCCCCCGTGGGTCCCTTGCTCTTGGACATGTCCCCTTCCCTCTCTTAGATTCAGTTTCTCAGGCTGTAAAAAGTGGCAGCAAAAGCTCTCACTTGGGGCTGGCTTCTGAGTTTAATTCTGTGATGTCACAGTCTTAAAGTTCTGAAGTTTTTTGACAAGGAACCCTGCATTTTCCTTGTGCGCTGGGTCCTGTGAATCATGCAGGCTATGCTGTTCCTGCTGCATCAATCAACAAGCATTTATGCTGTTCCAGGTGAATACAAGCCAGGCCAGACCGTGATTCCCCTCCCCGGAAGTGTGAAGCTGCTGCTCTCAGGCCTCTAAGCCAGAATAAGACAGAGCAGGATTTGAACCCGGGCCCCTGACTGCAACCTGCAAGTAGTGTCTCCTCTGTGGATGCAGTTGGTGTCCAATGTGTGACCCATTCTCTTGCCCTTAGTGGTCCCCCTCCTCCAGCCCAGGGCAAAGCAATCTCCTCTGTGACCTCCCTTGGGGCTGCAGGACCCACGTGATCCGGAAAGCAGATGTTTCCGTCCTGTAGAAGGTCTGGGATTTCAGTGATAAGACCAGGGCTAGTGTCAAGATTTTTTGAGAGAGAGAAAGAGGAAGGCCAGACAAAGCAGAGAGGGAGTTACTGAGATGAGCTTCCTCCCAAAGATCCTGGGAGAGATAGGAGCTCGGAGCCTGTGGCCACCCCTAAAGATACCGGCATCCCTAATGCTGATAACAATGCCATTTGTTTATCAAGCACAGCCCAGGATAACGGAGGAGGAAAGGATTAGAATCCTCCACCTCCATCCATTTGCCATGTGGAACCCTGTGAATCTTATCTCAACATGGAAAAGCAAATCCTGTCCCTCTCCTGCTCAAAGGCCTCCTATGGCTCCCCAGTTCACATTCTTCACTGGGGATCAGAAGGCACCCTGTGACCCAGCCTATGGTGCTCCCTGCCCACTTGGCTCCCAACTGTGCCGCCCGCTCACCCTGCTCCAGCCACAGGGACTTTGCACATGCTGTTCCCAGAATCACCACCTCTTCAGAGCAGCCTTTGCCAACCACCTGTCTTTGCTTGGTTTTCTTACCTTCGTAAAATCCTGCCAGAAGTCATCCTACTCTGTTCTCTGTCATTCATTTTGTCCACCAGAAAGCTGTGAGTGTTCTGAGGGCAGAGCTTCCCTCAGTGTTGAGCATGTAGTTAAATATGAGTTAACAAATGAAGAACTCCCATCTTAAAGAGGAGGAAACAGAGGCCCAGGGAAGCCCCTTGTGCATCCATGGAGATTGGCCATTGGAACCCTCATGTCTGAGCCCAGATTGTGTCAAATCCACCTGCGGGCAAGTAAATGCCCCTCTCCCCCTCCTATGGGTAAATAAGCCTCCAAAGTCTGCAGGGGACAGGGCCTGGCCTGTCAGATCCAGGTTCAAGGACAAGCTTTTCCATTTGGCCAGCTTTTAATCTGGGGAACTGGCTTAAGCCCCCTACGCCTCAGTTTCCTTGTCTATGAAAATAAAGTGAGAAAAAAAATTTTAATAAATAAATAAGAGAGAAAAAAAGTGAAATGAGGGTTGGACCAAGGAGGCAGCCTGTGAGGTCCTGCCTTGGGCTGCCACAGCAGACATCCTCCTTCTCCTTTGTGCCCTCCTACACTGGGAGATGATGGAGTCCCTGAAAGGCACTGACCCAAGTTCGGACTCTGGGGGATCCCCAGTCTGGGGTTGGGGCAGAGCCAGACACAGATACCCCCTTGTACTGTGGGGTTAGGGCTGGGGGAGTGGAGACAGTCTGGGAAGGCTTCCTGGAGGAGAAAGTATTGGAATCAGCTTTCTAGGCCATAGGTGGGGTTGAGTGCAAAGGTTCAGAGATGGGGTCCAGCAGCTTGGCCAATGGCAATGAGAAGCTATATTCTCCCTCTAAGTCCTCCAAGAGAGCCGTGGAAAGTGCTGGAGCAGGAAAGTGAACAATGCAGCCAGTTAAAGGATCCTGGCAGTGGGGATGCTGGTCTGGGGGACAGCCCGGAGGGGTGAATCCTGACTCTAACCTGTGCTTGGAGACCAGGAACAGCCTTCCCTGGCAGACTGAGGGAGGAGACTGCAGCATCTGAATCACTGGGTTCCTGCAAGAACATTCGGCACCCAGCGGCCCCATGTGGGCTGTCACTAAGCAGGAACACTGCCCCCGGAGCCCCGCCACGCAGCCTTCCCCAAGGCCTCCCGCTCTCTGTTCCCACAGCTGTTCCTTCAAGGCCACAGAAGGAGAGTAGGAGGAGAGGGCAGGTGGAGGGGAGGCCACGTAGGCTGCTTGGCCAGAATTTGGAAGCTTGGGGGAAGGGGAGATTCCCTGCCTGAGGGTCCAGTGTTTCCGGGGGCTGCCAAAGCGTCTGGACTCTGACTAGGATTGGGAAACAGGCTCAGAGAAAGTCAGGGTCTGCCCTTATTCTGCACATGAGCAGACACCTGGTTCTCTCCTAAAAGCTGAAACTCTATCTGGAGCGTGCAGTGTAAATTTGATTACATCCCTCCCTCTCTGACTCTGAATTCTCCCATGGCTCCCCAGTACCTTCAGAAGGAAACACGTACACTTCAACACTGCCCATGAGGTCCCACCTGACTCCTGTGATCCCCTTAGCCCTTAGCACCCCCTCTGCCCTTCGCACTCACTCTATTCTGACCACTCTGGCCTTCCCGCTGTTCCTCCAACACACCTGGCCCATCCTCACCTCAGGGCCTTTGCATATGCTGTGCCCTCTGCCCAGAGCACTCTTTGTGAGTTATTATCCCCATTCAATCACTCAGGAAATGTACAAAGAGAGGAGGTCATGTGCCCAAGAATACACATCAAGTCGGTGGGAGTCAGGAGTTGTAAACAGGCCTGTCTGACTACCCCCGACCCAAGCCCTCTCCCACCAACTGTGTTACATTTAAAACAGGCTTCCAGACCAGTCCACCATGGAGATGAATGATTCTCAGCCTCTCCAGGTTTTGCCACTCCAGTGGATGCCAGAGACCCTCAGTCCTTAGACCCAAAACCCCCCGCACAGGAAGTTCCTGGCCAACATGACTGTCAAGTCTCCCCGTGTCCCTCCTGATGCGGCCGTGATTTTTCTGTCCCACTTTCTGCCCTTCACATGGGCGGATGGTGGAGCCTTCAAGGACAACACAGCCAAAAATAATCGGGCCCCGACCTACCTCCCAAAAGTGGGGCAGCCCCGCCCAGCCACCTGGTACCACAGAGGTAATTAGTGCATGTGGCAAATGAGGGTAATTAGGTCTGTGGGAACCGAACCGCAGATCCAGGTTTGGAGTTTGGAAGGGGCTCAAGTGCCACCTCCCCCACCCCCAACCTGCACTGGTCCTGGGAGGTCAAGTCCATAATCCAGTGCCAGAACCCTTCCCCACAGCCTCTTCATGACTGGGCCCGAGGGGTTCTGGCCCCATTACTTCCTGGGGGCTGTTTGTTTAATGAATTAACTTTGGCCTTGGGCAGAAATTAAATTGGATCCAAATTTAAGGTGGGGTCACTTTCAAGTGATTGAAAATCACCAATATTGAATCATCAAATTCTCCTCTGTCATGACCTCTGTGTGTCCACCCCATGCTGGGAGATGCCAAGCCCAAGAGAGGTCTCAGCCTAGAACTTGAGATGCCCTCAGGCTGGGGGAGTCAGAGCTGGACACAGCCCCTGGGGTCAGGGTTGGTCTAGAAGAAGGGAGGGTTTAGTG
This sequence comes from Camelus dromedarius, assembly GCF_036321535.1. NCBI lineage: Eukaryota > Metazoa > Chordata > Mammalia > Artiodactyla > Camelidae > Camelus > Camelus dromedarius. The sequence continues at coordinate 10,857,293 of NC_087462.1, read as the reverse complement.
GCAGAGGAGAGAGGGCTTCTTAGACAGGAGGGCGTTGGAGGTGGGGTTTTGAGGAATGAATAGGAGTGTGCCAGGAGGATAAGGTCTAGAGGCTGGCCCAGCTGGCAAGCCTGGGGAAATAAGGAGAAGAAGGAGAGTGGTTAAAGAGGCACATAAGGGACCCAGAGCTAAAGATTTAGAGGATATCGTGCCAGGTTGGACCCATTTCTGTCTTCAAGAACTCACACCTTGTTGGGACTCTCCACACCCGGAAAGAGAATATCTTAAGAACTCGACACAGGATCAATACCACATGCCCAGATAGACAAGAATAAATATGTTGATAACAGCAAGCAATTATTAAGCTCCTAGGCACCATTCTTATACACATTTTATAGATAGGGAAACAAAGGTACAGGGAAGGAAAGTGACTTCTTTAAGGTCATCCTGCTGGTAGGAAGCAGGGCTAGCTCATTTACTGTCTGGCTCATGCAACTCTGGAGGGCACCAAGGACCAAGGCTGGGCCCTAGGGACCCCTTCCTTCTGGAAGCATTTACAAAGCATTACAAAGTTCCTGCTGCAAGTCAGCCTTTCTCTAGGTGCTAAGACAGAGCCATTGAAGAAGTGGACAGTAACCAAATCATAGCTACTGTGACCTATGCCATGAGGTTGGGCATGTGGCTTTGGGGAAGAGTGACAGACCTCCCCCACTCTGGTGGGATAAGAACCTTCCAGGGAAGAGAAAGACTCCAGTAGATTTCAGTCCAAAGGTTGGGTCAGATTTAACTAAGACAGAGGCCAGAGCCTGACCTATAAGAGTCACTCTGTAAATGCAGCTCCTTTAAAGCTGAGCAAACTGTTCCATTTCCTGCTTGGTTCCTCCCATGGCAGGAAGCTCATTCCCTCATGTCCTTCCTCAGTCCCAAGAGAAAGCTGTCATTTCTAGTCAGCTGCCTTGGGACGGTGGCCTCTGCTTGCCTCACAATGACATCTCCAGTCCCTTGGAAGAGAGGCCCAAGGACCAGGCAAAAGAGGTCTCAGACTGGGGTGGGGGCAGTAGCTCAGGGCTACCCTCGCTCAGCCCCCTACCCATCTATGCCCAGGAGACAGTGAGAAGCTGTTGGTGTTGCCTGGATCCTTCCTGCCTCCTCCCTGGAACCCAGGCCTGTGAGCATCAGCCCATTTTCCAGGCAGGAAAACTGAGGTCTGCACTGACAAAACCACTTCCTCAGTTTGACATGACTAAGACAACTTCAGGCCAGGGCTGCTCAAGGCCAGCCCCATCCCAGTCCTTCCTGGAGGCCTGAGAGCGGACCTCATTCTCCCTCATGCTGTTGCCTCGTGCCTACACAAGGAGTGAAGTCTGCCCAGGCTCCTCACCTGGCCACTCCCACAGAATAGCCACGTGGCCCCAGCTCTGCAGCTGGCCAGCACTCAGCACACCCTGAGCCGCTTCCAGAAGCCTCGGCCCTGCCGGCACCTTTCCAGTTACTTTTTTTTTTTTAATTTTTTTTTTGGTATTAAGGAAAAGTCACTCTTTGCATAGAACAGACGGTATTTTCTTTGTTCCCTACAGTGTTCAAGCGTTTTGTGGCTTCGGGCCTGAGAGCGAAGCCAAATCCATTGCTTTTGCAGATGCTGTGTGAAGTTAGAGGCAGCTGGGGAAACTGAGTCTGTGGTTCGGTTTCTGTAGCTAGGGTAAGTAGTCCCTCTTGTGCAGGGTGGGCCAGCCCTCCAGGAACACCCAGACCTGGCCATAGTTGAGTTAGTAAACAAGTCACACAGATGAGGGACCCCACAGAAAGGGATGGGCTGGTGGAGCAGAGGCGGGAGAGATCCTTTCCAATCCCAGGATAGTCAGAGAAGCTTCCAGGAGGCGAGGGGGCAGTGGAGCTGAGCCTGGAAAGACAAATAGAATATATGCTTTCAGGAAGGGCATTCCAAGTGGAAGAAACAGCTTGAGCAAAGGCCTGGAGAGAGGAAGACTCAGATCTTGGCCTGGGAAGAAGTCTCCAGAAATGACATGACCAGGGATTCACCTAAAGGTAATTTGAAGGGAGCCACCAGCTCAGATGTGCGATTCTTGTCAGGGGAAACAGAAACACAAGACCAGGGAAAGAAGATAGCGGAGATGAAAAGCAAACACCTCTGAGGTTGTCAGAGGGCTCACATGTGAGGCTCAGAGCCTCGGGGGAGGGCAGGTCTTGGTTCTGAAGAGTCCCAGTGCCTCTGCCTGTGAACCTGATGGCACTGCGTGACTTTGGAGGTGTCTCCAGAAAAAGAGCAGATACAAGATTGACAAGTGGGCCCTACAGGCAGGCTCAGACCAGGGGAGGCTGATCTTGGCTCAACTCCAGAAGGACCCTCTCCCAGTAAGTGTGTGAAGGGGTGGACTCCCTCTGACCAGAGGTGGCAAACCCAGGCCTGTGGACCTCCAGGCAATTCACTCACTTGGTGGGAACTGGACACCAACATCCCCTCCACCCTGGATTTTGGGACCCTAAACACAGCAATGATAACCCTAATCCAACCTCGTCAGCATCGTTATGGTTGTTTTAGGGGAGCCAGGGGTGGACAGAAGCCCCTCCCCAGGGATCAGGGTAGGGCAGGAGGGCAAGCAGGAAGGATTCTGAGCAGGGCACCTGGGATCAAGCCCCCTTAAGTGCCTTCTGTTTGCTTTCTTCTTATCTTCTTCCAGCCCCCTCTCTGCCCAGATCTTGTTTATTTTCTGGAAACATGCACTGAGCACCTACTGTGTGCTAACGGCTAGCCCCACCAAGGCGACACATGTGGCCTTCCCCTAGACTCCCATCGGGTGAAGAGGGACTTGATTCCCCATCACAGGCAAAGGAAGCAGTGACCTGGAGGGTCAGGGCCACTCTTGAAGAGAAGATGAGGCCACATTCTCTTCTATCCACCTAGGTCTGTCTGTCTGTCTCCTGTGTCTCTGCCTTTCTCCTCCATCTCTGTCTCTGGATCTGGGTGTCTGTCTCCACCCCACCCCCTGTCCCCTTCTGCACCCTTCTTAACCCTCATCTCCCCAGTCCTCCCCGCTCCCGCCTCTCGGTCTCCCCTTCCCCCCTGCCGCGGAGGGCCAGCAGAGGGCGCTGCGGGCGGCCTCGGCGGCCCGGGGAGGCGGGGCGGGCGGCGGCCGCGTCGGGACCCGCCGCGATGGGACCCGAGGCGGCGCGGGCGGCGGCGGCGGCGCAGACAAAGGCGCGGGCGGTGCGGAGGGCGGCGTGGAGGGCTCGGGCCCCGGAGCCAGCGAGCGAGTGGGGCGCCCGACTGCGGGGAGTCGGCGCCGCGGGGCCGCACCCGTCTCCCGCCCGGACACTTGCGGGGCGCCGAGCCGGTAGGGTGAGCCTGGCCAGCCGAGCCTTCACTGGTGGGGGGCGGGGGTCCCGTAGTTCCAGGGTCTGGAAGAGGGCGCGGGGGGTTCCCGAAGTTCCAGATACGGAGGCTGGGGACGGCTCGGGGAGCCCCGAAGCTCCAGGGCTTGAGAGGGCGCGGGGGCCCCGAAGTTCCGGAGTCGAGGTCGGGGAGAGGACAGTGCGAGGGGTTCCCGAAGTTCAGGAGCCGTAGCTGCAGGAGGTTGTAAAGGTGTCTCCGAAGTTTCGGACCTGGGGTGGAGGGGTGGCGCGAGGGGACCTCAAAATTCCGGACTTGGGGATGAAAGGGTAGCAGGGGGTCCCCGAAGTTCAGGAATCAGGGACGGCGCGAAGGAGCCCCTAAATTCTGGACCTGCGGTTGGAGGAGGTAGATAACGTGTCCCGAAGTTCTGGACCCGGAGTTGGAGGGGGGCGTCGCAGGGATCTTGGAAGTTCCAGGGTCGGGGATGGCACTTCCCGAAGTTGGGGCACCCATGGGGCGCTCGGCTTCTGACGCGGGTGGGGACTCGATCTTGACTGAATATCAGGTCCCCTGGACTGGGGATCATGGGTGGGGCTTCGCCCCTGGACGCGATTGTGGATCCCGGACACCGGGCGGGGTCGGGCCCCTCTTTGGGAACCCCGCGGCCGGCGGCGTCCGAGTCGCATGACTAGTTGGTGAGTAACTTTCCCCAACGCGGCAAGTCGCTGCAGGCGCGTCGGAGCGGGAGGGGCCTGAGTTTCTGGGACCCCTGCGCCCCGAAACCCTGGCTCGACCCAGGACCCACCCCCTATCCTGGCCAAAGTCGCTGCCCCTCCCCCACACAGGGGCTCCGGTTTCAGACCCTGTGACCGGGACTGCAGCTGCCCAGGACGGGGGGTGGGGGGGTGGGGGGGCATCCCCCCTCTGACCACAGAGGCTGCTAGGCCCAGGCCTCCGTTCCCTCAGTTTGCCTTCCCCTCCCCCAGGTCCCTCCTGGACCTGGATCCCCACCCCCCCCCAAGGTATTGGGATTGAGTGGTGATAGGTGGGTTTCAGGGCCGACCTGTTCAGCCACATCTTGTCTTTTTAACTAATCTGAAAGCTTCCTGGGGATTTGGACTTTGACTCCAAGTTGTGCCTCTGCCCCACAGTGGAAGCTGAGGCGTCTCTTTGTGGGTCCACTGGGGACTGATCTCCCAGTAGGCACCTGGCAATGCCCCACTTTCTGATGGAGTCCCTGCTTTGAGGAATGATGGGTGAACGTAATCAGAAAGTATGGAGCAGGAGTTGGTCTTGGCCTCCTCAGCCCAGCCCAGAGATTGAGAGGATTTCACTGGGGGGTGTCCAGTAACCAGGAAGATGAGAGGTTTATGCTGAGATGTCAGGTGTCACCTGATTCCTATCAGAGGCTGTCTCCTGCCCAGGGTGTTGCAAGAGCTTCCTCCAGACTTTGAGAGTCAGGATGTTTTTGCTGAGTGATTCCCTAATTTTTTTGGTTGAAGTTCTATGACTGGTGCACCTGGTAGGTGAGTCCTGAGGTTGGACACATTTGGCCTCCCTCTGTCTGTCCTGGAGGGACATTCACAGGCCCCCTCTCCCCACAGAGGTCAAACCAGCAGCTCCTACCATCCTTCTGGCTGCCCCTTGGAGCCCACCCAGGCCAGCCTGACTAATGTCCACAGCCAGGTGAGCCCCTGCCTCTACCAAGTTGACCCTGAGTCCCCTGGGAGAGGGTGCCTGGCCCCTACTGAGCACCCTCTCCCCATACAGGGAGCAGCCCATCTTCAGCACACGGGCGCATGTGTTCCAGATTGACCCGGCCACCAAGAGGAACTGGATCCCCGCGGGCAAACACGCACTCACTGTCTCCTACTTCTACGATGCCACTCGCAACGTCTATCGAATCATCAGCCTTGGGGGTGCCAAGGTCCTGGTGGGGCCTGGGTAGTGGGGCAGGTGCCGAGGATCCCTGGGACAGGCCTGGGTCTGGTTGCTGGCTTGCTGTGTGCCTTGGGGGCCTGGGGGGGAGGTGCCCTGAGTCTTTCTGGGTCTCATTTTTTCTCCTGAAATGGCTCAGACCAAGGACCTCTGAGGTGTTAATACAAAGCAATACATCGAGGAGTTTCATATTATTACTAGTCCCATCAACTGTGACCTTTGCTTTCCCCTCCCTAGGCCATCATCAACAGCACTGTCACCCCCAACATGACCTTTACCAAAACCTCCCAGAAGTTCGGGCAATGGGCAGACAGTCGCGCCAACACTGTCTATGGCCTTGGCTTTGCTTCTGAGCAGCATCTGACCCAGGTGGGCCTGCGAGGGTATGTGGTGGGAGGAACGGGGCTGGGTGCCCTGGGGGACCCTGGACAGATGGTGGGTCTCCATCTTCCCAGCTGCAGAATGGGCATGCAGAAGTCCCTTCCGACTTTCCTGGTTCACATGCCAGCTTGGCTGACCACCTACTCTGATTTTAGACACACCTTGCCCCTCTTCTGGGTGACTGGGATGGGCCCAGTCTTCCCCACACACCCTAGCTCTACCTTCATCATCACTTCCCTCCACCCTCTGCTGTTCCTAGAGTTCAATACTGTCTTGTCCATTGTCTCCCTGTATAGTTAGTGCTCTTTAAGTCCTGCTGAGCTCATGGTGCTTTTCTTCTCTTTTCTTTTGAAACATTAGTTTTCCTTGCAAATTTAGGTCTTGAATACATTTCTGCTGGAGGTATAAAGTAGGAGTATTTTGTTTCCACAGGAGTATTCAATTGCTCTTGGGCCATTTTTTTTTAATTGAAGTATAGTCAGTTTACAATGTTGTGTCAATTTCTGGTGTACAGCATAATGTTTCAGTCATACATATGTTCATTTTCATATTCTTTTTCATTATAGGTTACTACAAGATATTGAATATAGTTCTCTGTGCTCTACAGTATAAACTTGTTGTTTGTCTAGTCTATATATAGTAGTTAGTATCTGCAAATCTTGAAATCCCAATTTATCCCTTTCCACCCTCTTCCCCTGCTGGTAACCACAAGTCTGTTTTCTATGTCTGTGAGTCTGTCTCTGTTTTGTAAATAAGTTCATTTGTCTTTTTTTTTTTTTGGATTCTGCATATAAGTGATATCATATGGTATTTTTCTTTCTCTCTCTGGCTTACTTCACTTGGAATGACAGTCTCCAGGTCCATCCATGTTGCTGCAAGTGGCATTATTTTATTTTTATGGCTGAGTAGTAGTCCATCATATGAATATACTACAACTTCTTTATCTAGTCATCTGTCGATGGACATTTAGGTTGTTTCCATATCTTGGCTATCGTAAATAGTGCTGCTATGAACATTGTGGTGCATGTATCTTTCCAAATTAAAGTTCCCCCTGGTTATTTGCCCAAGAGTGGGATCACTGGAGCTCTTAGACCATTTTCTTAAAAAAACATCTCCCTGACCTGGACCCCCAATGAATTGCACTGGCCCCTTTACACAAATCTTGCAAAGGCCGTATGTCTGTAAGTATTTTCTTAAAAAAAAATTACTTTCAAGCTAAGGACATTTATTTTAAAATGAAATATATATATGTGTATATATACACATATCATACCCTAACTGGAAAACTAGTATGGGTGGTACATATAAACATTAGTATAACAAAAATGAGAACCAGGTGATTACTTTCTCACTGGTTACGGGTGCTCCTCAGAGGCTCCGAGCCCAAGACCTGCCATGAATGACAGATGAGCACCCATCTGAGGCTTTCCTTGCTGAAATAAGCCTGATTGAGAGGGAGAAGGGAATCCCTTTCTCAAGGTGGCTCAGGGGGATACATGTCCATGAACAACCCCTCCCCCGATACCCACCCTGTTCATTGGGCATCATTTTCCAAGCCTTCTTCCCATTCCTTCAGTTCATGAGATGAGGGGATGCACTCAGTTCTGAAGTCCCTTCTAAAGAGAGAGCTGGTGCTGGGTGGGGATGATGTGGTGGGGCCCCCAGAGGAGGGGACTGGGAGTCTGTTGACTGTCCCTGCCCACCTATTCTTCAGTTTGCTGAGAAGTTCCAGGAAGTGAAGGAAGCAGCGAGGCTGGCTCGGGAGAAATCTCAGGATGGTGGGGAGCTCACCAGTCCAGCCCTGGGGCTCACCACCCACCAGGTCAGCATTCCCTGTCCCTTGCCTGCCAGAAGCTCAGCTGATACTGGGGGGATCCTAGTGCCATGCTGGTGCCCAAGACCAAATGTTCATAGATGATGTAAAACTAGATCTGTGACAAGGACCATGGAAGAGGGGTGTGGGTGCCATGGGAGCATGTCCTAAGGGGTCTGTCCTAGCCTTCAACCAGGAAAGGCCAGAAAATCAGCTCACATGACAGAGCTGAAACATGGCAGTTGACATGGCTAAGTAGAGGGGCAGACCTGTCCCTGGGTGTTTCCCCCTCACTGATTTCTTCAGCATAAGTTATTGACCACCTACTGTGTGCCAGGCCCAGGGCTAGGCACAAGTGTTACAGAGATGAAAAAGTAGACTGGCCTCTGCACTCAAGCTCATAGTCCAGGCGGTGAGATGGATTCGTGACAAATTCAGCCTGGTGGAGTGGGTTTCCTGTAGGAATCTTAAAAGGATGTTGAAATTTGGCCCTAGGGAAGGTCACTGCTATGAGGGAATGGCAGGAAGTTTTCAGATTGCTCCCCTGCTGCAGTATCTTGGTGGGTTTAGGCTAGTCTGCATCAGGTTTGCTTCTGGGGGGTTGGTGAGAGCCCAGCAGGCCGCGTTAGGTGCAGGGCCCAGAACTAAGGCCCAGGAGCCATGGGAAGCTATGGGGGGTGGATGAGGAGGGAGAGGAGCATTCAGATCCCAGCACTGGGAAGGACCCCCTGCCCTCAGTCACGACCCAAGTAACATCAGATCTGACCCCTCGCATGACCTTCTAACGAGTCCTTGACTGAAGCCACCCCTCACTGTGACCCCGCTTCTGCCCACTCCCTTAGGTGCCCCCGAGCCCCCTTGTCAGCGCCAATGGCCCCGGCGATGAGAAGCTGTTCCGCAGCCAGAGCGCAGATGCCCCTGGTCCCACCGAGCGTGAGCGGCTCAAGAAGATGCTGTCCGAGGGGTGAGGGGGTAGGGTGGGGCATAGGGGCATGACAGGACGAAGGGCGGGGAGAGAAAGTTCTCAGAAACTGTTGGGATCTGACTGTGGCGTCTAGGCCCAGGGTAGGGGAGGATACACCCAGATTATGACCCATTCAGAGCCAATCCCGCCCCTGCCTCTTCCACTCCTGGGGCCAAACCTGGCTTCCCTCGGCTAATTCTAAACCCACGGATGCCTCCCCACCCCTACCCCGTTCTGTCCACGTCCCCATGGGCTGATCCTGCTCAGCATTCCGACTTCGTCTCACTGAACTGACCACGCGCCTACTTTGACTCCGCCCCCGGCAAGACCCCGCCTCCCCGGGACGTCCCCACCCCACTAGCCTGGAGGTCTCACAGACGTGCCCATTGCCACACCCCCGAGCACAGCACCGCCCTCACCCCGCCCCTGCCCCACTGAGGCCCCGCCCTGCCCTCTGCTGACTCCTATATCCCCGCAGCTCCGTGGGCGAGGTGCAGTGGGAGGCCGAGTTCTTCGCGCTGCAGGACAGTAACAACAAGTTGGCGGGCGCCTTGCGAGAGGCCAACGCCGCCGCTGCCCAGTGGAGGCAGCAGCTGGAGGCCCAGCGTGCAGAGGCCGAGCGGCTGAGGCAGCGGGTGAGGGAGCCACACTCACCCAGAGACTCCAAGCTGCCCGGGCAACTATGAAGCCCCTGAGTCCTATCTGTCCTGGGTTCACTGGCTGGCTATGTGATCTCGGCAGGTCACTTCCCCAAGCCTTAGTGTCTTGCTCTGTAATATGAGTGAAATAACGTGAGCCTAAGAGGGTTGTCAGACCCTAAAGTCCTACCTGCCAGGGGCAGGGTGGGGGCCCCAACCAGGAGTGAGTGCACTGACTTGGCTATCACAGGCTTTACTGATCACAAGGGAGATTCTCCAGGGGTCTGGAGAGAATAGGCTGGGGCGTCAGGGGCTGACTTTCCTGTCTGCACAGGTGGCTGAGCTGGAGGCCCAGGCTGCCGCCGAGCCACCTGTGGTCAGTGAGAAAGAGGGGCCAGGGCAGTCGCTGGAGCAGCTGGAGGCACTAGTGCAAACCAAGGACCAGGTGTGTGAGCATGTCGGAATGCATGAGTTTCCTTGGGCCTTGCCTTCCCTGACCTTCTGTGGGGGAGCCATTGCCCTCAGAACAGATCCTGGGAACTTCTCCACTAGGAGATCCAGACGCTGAAGAGCCAGACGGGTGGGCCCCGTGAGGCCCCAGACAACTCTGAGCGTGAGGAGACGCAGCAGAAGGTGCAGGTGTGTGTGGTTAATGTGAGGTGGGGTGACCACGCATGGCAGCCAGCCCCTGTTGTGGGACAGACCGGGGATCTCCCCTTCCTGGTGGGTTCTGGGCAGTTATGTGCCTCCCTGAGCCTCAGTTTCTTCACCTCTAAATGGAGTCAGGATGACATCTAAAGTTGTGAAGGATTTGGATGGCCAGGTGATTGAGTCACACTAGGTGGCTTATAAACGATGGTTATTAGTACAATGTTTCATATCCTTCCATTTGTTCAACAAGCAGTATTTGATCTTTGTTGAATTTCCATTCTTGACCCCAGCAAATCCTCACACATCCCCAGCCTGAGGTCAGGAGCTTACATTTGTACCCAGGTGTGGCTGGCCTAGCTTTCACTGAAGACTTTATGTGAGAAACGTCCATGGGTAGCTTATGTGAGTCTAGCAGGTGGAGAAGTTAAAGGATCTGGTGCCCCCAAAGAGAGAGGTTGGGCAAATGCTCCCTATTGTCTCCTGGGCAGAGTGCACAGCAGGTCCAAAGGCCCTGAGGTGGGGAGGAAGTCAATATGTTCAAGGAACCACCAGGAAGCCTGCAGGCTAAGTTGGAATGAGCGAGGAGCGAGGGATATGAATTTCATTCCCAACATGATGGGTGACAGGAGGATTTTGAGCCAAAGAGGGACGGGATTAGTTCTATGATGTTCAAATTGGCTAGGGGACCAGGGAGTGTCTTAGGCAGAGGCAGCAGGGAGGAGGCCAGGGGATGGAGAGGGCTTGGCCTAGGGTGGGGCTGTGGAGCTAGTGTTGAGATGCTGGATCCTTGAGACTTGCTGGGGCCCCCAACCCCGCTTGCCCTCTCCCTGCAGGACCTGGAGACCCGAAATGCAGAGCTGGAGCACCAGCTGCGGGCAACGGAGCGCAGCCTGGAGGAGGCACGGGTAGAGCGGGAGCGGGCCCGGGCCGAGGTGGGCCGGGCGGCGCAGCTGCTGGATGTCAGGCTGTTTGAGCTGAGCGAGCTACGGGAGGGCCTGGCCCGCCTGGCCGAGGGCACGCCCTGAGCCTGGCTGCCGGGTCCACGTGGGAGCAGGAGCCTGCAGGAGCTGGTTTTACACAAACGATTCCCACCTGGGGCACGGGCCAGGCCGCAGGCGGCACAGTGGGCCATTCACCCTGGCAGGGACTGGAGCCCGACTCAGCCATGGGAGGGCCTGGTCACAGTTCTGCAGCCAGTCCTGGCTGTTCACAGCTCAGGGGCTGTTTTTGAGCTTTTCATTGTGTAGGTTTCTAGACCTCCCAGGGCGTATGCTGGTGCCCACATTACATTTCTAAGCGTGGCCGTGTGTGTACGAGTGGTGTGTGAGCATCTGGGGACTTAACTGCCGTCACTGGACCCTCTGTCTGTCTGCCCTAGTCTGTGCAGGGTTTGGTAAGCCACTTGGACAGTGAGGCTCACAGAGCCTGAGGGGCACGTCCAGGCCACAAGGCTCTGCTGCCCCATCTTCTTGGACTCAGACCATGTTGTCTGGACCAGTTTGGATTTAGGTGGACCCTGGTTAAGCTCCTGCCCCGTTCACTCTGGCCACAACCCCAAATGCAACCAGGTGGGCAGGTGAAGCTCCTAGAACATGGCTGTGTTCACCAGGCATGGGAATGATCTCAACAGAGCATGACGTCTGTATCTGGAGAATAGTGCAGATGCCGTGCCCATTTTCCAGACGAAGAAACTGAAGCCCATGTTAGGGGCTTCACCAACCCAAGGTCTCTGGGTGGGAATGGCCAGCACTGCAGTTCAAAGCTTTGGGCCTGGCCCAAATGGGAGAACCTAGGGGTGGGGTGGGGGTAACATGATGTTCTGGGGAACTCGAGAAGACAGGCAGGCATACCCTCCTCCCTCCGCCCCCACTCCCCGAGTCAGACTGGGGAAGTTGAAAGACTCATTTATTGAGCACCTCCTGCAAGTAACACATCTTCACTTCAGGGCCCCATGGCATCCCCCAACAGGGTGATCCTGGGCCAAGGTCACTGTTTGTGGACTTGGGCCCAAACCTCACAGCCAGCATTCTTTCCTCCTCTGCTGCCTGGCTCCTGGCCAAGGCTCTGAGAAGGGGCCACAGGGTGGAGAGGCTGTGCGCCACACAACATGGGTGTCCGTGGACTCTGCTGAGGGGGACTGGGCAGACTGGGAGGGGGAACTGTCCTTGGGGGAGGATCCTCCCACCGACAGCTCGATGAAGGTGTCCCAGGCTGGGCAGGTGGGGACCATGTGGATCTCAGGCCAGGCCCTGAGTGGGTGCTGTGGACGAGCGGGCCTCAGGCTGGGCCCTGGGTGGACGTCCCCTGCGGCCAGCCCTGCCAGCCTTCTGCCTCTGCAGTGTCTGCTCCACTTTCTCCTTGAAGCGCCGGTTCTTCTGCTTGATCTTGGCCAGCTCTGCCTTGCGCTTGGCCTCCAGGTCAGGGTCCTGGCACAGGAGGACCAGAAGGTGGTTGATCATTCTCCCAAGGGAGCCTTGCGCCCCGCCCCCATCCCTGCCGGCACGACCCTCACCTTTCCCTCCAGGATCATCTGCTTCCGCTTGTTAATCTCCTTCTTTTCATCAAAGTTGGCCGCCTCCAGTTTCTGAGGGGGGAGGGAGAGGCCATCATGGGGTCACCATCTTGAAAGAAGCACCCAGGGCCCTGAAGACCAGCTCCGTCTCACACCGGCCCCTGTCCCAACACTCACAATCTCGCATTCCCTCCGCACCACGTTGACCTGTGTAAGAATTTGCAGCACTTTGGCTTCCTCCACCGAGAACTCCTCCAGCTTTTTTTCTGTGGGGACAGCAGGAGCCCAGGAGAGGGCAGACACAACAAGGAGAGGGGTTTCAACCATGCACTGAGTTCCCCATGCAGTAGGGGATGCCAGGCCATCCGGGGTCATATCAAATCAGGGTCATGGGGATAAGATCTAGGATTTCAGACCCAAGAAATATATAGACCGCTCTTTTTTTGTTGTTAGCAACATTATGAATTTGATTAGGAGGTTTTTTTCCTTGAAACAGTGTCTTTTAAAATCAAGACATTTCTGAATTTTAGGACAGTCTGTGCAATGATTGGAGATGCCCCAGAGGTTCTCAGTCTTGGCTACACTTTAAACCACCCAAGGGAGTTTTTAAACATGCCCAGGCCCTGTCCCTGGGGCTTCTGACTCATCCACAGGGACCACCCATACACCCTGGTCTCAGAAACCCAAGTCCCTTCCCACCAGATTTGACTTTCAGCTGCTAAAGGCCCTTACAGAGCTTCTGTTTGAACAACTGGGCAAAAGAAACTTTTTGGGGGCTTGGAAGGAAGGCACAGTTTAAGCCCATTCATGTGAGCAGGCTAGCGGGCATCTGATAGGGTGAGTGGGCATCTCACCCAGAGGACCGTCCACCCCTCCCTCCCTCCTGCCCCTCCACTCACTGATCTGCTCCTCAATGGCGTGTACCAGGTGGATGTCATACTGGGTCACCAGCGTGATGGCCTGGCCCTGCCGCCCTGTGGGGGACACACCCAGGCTATGTGCTGGAGGTCAGGACCATGGGCCAATAAAAGCAAGCCCTGACCATTAGGCAGCTCAGGGCTCCTCTCGATCAAGGGGAGCAGTACAGAGGCTCAGTAGGTGGGTGGATGGAGATGAAGGAAGCCCAGGGCTTCAGGGCTCAACCCCCTGCCCCACCTCTGTGTAGTAGGTGGATCTGTCCCTGGGGAACTTCAGGACTCCAGGGGGAGGCGGCTCTCCTGCCAACTTGACCTTACACAGGGGCTGGTGATGTGGCTAATTTCCCTTTTCAGTGTGGCTGCCAGGCAGCCCAGGCTGAGTTATGTCAGCAATAAGCCCGGCTAGGCTTCAGCCCAGATCTCTGCACTCCACTTTCTCCATTCCCCATTTCTGTGACAGTGACTAGTGCTGGAACAGCTCTGACAGCTGATGAGGCCCGTGACCCTTGAAGCAGCCCCAAACAGGTGTCACATTCTTGTTACCCAACGTCTGACAAGGCAGTGGGACCCAGAGAGCTGATGTGACCTGTCTGAGGCCATGGGGCAGGAGAGAAAGGCCAGGCCCAGTCCAGCCCCAGAAACCATGTCTCTCCCCACTCCAGGCATGAAAGAATATCAAGAACTCTGTTCCCCTCCTGGGTGGGGCTGGGGAGCAGACAGAAGGATGCCCCTTTGGCTCCTAGCCAGACTCACAGTGAGGGGTTGAACTTGGATGCCAAATCCCACAGAACAGCATCATACCCACCAGGACTCATACACCCACTTGCTGCCAGGCCAAATGGCAGCCCTGACGGGTGAAGGGGGCTGGGTTGAGGCAACAGGGAGTGGTGGAGACTGGGGAAGTGTGTGCTGTGTCCCCAGGGGACAGTGCATGTTAGTTAGTGCTGCCTGGGTCACGTGGAGAAGACAAAGCAGCTCTACCTATGGTTTTGAAAGAATGATTCCCCCAACTTGCAAATGCTGCCTCTAGTGTCTCTCACCTGTGGGCTGTATTCTTCCCATGTCCCACCAGCTCGTGACTGGCTCCTTATGGTGTGGGCAGGCTGGAGGGACGGGTGCCCCAAGGCTGCCCACCCTGTCTGCTTACCTGCGCGGGCTGTCCGGCCAACCCGGTGGATGTAGATCTTCGGGAGCCCGGGGGTGTTGTGGTTGATAACCACCTGCACCGTAGGGATGTCCAGGCCCCTGGAGGCAGAGGCCAGTCAGCACCACTGTCCCCATGGGGGAAATGAGGTTGGGACTCACCCGAGGTTGCTGAGCAGCAAAGCTGAGGCTGCCTGACCCATGCCTGATGCCAGCCTCCCCCTCTGGCCCTTCTGTGGGGGCGTCACAGGGAGGGGGTACTCTGGAGCTGCTCACCGGGAGGCCACATCTGTCGCGATCAGGATCCGGTAGATGCTGGACTTGAACTTAGCCAGGGCAGCAAAGCGTTCTTTCTGTGCCGGATTGAGGAGAGAATTGGGGGCGGGTGGTGGTGGTGGTGTCAGATGGCATCTCAACAAACCTTTGAGCGGACAGGGCAGAGGCCAGGACAGTCCCCGCCCTCACAGGACTCAGTCCAGTGGGGGAGTGTTGCAGGCAGAGGAGAGAGCCTAGGCAAAGGTGCTGAGGCTGGGGAAATCCCCAGGGTGAGGCTGGTGGGCGAGGGGATCCGTGGGGCCGCCGACGCCTCACCTGTTTCATCATGGAGTGCAGCGCCACGGTGGGGAAGTTGAACTTGCGCAGCATCATGCACAGGATCTGGCAGGTCCTGGCGGGAAGGACATGCTGTCAGCCCGCCCAGCACTGGGGCCTGGGAAGGCGCTCCTGCCCCTCCCACCCCTGAGAGCTCAAGCAGGTGGCCGTGCGCAGCTGGGAAAGGAGAAGCAGGGGTGCAGTGTCCTGCCTGCAACATCTGTCTGCTCGCCCCTCCCCTGGCTTAAGCTAACGAAAGAAAGCCTTATATCCAGACTTTTCTCTCCTGGTAGCCAATAAATTCTCGGTGGAGGGTAGTGCGCAGCCAGTTAGGTCTCCTTCACATGCTGTGGATGGCCCTTCTATGCTGGCTCATGCTAGACTAGCCTATAGCTTGTTGGCACTCTCCCCAAATACGTCAAAGAACTTGAAATCCCTGGGACTGTGGAGAGGACAGCCCCAGGTTGTTGGTGCTAATGCGCCGGGCCTCAGTGACACCCTGAGATCACAGCAAATCAGAGGTTCCAGGGCCTTCCCAGCTGCTGCAGGGGTCTCCTGAGGATAGCCTGAGGCCCTTCCAGTTAAGAGCAGGTCTGAGGAACCCCAAATCCTGGCTCTGCCTTTGGGAGGGGTGATCTCGGCAAAACTGTTTGACTTCTCTGAGCCTCTCTGAGTGACTCCTCTGAAGCTGCTGGTCTGAGTGCCCCGGAGTGCCAAGACCAGCTGTGTGCCTCACATCTGCAACCTCGGGTCACCTCCTGGGCCTCCAGGAAGGGCTGTGGGAGGGGCGCCTAGGGGATGGGAGAGACAGCCTGCCCGTGCTCACTTGCATGTGTTTGTGAAGATGATGATGGACCAGTCTTCATGCTCATCCTGGAAGTTCTGGATCAGGTGGACCAGGTAGGCATCCTTGACCTTCTCAGGCACTAGCAGGTAGCGCTGGTCCAGCTGTTCTACTGTGCGCACCCTGGGAACAGTTGTTGGTCCCTGTTTCCCCTTCTGTGGAATGAGGCCAATGCCCCGCCCCACCCACAGCCAATAACCTGGTGGGTGTGACCCTCCCCGCTTCCTGCCTGCCTCACTCCCCCAGGAACGTGGCTGTGGACTCACGGGGCCTGAGCCTCCCAGAAGAAGGGCTGATTGGTGGCCAGGCCCTGCAACTCCCTCAGCGTGTCGGTCAGTGTGGCACTGAAGAGCAGCGTCTGCCTGTGGGCTGGCACGGCCGCAAGGATGGCCTCCAGGTCCACAGTGAAGTCAGTGCAGCCCTGCTCCAATAGGCGGTCTGCCTCATCCATCACCTGTACACCAGCGGTAGGGGGCGGGAGGTAGAGATCTGGGGTGAGAGTGCTGACCACACGTCCAAGATCTGACCACAAGCCTGGGCCCAGCCCACCTCCCCCATGGGCCTCCTTCCTGGTCTTGGAAGCACTTGGGGCACTCTCTCTCTCTAGGTCCGGGAGGCCTGCTCCCTCACCTGTCTCAGCTCCAACATCACCTCCTCAGAGAGACCCTGTCTTCAACTATCTTCACTATATAGGCCCCCTCTTGTTTGTCCCTGAGCCGTCCTTGTCACCATTCCTAATGCTGTACTCAATGGCCCATGGGACACGTTTCCCAAATGGATGAATCAGGGATCCAAGTCAACTCACCAGGAAGCGGAT
The DNA here is from genome assembly GCF_036321535.1 of Camelus dromedarius. Taxonomy (NCBI): domain Eukaryota; kingdom Metazoa; phylum Chordata; class Mammalia; order Artiodactyla; family Camelidae; genus Camelus; species Camelus dromedarius. The sequence goes on along the minus strand of NC_087462.1, from coordinate 10,840,753 downwards.
CTTCTTTATGCTGAAAGTGTTGGAGCTGCGGAGGTGGTCAGCGAGGCGCCCCGGCGTGGCGATGACCACATGTGGTTTCCGGGAGAGCTCCAGGGCCTGGGCCACCATGTCTGTGGGTGGAGGGTGAGAGATGGGGCTGGGTGGATGGTCCCAGGCTGCAGGAGTCCCCTGCCCAGAGCCTCCCTGGGCCCCCCGTACCCATGCCGCCAACGATGATGCAGTCTTTCAAGCCAAGAGGCTTCCCTAGGACCCGGAACTGTTCTGCGATCTGGTAGGCCAGCTCCCTGTGGGTGTGAAGGGACAAGGCTAGATCAGATAGGGGTTTTGTGCCTGCCTCCCATTCCTACTTCCACCCATAGGGCCTCTTGACTGGTCTTCTCCCTTCACACTCTCTCTGTGGCTCCCAGTTCCCTGTGGACAAAGGCTCTAATACTAAAAGTTAGAGGCCCACTGTGGCCCCTGCCCCTTCACCAGGCTGGGCTCATCCCTTGCTAGTCCCACACAAACTATCCTCTCCTCCTCTCCTGTCCTCAGCAACAGCTTTGACACCACAGTCAAGAGCTTGAGACCTAAGCATCAGTTCTCCTTCTCCCAGGGCTGGACAGTGTCCAAGTCCCCTCCACTCTGTCTCCAGCCCCAGCTCCACCCAGACCTTTCCTCCACCCATGTCCCTGCTCCCTGGCCTCCCATTTTGCCCTCTTCTGCTCACACACCTGCAGAATCAATTCTAACCCTCTACTTGGCATTTAAGGCCCTTTTCAAGCTGGCTCTTATATGCCCAGCCCCCAGTACCCTTTCTGTTCCCTGCCTCTCTCACCCTTGCATGAATGCATTGGCAGTTCCCTGTGCCTAGAATACCTGTCCCCAAATTTGTCCCTTCGAGAGATCCTTTTTATCCTTTAAGGCACCCTTTGAATGATGCCTTCTTTGACTGCTCCCTCCCCAGGCCAGGCCCTCACAGCACGCAGCGCCTATCTCTCCTACTGCTGTTACAGGACCCATCATGTCCACCGTCATGTTTGTTTGCCCAAGAACAGGAGATGTGTCTATTTCTTGGTATACAAGACTACTGCCAGCTCCTATCCAGCCAGCGCTTGCCCTGAGTCAAGCCCCATACTCAGCACTTTTCACACACTATCTTGTTTAATTCCTCAGCACTCCTAAGAGGTGGGCATAATTTCTGTCTCCATTTTGCACACATGCAAAGTGCGCTGAGAGAGGTAAAGGCACTTTCCCAACAGAATACAGCTCGTTAACTCACCCAGGAGGCCTACGGGGGGCTCACCTGGTGGGGGTCAGGACGAGGCAGAAGATGCCATAGGGATCCTCAGACAGCTTCTGCAAGATGGGCAAGACAAACGCTGCTGTTTTGCCGCTTCCCGTCTTGGCACAGCCCAGGCAGTCCCGACCTGGACAGAGGGCAAAACAGTGTCACAGGTGTAGACAGGTGTCCCATCAGCCACAGTTTACAACAGTTAATGTATGATAAGCAGTTACTGTATGTACAGTACTGGCCCATGCCTTTTCTGTCCTAGGCTTTTGGACAACTACCCATTTTGAGCAACTGACAAACTTTAGGAGGGAGAAGCTGTTATCCTCCCCATTTAACAGAAAGGGAAACATAGTCTCAGAGATTTGCCCAGGACACAAAGCTAGTGAGTAACAGGAAGGACTAGAACCCACATCTATCTGACCCAAGATGCCTGCTACTAACCACGACCTCATTTTGATCCCCTCCCAGGGCATCTGAGCTTGAGAAATCTAGACTGCCCTCTCCAGATCTGCACCCTATCCTTCCTGTTGAAGACTTCATCTTTATTTATTTAATCCCTCAACTTGTCACATCTTAGGCTTCCTGAAGGCGTTTCTTTAAACGCAAGACTGGGTTGGGCCTTAGGAGTCAGAAGAGCAGTCTTAGAACCAGAGTCCTGGATCTACCAGCAATCTTGACAGCCTCGGTTTTCATTTGTAAAATGAAGATAGTAATGCAAACTGTATCAAATTTTTCCCAGTACTATCACCAAACCCTCCCACTTCTCAGAAACTATGAAAGTTTCAGACATAACATCACTTGTGTGAGGACACACAGAGTTAGTCGTACGGCCCAAACGCCAGCACTGCCTAGTCTGCCTCAGGGACCGAGGCTCGCTCGTAACGCCCAAGGCTGCCCCTCGCCTCACAGGACCGTGGGCAAACGCTGCGAGAAGGCAGAGGGAGGAAACAGGAGCGGGGACGCCTCCTGAAGAAGAGGCCTAGCCATACTCACCCTCTAGGATGGCGGGGATACAGCCGAGCTGCACGGGTGTGGGCTGCTTCAAACCGAGCTGCCGACATTGTTCCACAAGCCACGATGACAGCCCGAGCTCTGCAAAGCCGGCCATCCTCACAGTCAGCTCCGTGTGAATACCGGTGTGAGCCGCACTTCCGGCGCGTGTCGATGACGTCAGGAAAGCCTTCCCGCTTACTGGATCCGACTCCTACGTGGTCCCACCCTCTCCAGGTCCCTGCCATTCCTAGCCTTGACGATATCCTTATCATGTTTCCCTGAATCCCGTTGTCTCTCAGTATCGAGTCAAACTACAGTTCCCGAGATGCCGTGATGCACTTGCGTCTCCCGCCCCTTTACTCCCGTTTAAGAGTCTCTCATTGGCTCATGTCCAAGGAGGACCGAGTAAACTACATTTCCCGGCGTGCCCTGCGGTGCCTCCCTGCTTCCGGCCAACGTGTCCGTCCGGAAGAGGAGTGGGTGAGAAGACGGAGACATGGCGCCTCCGGCCCCCGGCCCAACCTCCGGCGGCTCTGGAGAGGTGGACGAGCTGTTCGACGTGAAGAATGCCTTCTACATTGGCAGCTATCAGCAGTGCATCAACGAGGCGCAGCGGGTGAAGGTACGGCAGTTCCGGGGCTGTGGGACGCTGGGGGCGGAGGTGGAAGACGCTTCCTGGTGGCCGCGGGGTCGCTCTCTGTTTTAAAAAACCTCCTTCTTCTCTCGCTGTCCCACTACACCACCACACCCCCGCGTCCCCATCTCTTCTGACCGTGGTGAGGAATTATCCTTGTCCCATGACAAAACTCAAAGCTGTAACAACACTTGGATACTTCTCATTCAGAGCGCTCACTCTGCGCCCTGGGAGGCATTTGAGTAAGAGAGGAGTTCGTATTCTTGTAGTAATAAGTGGTCATGATGCTACGGTAGAGTAGCATTAATAGCAACAACAACAGTAATAGTTCTTGTTTGTTGAGAGCCCACACTGTGCCGCCATACTCTCAGTACCCGTGAAGTAGGGACTGTTGTTTATCCTCATTTTACAGGTGAGAAAGCTCAAGAGAGAAATGGCTTTCTGCACATTACCCTGCCCCACTAGTCAGATTATTTCTCCCAAAACTTGCTCATTCATTTATTTATTCCTCATTGAGTATCTGTATGAGCCAGGCAGTGTATTAGTGCTGGGCTCCAAGCAGTGACAATATCTACACAACTCCCAGCTCTCTTGGAAACTTCAGCTCCCAAGGGAGGCAGACAGTAAACAAGTAAATAAACAAGATGCCCGGAGGTGGTGTGATGGAGACTGGTGGGAGTGAGTGTGGCTGTTTGAGAGCTAGAAAATAGAGCCCTGCAAGGTAGGGCCCAGCCAGTCAGGCAGTAGTGAGTGGGTGACAGGAGAGGGGGCAACAGGGGCCGTTAGCAGCATCTTTTAGGGAGGGACGTGGATATTACTCTTATTTTGAGAGTGAACCACTGGAATTTTTTTTTTGTTAGTTGAAACATGGTTTATTTACAATGTTAGTTTCTGGTGTATAGCATAGTAATTTAGTTATACACATACACGTTTTCACTATAGATTACTACAAGATACTGATTATTGTTCCCTGAGCTATACACTAGGACCTGTTGCTTACCTGTTTTGTATACAGTAGTTTGTATCTGCTAATCCCAAACTCCTAATTTATCCCTCTCCCTCCTCTTCCCCTTTGGTAACCATAAGTGTGTTTTCTGTGTCTGAGTTTGAAGAATTTTTAAGAGCAGTGAACCTGACAGGGTCTTTGTCGGCCCTCAGGGTCTAGTGTTCTGAAGAGAGAATTACAACTTGAACCCTATACGGGTAAGGGGAGCTAGAAAGTGCTAAGTCAGAAATGGTGGGGGCTGCTTCACAGGGGAGTGATTAGATCAGGCCAGGCCTCTCTGACTGTCATTTGAACCTGAGACTGAACCTTGAGAAGGATCTCATCCCATAAGTTGTTGCAGAGGTGCTGGGGCACGGGTGAGCTCCAGGTAGTGAAGGCAGAAGAGGCTGGTGTAGCAAAAGTGGGGCGAGGACGACAGGGGAGATGAATAATGAGGTGGGCAGAGGCTTGGGCAGGGCCCTGGGGACCACAGCAGGGGTTTGGATTTTATCAAAGGTGTGGGAGGCCATGGTGGGAGGCTGTCTGAGTACTGATCAAGGAAGTGGCAGATGTCTTCTCAGAGGCAGCCAGAGGGTTGGGTGGAATTTGGATTCTGAAGGAGAGGCTTGCTTTCCCTCCTGGTCTTTGGCAGTGAACTGGATGTCCCTGAGCATCATCTATATAAATAGGGACAAAACCCCAAACTGACTTCAGGAAGAGGTCAGAATTTGCTGTAATAACATTTGCATGATTGTATTAGTTTCCATGGCCACGGTGACAAATTACCACAAGTAACAGCTCAAGGCAACACATTTATATCGCAGCTTCTGTAGGTCAGAAGTCCAGCGTGGCTCTCACCAGGCTAAAATCAAGGTGTTGGCCCGGCTGTATCCTTTCTGGAGGTTCTAGGGAAGAACCAGCTTCCAAACTTATTCAGAGTGCTGCCTCTTAGCCAGGGGCCACTCTTAGCTCCTAGAGACTTGTAGAGGTTTCTCTCCAGTCCTCAACCTCACACATCTCCCTTCCAACTCAGACCCAGGCACAGGGTTCTCAAGTTTGGAGTCTCTCGAATTTCACCTTCTTCATTCCTTTTATCTAAAAGCCCTTGGTTTTTAAGGGCTTCTGTGATTAGACTGGACCCTCCTGGATAACCCAGGTTAGTCTCCCCATTTTAGGGTCCATAACCTAATCACACCTGTTAAGTCTCTCTTGTGATGTAATGTCAGCTGTTCATAGGTACTGGCGTGGACTTCTCTGGGGGACCTTATTCCATTTAGCACCCCAGTTGTTATGTGCCTCTCTGCTGGGGTACTGTCGACCATGACAAGATTGAGACAGACCTGGGCTGAAATTCTGTCTCTTCTATGTTCTGTCTGCAACCAGGGCAGAGTCATTGCACCTCTCTGAGCCTCAGTTTCCCTTCCTGGGAATGATGACACTCATCTCAGGGTCCCTGTGAGATTCAGCATCATAGTCATGTTCTGCCTTTCATCTTCGGCTGTGTCTGTCCTGCATACGTCACAGCAGTACATTCTTTGAGTCTTATTGTGTCATAATCAAACTTTACCACGCTGCTGAAAGAACCAGCATACCCTGTTGTACATAGAGAGTGGTGGAAAACAAAGGATACAGGGTGGGAGGCACATAATAGCTAGTGGTAGAGCACGTGCTTAGCATGCACGAGGTCCTGGGTTCAATCCCCAGTATCTCTGTTTTTAAAAAAAAACAAGAACAAAAGGAAACTAGATCAGCAGTCGCCCTTGCTGGAGGCACACTGCAGCCCAGTCTCTGAGCTGGGGGACCTGGCACCAACCAAGGCGTTCTCCCTGATGCATCCAGAAGAGTGGGAGTACTATCCCTGCTGAGCCATTTGATGTGATTTAGTTCTATTCCACGGGCCACCTGAACCTTCTGGGTTGAATGGTGTCCCCAAAAAGATATGTCCACCTGGAGCCTGTGAATGTGCCTTAGTTGGAAAAAAGGTCTTTGCAGATGTAATTCAGTGAAGGATCTCCTGATGAGATCAGCTGGGATTTAGGTTAGGCCCGAAATCCATTGACTGGTGTCCTTCTAAGAGAAACGCAGAGAGAGGTTTGAGGCAGATTGGAAAAGATGGAGGCAGAGGTTGAGGTGATGTAGCCACAAGCCAAGCACTACCTGGAGCCACCAGAAGCTGGATGAGGCAGAGACAGTCCTCCCATAGAGCCCAAGGAGGGAGCATGGCCCTGCTGACACCTTGATCTTGGACTTCTGGCCTCCAGAACCACGAGAGAATAAGTTTCTGTTGCTTTAAGCCACCTAGTTTGTGGTTAGTCATAGTGGCCCCAGCAACTTTAGACGGGCACCACCCGAGGCAGCCCCAGGTAGAATATCTGGTGTATTGTTACACTGGCACTGGCACGATGTTTTTCCTCTTGTCAGACATTACTTAAGTGCCCACAAGGTGGCAGGCACCGCACAGGTATTGAGGGTGAAACAGTGAAGAAAGTCTTTAGGAGCTGACTGGCTAGTATGGTCAGGTGACTGATGGCCACACTGGACAGTAAGGGGAAGGGGCGTGAGCCCCCCATCACTGGCCTCCCTGTACAGTACCCCTTGCCCTCAGGCCTGGCTGAAAGCCTTTTGGGGCCACCCTGGGACTGGGTATTGTGGGTGGAATGTGGCCTTCTGAAATTTCTGGCTTTTGAGCTCCCAGGTGATTCTGATGAGCAGTCAGGACTGGGCACCATAGCCTCACCTGGCAGCATGCATTAGAGTCCCTAGGGTTCCCTGGTCTACACGCCTGTCCTTGTTCTTTTTTGTTTTTGCTGGTGCGGGGCGGGGGCGTGAATTAAAATTTTTTTTAACTATGTATTTTACAGTATCATATTTTTTAAAATTTGTTTATTATTATTTTATTTGGGGGGGGGAGGTAATTGGGTTTTTATTTATTTACTTACGTTTAATGGAGATACTTGGGATCAAACCCAGGACCTTGTACTTGGTAGGCATGCTCTCTGCCACTGAGCTATACCCTCCCCCCAATATCATATTTTTTAAATTGAAGTATAGTTGATATACAATATTATATGTTACAGGTATACAATATTAAATTATACTCCATTTATAGTTATAAAATATTGGCTATATTCCCATGGTGTACAATACATCCTTGTAGCTTATTTTATACCTGATAGGTTGTTCCTCTTAATCCTCTATCACTATCTTGTCCCTCCCCCTTCCCTCTCCCCACTGGTAACCACCAGTTCCTTCTCTACATCTGTGTGTCTTTTTCTTTTCTGTTATATTCACTAGCTTGCTGTATTTTTTTAGATGCCACATGTAAGTGGTATCTTATAGTATCTGTCTGTCTCTGTCTGACTTACCTCACTTAGCATAATGCCCTCCAAGTCCATCCGTGCTGTACACCAGAAACTGATAAAACATTTAAAATCAACTGTATTTCAATTAAAAAGCAAGCAAACAACCCATTTAAAATATGGACAGAAGAACTGAACAAACATTTTTCCAAAAGCAGAAATGCCGATGGCCAACAGGAACATGAAAAACTGCTCAATATCACCAATATTAGGGAAATGCAAATCAGAATCACAATGAGACGCCATCTCACACCTGTCAACGTGGCCATCGTCAGAAAGAACCCAAATAACAAAATGTTGGCAAGGACATGGAGGAAAGGGAACCCTTGTACGCTGTTGGTGGGAATGTAAATTGGTGCAGCCACTATGGAAAACAATATGGAGATTTTCTCAAAAACCCAAAAACAACCACCGCATGGCCCAGCAATTCCACTCCTGGGCTTACACCTGAGAAAACAAAAATATTAATTCAAAAAGACACATAGACCCTAATGTTAACAGCACACCATTTACAATCGCCAAGACGTGGAAGCATCCCAAGTGCGCATCAACAGACGAATGGACAAAGGAGATGTAGCACATACATGCAATGGGCTACAACTCACCCATAAAAAGGAAGGATATTTTGCCATTCGCAGCCCTTCATTCACTTTTTTTTCACTTCAAAAACCAGAATTTTATGACTGGCATAAACATTTCCATTGCATCAAAAACAACGAAATACCTAGAAATATTATTGCGTATTATTGCGTATTATTATTTTTAATGTCTACTTTCTCTGTTCTTATTTTTTTTCTTTTTTGGGGGGAGGTAATTTACTTGTTTATTTAGTTTTAGAGGCGGTACCGTGGATCAAACCTAGGACCTTGTGCCTGCTAAGCAAGTGCACTACCACTTGAGCTACACCCTCCCCTTCTAGGTTTATTATTTTTCTTAATATTTCTTTTTCTCTAAATGGAGGTACAGGGGATTGAACCCAGGACCTCATACATGCTAAGTACACACTCTACCGCTGAGCTGTACCCTCTCCTCCGTCCCTGTTCTTATTCTTATGCCTCCGAGAAGCTCTTCTCTGGCTGATGGAGAGGGTCGTGAGTGTCTGCATGTGGGTCTCAGTGACACCTTGGTAGTCCTGCAGGGTCAGTGGTGGTGCCTGTTTTACAGATTGGGCAGCCGAGGCTCAGGGTTTTCTCTGGGACCCTGGTCCCCCAGGGCGTCCCACTGTGTCCTCACATCAAAGACACAGAGCCAGCATTTGGCCCTTTTTTTTTAACTGAAGGCAGTGTGGGAACCCCAGGTGGGTCATCCTCAAGAATGTCCACCTCTCAGGGTCATTTGAGAGTCATTTATTTAGAAAACACCATGTTCCAAATCATGGCTAGATCTTCAGCCTGGCCACCAAGGCCAGAGCAAGCTGCTGGGACCCTGCGGCGAAGTTGGCCTGAGTCAGGCTGGGGCCAGGAGCCAGGTTTCTTGTTCGCAGTCTCCCTTTGCCTGGGAGGAGAACGTGTTCACCGCCCTCACACCCTCAGGCTGGGAAGAAGAAAGCGTGGTGACTAGGAGTCTGGTTCTTGGCCTCGAGGGAGGGCAGTCCTCGTGTGCTCCCACCAGTGGGGCTCCAGACCCTTTGTCCCTGTGCTGTGGCAGCTGGACAGGCCAGTCTGTGTGCTTTTTCCCAGGCCCTGTGCTTTGGAGGCCATTGAGGTGGCAGCTCCAAGGTGGTCAGGCCCCCTTCCCACGTCACTTTCCTCTCCTAGACCCCGAGTGGCCTGTCCTTGCACCCTCTGGGCCGAGCTGCTGTGTGCCCACCTGCCCCAGGGACTGTGGGGCCTACAGGAAGTCATCCAGCATCCCAGGACATGGTCCAAAGCTGTCATCCTGAGGAAGGGTCCCTCTCCTGCCCACAACCTCGTGGGGGCCTTCCTCAGGGTCCTGCAGTGAACCCTGTATAAGGTCACCTCCGTCCTACTTCTTGGCTCTGCGGTGGCTGGGCTGAGGGGGTGTGGTCCATGGACCTTGTCCTTGAGTACAGGGCGGTCCCCAAGGTCTCACCCAGTCTGGCTAGACCCGGACATCACTGCTCTGGGGCAGCTAAGCTGAGTTCACTCAGAGAGGTCCTCTGAGTGAGGCAAACCTCCATTTCTTCTGTTTGTCATGTTTAAAGAATGTTTTGAAACGAAAGCAGGACACGAACAAACTGCGTGGAAATATTTGTTATAGAAAGTCAACTGCCCTTCACACATCTCCGCCCAGGTCCTGTCACTTCTCCAGCATCGACCCTCCATCTCCCGATAGGCCTTTTTTCTCTGCTTTTATAAACCCAGACACCAGAACATCCCCTCTACAACCCACCCCTACTGCCGCCAACATCCTTGGACCACCTGTAATATTGAGCAGCTTGTTATTTGATCTGCTGCACCCTGGGGTCCTTCCCCATTGGCATGAGTGGGCATGTGGCCCCAAGAGTCCTGACCTGCCTCTGTATCCACAGCCATCAAACCCAGAGAGAGATGTGGAAAGGGATGTCTTCCTGTACAGAGCGTACCTCGCACAGGTGAGTGTGGGCGCTTGACCGTGACTGCCAATGCCCCGGGAACAAGAGTAAGGAACAGAGTGCTGGCGGGGGCAGGGACCACGAGCAGCTGGTGTGGCCACCACAAGTAGGTGGCCATGTCACTGAGGTTCTGGACTGTCAGGCCAGAGGGCCAGTGTTGGGATTTCTTGCTTTTCTTTTTTTACTTAACTGGTAGATTTTACTTGTCCAGGACAATTTTAGGTTTACAGAATAACTGAGCAGATGGTAAAGAGAAATTCAAATCCCCACCCCCACCCCCACCCTCCAGGCATTTTCTCTTATTAATGTTTTAGGTTGGTGGAGTGCTTTTGTTAACAATTGATGCACCAACACTGGCATTGTACTTGAGTCCACAGTTTAGACACTAGGGTTTTTAAAATGCAGCATTACCCTGGTAATACGATCAGAGTGCATTCCCCTGTTCTAAAAACAATCCAGATGGTGCAGACAGGACTGAACTCTGCTCTGCCCCATTCCCACCCCAGGCCCACGGTGCGGATGTGGCCACCAGCCTCTGGCCGACCTTGTCCCCCAGCCACAGCCCTAGATGCTCTGTCTTGGGCACTAGCTCCACAGATACCCCCACCTCACATCAGGCCTCTGATAGCTTCCTGGATCTGTTTGCATCTTTCTCTCTACAAAGTGTTCTGGAGCCTGATGAGACTCCCCTCTTAGGGACCAGGTGCTTTTCACCCCCTGACCTCCAAGGTCACAGTCCCAGACTGCGTGGCCCCAGCAGAGTAGAGTGCCCGGTGTGCCCCAGAATCTCCTTGGATATGTTCATATATATGTATGTATGTGCACACGTGTGTACGTACACTTTAAAGATGATCATTTGTAGATACATGGCAGTGAAAATGTCAAAACTGTTTAGAAAGAAATACAGTGAGAAATGGGTCCCTGATTCCTATTCCCCTCCCAGCAGTGACCTCCCTGCTGGGTGTCTTTCGGGGGGATACGTGTTCTACTCAGTAGAAGCACATACCCAGACCCCCCTGCCCCACAGCTGGCGGGGCCCTCACCCTGTCACCTCACCACCGTTGGCTGGGCGGTGACCCACCAAGGTCTCCAGATAGAACAGTGGGCAGTGTGGCCTGACAGGCAACAGGTGATGCTGTGCTGGCTTCCACAGTGGGCTCCAGCGGAGGTGGCACCATGGACTGAGGGGTCCCTGGGGGAGATGGGTGCCAGCCCTGGGTGTTGGGGCTCCACCAGTGTGATACTGGAGCCAAGAAGTTGGCTCTGAAAATAGATAAACCCCATGAGGAGGTCGGGCAGAACTGACAGTGTGCCTGTCTTGACCACAGAGGAAGTTCGGCGTGGTGCTGGATGAGATCAAGCCCTCCTCGGGCCCTGAGCTCCAGGCCGTGCGCATGTTCGCAGAGTACCTGGCCAGCGACAGCCGCCGGTGAGGATGGGCGGGAGGGTGGGCCAGGGGCTTGGTGGATGGGCCTGGGTGGGAAGAGGACGCGGTGTCTGGTTGGCATCCCTCTGCTCTCTCACCTCTGAGCCTCGTTTTCCCTTACCTGCCCGGGGCAGGGCAGGGCTGGACCCTGCTTCAGAGGGGTCTTGGGGGGAATCGGAGGTGAGGACTTGTGTACAGATAGCTAACAACTGTGAGGGCCTCCTTGTTGCCAGGAGGGCCTCCCTGGAGACAAAAGTTTGGGGACCCTGTAGCCAGTCTTCAACCATTGCTACTCGTGCACTGTGCAGGTGAGGGAGTAGCGGCTGCACCACCCGTCCAGCATCTTCCCAGGATGGGGGCCCAGGTGACGGGTGGGAGGGGACACACCAAATCCTCTCCTGAGCTGGGTGTCCACCCTGTGCTGCGGACCACCAGTCATCAAGCTCCCTCAAGTGGTGGCCAGGAGAGGCAGGGGTCAGGGCATGGGGACCTGGAAGAACTGAGCATCCCTGGAGCAGGCCCCCTGTGCTCTGCTGCTCAGTGTGTGGTCTGAGACAGCTTGCAGTCCAGCCCTGCTGGCCTCAGGCAGTTCCTGCTCAGGCGGGTTCCTGGGCTGCTCTCCTGCCCAGGTTGCTCGCCCAGGGGCTTGTGTGCACATACCTCCACAGGTGGGAGCCGTGTGGCCCTGCCTCCCCTGTGCATGAAGCACCAGCCTGACCCAGCAGGCCCCACAGCCCCTCTGTACCTCGGTTTCCCTCAGCTTCGGAATGGGCTGGTCATGAGGCTGCCTGGGATTGTGAAGGTAAAACACTCCGCAGGGGGTGGCTGGCATAGAAGGACCACGGCACAGCCTGTGACAGAGATGCCTTGCTCTGTGGGCCGACCCCTGCCTCCGCTCCTCGTGGAGGGCAGCGCCCTGGGCGCCATGGCCCGTAATCAGGCTCCTTCGTCTACAAAGAGGCTTGAGGAGTTATCTGTGAGCAGTGGCAGCTGATTAGGGGTCCCCAAAAGACACTTCCATGTCCTGACCCCCGGAATCTGTGAATGTGACCTCACTGGAAGTGGGGTCTTTGCAGATGTAGGTAGTTAACGATCTTGAGAGCATCTTCTAAATCCAGTGACTGGCGTCTTCATGAGAGACAGGAGAGAAGAAGACACAGTGGAAGGCTGTGTGAAGATGGAGGCAGAAAAATCTGGGTGGAACAGACACAAGCCAAGAGTTGTCCCAGCAGCTGAGGGAGAAGCCTGGGACAGATTCTCCCTCAGAGCCTCCAGGAGAATCCGACCCTGCCCACACCTTGATTTCACACTGCTGGCCTCCAGAACTGGGAGAGGATACATTCCTGTTGTTCAATTCTGCCCTCTTCACCCTAGCTTGTGGTGCTTTGTGACAGCAGCCCTGGGAAACTAAGACAGATGGCCTCATAAGGCCATCATGTCATCTGCTCCGCACTTCGCTCACCAGGGTAACAAACCCCATTCTCCTTCCGGGGGTGGTGGCTGATGTGAGCGTTACAGAAAAGAATCTGCAGGAAGCACGTGGCGTGGAGCCAGTGCTCAGGAAAGCAGAGCATGTCCATCCTGACAGCACGAACTGCTGCCCCACGCAGACTGCTGGGCAAGCAGGTGGTGAAGGTGCAGGAGCCCGGACGGATGACTGCAACCTGTTCCAGTTACAACGTGCGACACCTTGTATGTCACAGTAGTGAGCAGGCAGCGTGTTCACACCCTGTGTGTCAGGAACCAGGCAGGAAGCTTAGTGAGGAGGCTTGGGAACTCCTCACACCAACCCTGTGTGACCCCTGTACACTTCTGCTGTGCAGAGTGGGGAACAGACTCATATTTGAAGTTATTTGTCCATCAGGCACCTCTGGAGGGTGCACAGAGAGTGACAGGTGTGTCCCTGCCCTCCAGCGGCCCGCAGGTACAGGCACTTGGCCAACAGCCCCCAGCAATCCATGTGAAACATACACGTTTGTCGAGACTGTGAGGATCCCAAACCATAGCTTTTGTCCAGCAGTGACATGGAGCCGGGCCCTTGCCTCCCTTTTCTCATTAACTGTTCAGCAACCCTTTGAAGCAAGGGGTCCCGGCTCTTTGTTTCAGTTAAGAAGACCATGGCTCAGGTGTCTTGTGACACGTGGTGCCACAGGTGGGTCCTCAACCAAGCCCTGGACTCCAGCCTGCTGCTGGCCCCTAGCCTAGCACACTGCCCACTTGCTGGGAGCAGCTAGCATGCCAGGCCCAGGAACCAAGGGCAGCCACGCTGGCAGTGGGGCATCCTGCACAGCCACCCTCAGGACCCCCTGCTGAGATCACTCACCTCCTGGGGAAGGTGGTGATATCACCATTGTGAGATCCACCTGTCTAGTAGCCTCATGTCCCCTTGGGGGTGCCCCTGGTCAGCCAGCTGGTCCTTCTGCATCCAGGGGTGGTGTTGACACCTTAGCCCCCAGGCACTGAGGGCCGGGGGAACTCAAAGCCTGGGCAGTCATTTGTGCTGCTTCGTGGGCAGAGCCCCTCCTGCACCACATCTCCCCACGGGGCCTGGAGCATCCTGACCCCACTTCTCCTGGCCTTCTCCCTCCTGGATGAGGGGTCAGAAGTGCCTGGTGGGAAGGCACCCAGTGGGGCTCGGCAGAGACAGCTGGGCCCATTCTGCCCCCTGCTGCTTTGTGCCCCTGGGCACGTGACTCGCCCTCTCTGGGCCTGTCTGTTCCCACAATGGTGAGGCCTTCCGCCCCTGCCTTGGGCCCTGAGATGCCATGTCTGGTAGGGATGCGATCGTGGCTGAGCTGGACCGGGAGATGAGCAGGAGCGTGGACGTGACCAACACCACCTTCTTACTGATGGCTGCCTCCATCTACTTTCACGACCAGAACCCGGACGCAGCCCTGCGCACTCTGCACCAAGGGGACAGCCTGGAGTGGTGAGTGGACACCCGCACCAGGGGACCGGCCAGTGTGAGTGGCCCTTCTGGTGTCCAGGCAGCTCAGGGCCTCATCAGCCATTGTCATAGGAACAGCGAGGGGGGCTGCTCTGAAAGACTGGGGCCGGGGGGGAGCGCAGTCCTCCATTTAGGCTGCAGCTCTTGTTCTTAGTCCAGAGACACTCTTTTCTGCACGTCTGGGCCGCTGCTCCAAGGACATGGCACCCAGGGCTGAAAACTCTCTGTTCCCAGCAGCAGAGCAGAAAGCACTTTTGTCTTTCTGTACCCTCCCTTCCCCCACAAAGCCTTGTGTTCCTCTGCCCTGGGCCCTGGCCTTTCTGTGTTCTCCCTGGGCCCCCTGAGGCTGGCCCTCTGGGCGCTCCAGGCCTGGGCACTAGAGCTCCAGACAGCATGCCGTCAGCTCCACCCCCACCAGGAGGTGGCTCTGGGCTGGTGCTGTGTCCAGGGTGCTGCAGCCAGGGCTCCAGCCCCGGAGGGCACAGCCACTCTCCCTGTGAGCTCTGGTTTCTGCCTTCCCTCGGCTAGTTGGTCACCGCATGTTCCTTCTATGCCTGTTTATGTCCCACCTCAATCCAGAGGAGAACTTGCACTTGCAGCACCTTAGAAACAGGCTTGTACGTGGCTGATGTGGTGGATGCCACGAGGGTTTCTCATGCTCCTCCTTGGCCTGGTCTGGGTGCTAGATCACATTCTGGTGGGAAAACTGGGGAACAAGCGGCCACATCAATGATCACAACCACAGCTGTCTCAGCCGGAGAGGGGAGCCCTGGGTGTGGGCCCCCAAGGCAGGGAACAGCTGCTCCCTACGCAGAGGTCCATCTGGAACTGCATTTGGAAAGGGGAGAGGGGTACAGATGGGGGCGCCAGCCACTGCGGGGTGGGCAGGGAGTGGGCTACAGGCCTGGATGGAGCCCCTGCCCTGGGGACCCCATGAGAGCTCCCAGCCCCGAGCATGCTCAGCAGTGACAGGCAGGAGCGCAGGTCCTGGGAAGCGATGGGCCGCCCAGGGCAGCGAGCAGCACCTGGGTCTGAATTTGGTTCTGCTGGGTGCCAGTCAGCCTCAGTGTTCCCCTCTACAAGGCAGGGCTGGTAGCCCAAGCACTTATAGGAAGTTTCTGGGAAGCGGCACCCACATGGAGCAAGCTCCTGGTGGGAACATAAAGTGGGTGGGGGTTCGCTGACTGCCCACCCTACCCCCCAGCATGGCCATGACGGTGCAGATACTGCTGAAGCTAGACCGCCTGGACCTCGCGCGGTAAGCCTCTCCCCACCTGGACCACCTGGACCACCTGGGGCCCCTGGGCTGTGGCCTGTGTGTCGGGGATATCTGAGCAACAGCCAGACCGTGTTGGGACCCTGTGTTCTCCAGAAATTGGGCCTCTGCAAGGGCGCACTTAGCATGGAGACCATCCCAAGCCCTCCCCTGGCCCAGAGCATCAGTGATGCATGTTTCTCCATTTATTTCATTCCAGTCTGTTGGGGTGACACACCATCGCTTACCTACTCGTCCCTGCAGGGTGTTGCTGGGGACAAGGGGAGTCACTCACTGTGCCTCAGTTTCCTTCTGTGAGGCAGGCAGCGGGGCCTATTTTGCAGGGTTGGGGTGGCCTTCACAAGTATGCAGGGGAGTGTGCAGCCATGGGTTGGGGGTGGCTGGGCTAGGGCCCAAGGTTCTGGGGCCTCACCAACAGGGAACTTGGAGGGCACTGTCTGGGCTACTTAGTCACTGGGCACTCTCTGGCCTCTCTCCTCTACCCCCCAGGAAGGAGCTGAAGAAAATGCAGGACCAGGATGAGGACGCCACCCTCACCCAGCTGGCCACCGCCTGGGTCAACCTGGCTGTGGTGAGCACCTAGGTTGTGCAGGGGTGAGGGACAGGAATGTCAGGGAGCCAGGAGGTGGAGGCTTCTGCCTGTGTCCTGCACTGGCTGCTTCTCTTGGGAGGGTGCAGGTTTGGGATTCCACGGATGCGCTGGGCCTCCCACTTCCTTTGGGGCCAGTCCCCTGTCCCCTGGAGGAGCCCCAGCCCAGGGTGCTCTGGCACTTTTTCCCCCTCACTCAGGCTTCCCGTGGCTTGGCCAGGGCTGGAGTGAACAGACTAGGGGGCTCTAGAACCAGACTCTATGCCTCTCCCTGCATGCCTTCCAGGATGCATGGAACCGATCTGCCCCAGGCTTGGCTGCTGCTCAACCTGCTCTCCCAGCTCCTGGCACAGGGTCGGTGCCAGTGTCCCTGTCATGCTTTCCCCTGAGCCCAGTCCCCCTTCCCCCGCATGCCTGGGCACCCCCTCTCCTGGCAGCAGCCCCTTTTCTGGATTTTGGCCTTTGGCTTCCTTTCTCTGAGTCGCTCTTTTGTGCAGGCCTCTTAAAATGTGCTCCCTGTCTGTGTGCATCTGCACTTCCCTTTCGGGGGCTGAGGCCTCACCCCGGCTGGTTTCCAGTCCCTCTTCAGTTTAGTGGGACAAACCCCAACAGCTCTCTCCAGTAGCCTTGCATTTTTTCACAAGCACTCTTGGTCTCAGGCTGCCCTGCAAGTGTGACGCTGTATCTTTAGCGGGTGGACAAAACCTTCTATTCAGAGTCCGAGTAGTCAGGGTCAGGGCTGGTGGTCATGGAGCCGAGGCCGGCCCTGACGGCCACGTGACCCAGTGGTCTCAGCTCAGACCTGGTCCAGCCGCCTGGCACTGATTTTGCCCCTGGAGCCGAGGCTTCCACGTCTGTAAATGGAGGGCTTAGGGAGCCAGCTGTGAGAGGGTTGCTTGGGCCCTTTGGCACAGCACAAGCAGCACAGAGCTCTCTGCAGGGAAGAGGGCAGTGCCCACGGAGTGCCTGCCGTGGGCCAGCCATGCTGGGATCATCTCCACCAGGTGCTGGGCTCACGCCAGGAGGGAGCAGGCAAGGGTAGCACCGGGCATCAGGGCGGCAAAGCAGTGATGGCGAAACTGTCTGTGCAGGGTGGTGAGAAGCTGCAGGATGCCTACTACATTTTCCAGGAGATGGCTGACAAGTGCTCGTCTACCCTGCTGCTGCTCAACGGGCAGGCAGCCTGCCACATGGCCCAGGGCCGGTGGGAGGCCGCCGAGGGCGTGCTGCAGGAGGCGCTGGACAAGGTACGGGCAGGTGACAGGGAGTACTGCGTGGGCTTGCTGCAGAGGCCCATGGGCATGACGGAAACAGGTGCGGCAGAGACCCCCACGGGCCTGCCTTGTGGCCCCTAGGAGTTTTAATGCCTAAAAATCGGGATTGCAAATGAAAATCCTGATTCTAGCTTCTCTTGGGGATAGGAGGATCCCATCAGCCTGGGCCTCGGTTGGCCTGAGCTCAGTGGACACACATGCCCCGCCTCCTCTTCACAGTCACCTTGGCTGCCTCTCGAGGTGGTCCTTCACGTGGGTCTGTGCTTGGGAGAGACACCCACCATTCAGTTCCTAGGGGAGAGCAGGCTGCAGATGGGATTTGTCGTCTGTGCCCCCACCTTGAACAGAGGGACTGAGAGTGCTGCCTTCTCAGGGCCGCCACAGTTGTCTTCTCCCGACCGACATCTGAAACATTTTTTGCTGTTAAGAGAAACTGACACCAGTGGGAAGTTTCTCCCTGCTCATCTCGGCGAGGGGCCGAGCTATCATCAGAAGGTTGTTTGCCAAGTGGGGACACAGGTGCCCCTGCGGGCTGCTGTCATCAGGCTGCACATGGGGAGCCGCCTCCTTGACCAGGGTGCCCAGTGCTGGGGTGGGGGGGGGGTGGAGATTTGAGTCTCTGCAAAGAAGGCAGCGCGAGTAGAGCCAGGTCTGTGTGGAGCCAGGGCCAAGCAGCCCCTAGGGCCGGTGGCGCCACGCGTCCTGGGCAGTGCGACCCTGCCACGTCTCCACCGGGGGCTCTGGCTGGTGCTCCTGGCCAGGGCAGCAGCCGGCCCGATTCCCAGGGTTCCCTGTGCCTCAGCCCAGTATGGGCGGGTTGGGTGAGGTCACCCACTTGGAGGTTCTGGTAATTTCCCACAGCTTCCTGCCAAGGCCCCTGGGGACCAGGCGGACCAGGCGGGGTCTGCCCCACGGTCCCAGGCCTCGTCATCGCAGCAGGAGTAGCTCGCTGGGCTGTGACAGATTGAGTCTGCCTTGGGTTGGGCTCTGTTACTTTCAGATTTGTGGTAAATACACCCCTCCCAAATCACAATAAGGAAGGGGTCCCATGTTTCAAGTCTGGTCTGCAAGTGAAGCAGCAAACTCAGGGAAAGCAGCTGGCATGAGGAGGCAGAAGGGAGGGCCCTGAGGTCACCGCCGTACAGAGAGGCCAGTGTAGGGGGCACGCTGGGTCTTGCAGCCCCAGCCCTTCCTGAGATGGAAGTGAGTGGGCCAAGTCCAGGGGCCTGGAGGAGCTGACCTTGTCCGTTCGACGAACCCCTGTGTTTCCAGGACAGTGGCCACCCGGAGACTCTGATCAACCTCATCGTCCTGTCCCAGCACCTGGGCAAGCCTCCTGAGGTAGGGCCTTCTCCACCCCCAGCCAGGTGCAGGAGGGTTTTCCAGCCCTCACGATGCCTGCCTGGGGTGGGTGGGTGGTCTCTGGTGTGGCCCCAGCTTCAGAGGAAACTTGAGGCCTCGGGGTCTGGACTTTAGCGTTGGCCTGGGTAGGGGCAGAAACCAGCTCACCATGAGTGGGTGCAGTTGCCGTCAGCCCTGGGAAGTTGGCATTGCAGGTGGTTCCCCAGGGCCTCTACCCTGGCCAGGGCTGCAGTGCAGGTCAGCTGCTCTGTGGGTCCTGTGGGCAAGTGAGCTGAGGCTCAGGGCTCTGGGGCTGGGACACAGAAAGGGAGCTCGGGAGCAATCCTGGCAAGTCTACTTTATCTGAGGGCAGGGACGGAGGACAGTGGGCACCATTTAGGTGACTGACCCAGCTGGCCAGGGACCTGCCCCAGGGCTTCGTGATGATCTGTCACTAGTTCCTTGTAGAAGGACCCCCAGGCAGTCTCAGGGCTGGGGTGGTGCAGGACAAACAGGACGACCCTCCCACTCACCCCAGAAATAACCATGCACCAGTCTCGGAGAAACAGAACCAGACGCCCCCAGCCCCACACAGTCAGGCCCGGGCCTGGCGGGGAAGGCAAGGCTGGGAGCGAGGGCTCTGCCTGAGCCCCGTTCCAGTCCCCAGAACAAACCTATCTCCCTTTTCAACCCTGGCCTCTCTGACCTGCCCTCCACCTCTTCTGGCCCCCTGCCTCTCCCAGGGCCTGGGTCCCTGCCCAGCCCACTTCCCTGAACCCCATGGTGTATCCTTCAACCATGTGCCAAGTGCAGGCTCCTTGCCAGGTGGTGCTCACCCACCCTGCAGGTCTTCTCTAATTCAGGCTGATTCCATGATGGGGTGTTGGAGAATGTGGGGAGATTAGGGCTCCTGCCTAGGTCTGGCTGGGTGGCCCTCATTTCACCCCGCACCCTGCCCTGCAGGGGAAAGGCACATGGGGTCCCCATATTTACCTAACCTTGTCTCCTCCACAGGTGACAAATCGTTACCTGTCCCAGTTGAAAGATGCCCACAGGTCCCACCCCTTCATCAAGGAGTACCAAGCAAAGGTGAGCCCTTGTAGGTGGCCCGTCTCTGAGCCCCAGACCCCCCAGGCCCTGTCAGGCAAGGCCTGGAACTCGGGACCTGGCTCACAATTTCTCCCTTTTCTCTTTCTGCCCCTTGCCGCCCCCGATTCATGCTGAAGGAGAACGACTTTGACCGGCTGGTGCTGCAGTACGCCCCCAGTGCCTGAGGCCGGCCCCAGAAGCTCTTCCTGAGCCGTGGGAATACAGGGCCAGGGCCGTGCTGTCCTCTCCACCAGGCACTTGCTGTTTGGCCAGAAGCAGAGGCTGGAAGCCCAGCCCAGCCTCGCTTTTGTCAATAAACGTCTCCACCCCAGTTATCCTCACCCGATCTGTGTTTGCTCTAGTCACTTTGATGGGGGCATGTGGGAACCAAGGCCTGGTTGGGAGGGGCCCAGGCACCACTGCCCAGGGCTATTCCTGGGAGAGGGCCCTGGTGACCAGGGTCTGTGAACAACAGCTGCAGACTCTTCCTGCCCCTTCAAACAGCCACCCTGTGCTGCCAAGCTGCGGGTGCCACAGCCATGCCACCCCAGGCCCAGCTGGCATCCAGAGAAACTGAGCCACAGATCACAGCCATTGCAAGGGGCATCAGGATTCAAACACAGGACCCCTGGGTGGTCTGGAGGTGGTGAGGATACTGGAAGCACTCAGGCCTCAGCAGGGAGTGGGGTGTGCTGGGTCCTCACAGAAGTTAAAATCAACTCCCCAGGTCCCTACTCCTCTCCATCCTGTGGTTAGTCATGAGCCAAGACAGACCTGCTGTGGTTGGGCCTTGGGTGCTTGAGCACCGCTGTGCCAAAACAGCAAGCCCCCTGCCCTGAGAGAGAAACGCGTAGTGTGCACCCTGCAGTAAGAAGCTAGACAATAGAGAGCGGTCGGGGGAGTTAGCTGTGGCCTCTGAGATGAGGTCACCACTGAGCTGTGTCCACCAGAACAAGGATCTACAAGGCCAGGTTCTGGGGGAGAAGAGCATCCTGGGCTGTAGGAACAGCCCATGCAAAGGCCCTGAGGCTGCACTGGACTCAGTGAGCTGGACAGGTCTTTGTCTCTGGGCCAGCATCTGAGTAGGGAAAGAAAGAAGATATTTGGGCTTTCAGAGCCTGATCTCATCTGCCTCAGAGGTGGCCTCGGGAAATCCAGTCCTTGGTTGCCAAGACAGGACATAGAGCAAGGGACCTCCCAGCGGCAGGGCCTGCCCCCAGCCCCTCCCTGCCTGGTGGGGAGCTCAGCAGGGAAGAGAGGTGGCTGAGAAGGCTTCGCGGGGCAGGGATATCAATCAAGGGCAGTGGTGTGGTGGAGGGAGACTGAGATGATCTCCTTAGGGAAGAGGCAGTAGGGGTCCCATCCTTGAGACCTCAGCAACCCTTCACTGAGCCCCTGGTTCCTGGGAGCCCTGGTCTTCAGCTGCCAGCACCAGGAACCACTTTCTGATTCTGCTTGGCAGCCACCTGTTGGCAGCCTCATACTTGGGCCCTGCCAAAATGAAACTGGAGGCTGGGCTGGGGCTGGTGGGTTGGGGCACGTCTCTCATTACTGATGGGTTCCATGGTGACCAGATAGTGCCTTTCAAGGGAGGGCAGAGATGGGTGGTTGGGATGGTACAGGGCTGCCCCACAGGCTCGGCTGGACCTACGGGGGCATGTCCAGCAGCCTGGGACCCCTTAGCCCCACCTCTGCTTGCCAGGCTGGCTGTGGCATTAGTCATCTAATGGGACAGATGAACCCCTACCCACATGGAGTGCACATTCAAAAATACTGAGAGGAGAAGGCACAGCAGGACAGATGGTGACAAGTGCCAAGGACAAGACTGATAGGGGGGTCAGGGATGTGCAATGAGCAGGTAACATTTGTTGGTAATGCCGGAAGTTGGTGGAGGAGCCCTGCCAGTACCTGAGGGAACAGCATTTTAGGCAGAGGGAACAGCTAGTGCAAATGGCCTGAGGCAGGACTGTGCCTGTGGTGTTAGAGA
This sequence comes from Camelus dromedarius, assembly GCF_036321535.1. NCBI lineage: Eukaryota > Metazoa > Chordata > Mammalia > Artiodactyla > Camelidae > Camelus > Camelus dromedarius. Next base: position 10,819,026 of record NC_087462.1, on the reverse strand, counting down.
GCCACCTCCAGATTAGAGGACAGTATGGCTAGGAACAGAGGGAGCAAGGTGGAGAGAGGAGGGTATGAGGGTGGATTGTGAGTCAACAGTGAGGAGATGGGCTTTTACTCTTGAGTGATGGGAGCCATGGAAGGCTGTGAGCAGAGGATGGACAAGTAGGCTCCCTCTGGCTTCTGTGTGGGGTAAGGGGGAGGCCAGATACTAGGCAGGAGGCATAATGGTGGCCCAGGGTTGCATAAGGCTGTACAGGTGCAGAGAAGTGGCTGGATTTGTGAACATTTGATGGCGGCATGAACTGCATGTGTATGCAGGACTCAATGAGGAGTGAGGGGAAGGAGGAGGGATGAGGGTCCCCTCGACCTCCCTTCCATTTTCACCTGAAGGTCAGGTCAGGCTGCTGACCTTAGGGGACCCAGCCCAGCTCCTGCAGGGCTCACACTGATTCCTGCACCCTGCACCTTGAAAGGCTGTAGGAGGACTCCTAGATAAGGGAAGGGAGGGGCACAGGTGTGCCAGAGTCCTGAGGGCTGGGATGAGGGCTATCAGTGGCAGGTGAGGTGGTGTCCCCAAGAGGTGACCATTGCCCTCCCTGATGGCCACTGGGGGCTTTGGACTCAGGGCTTGGTCATGGATAGTGGAAGATCACAGCGGGAGGGAGGGGGCTTCTCATGAAGGTGTGGTCTTGATCCAGCCTCTGAGTGCCCCTATATGGGTGCCCATTTCCTTGGCCTCCCTGAAGCCCTGTGTTAACCTCCTGCAGGGAGGCCTGCCAGGTTCTCAGGGTCACAGAAAGAAGCAGGTGGCCCTCAAACCAGGAGTGGTGAGTTCCCATTGTGGGACAGGGCAGGAGAGGCATGCTAGAGGGAGTCGCCGGTCGAGGGCACGGCCTGTTGGTGCCCCCACTCGGCTCCCACCCTGCCTTGTGCCCCATGTCGGGGACACAGCCTGGTAGGGTAGAGGAGCCCAGCGTGGGCAAGGGGGTCCAGGCGGAGAACGAGGGTGGGGACACAGGACTGCTCCGACCCTACTCAGGTTCAGACCTGGCGGATGCTGGGAAGACACCAATGCCCCTCCACCTCCACTCCGCTCCCGGGTTCCTCTGTTGGAAAATGAGCCCTAGAGCGGGCCCGCCTCCAGGATACGGCACGACAACGCAGGAACTTATACGCCCGAGGTCGCCGCCGCTGCCACTGGAGGACCCAGCTCCCGCGCGCCCTGAAATCGCGGACACGGCGTCTCAGCCCCTCGCGTCCCTGCGGGGCGGAGCTAGCTCTGGCCCCACCCCTCCGTCCCCCGCGCTCCGGCCAGCGCGCCCCCTGCCCAACTGCGGCGCGTGACGCGGGGCGCGCGGCTCCGGCGGCCACCGCGGGCGGGCGCAGACGGCCGGGACGGCCGGGAGCTGGCGGCATGGCGGCGGCCGGGACTGCGGCGGGGCCGACGGGGCCCGAGCCCATGCCGAGCTACGCACAGCTGGTGCAGCGCGGCTGGGGCAGCGCGCTGGCGGCGGCGCGGGGCTGCGCGGACTGCGGCTGGGGGCTGGCGCGCCGCGGCCTGGCGGAGCACGCGCACCTGGCGCCGCCCGAGCTGCTGCTGCTGGCGCTCTGCGCGCTCGGCTGGACCGCGCTGCGCTCGGCGGCCACTTCGCGCCTCTTTCGGGTCAGTGCTGCTGGGGGTCGGACATGGGGGCCCCAGGCTGGGAGGCTGGGATGTTAGGGGTTCGCGGGACGGGGATCCCAGGACCCCGCGCGCCCCTTTCTGTTTCCGCGGGCCAGGATCACTGGAACATGAGGGGCCTTGCGCTGGAGGAGCGCGGTACGCAGAATCCTGGGCCGCTGCGTCCCCCTTTCGGTCGGTGCAGGGTGGGGGTGGGGGTGGATGCGGGGGTGTGGCCGAGCTGGGGGAAGCCTGGGACGTGGAGACCCCGACACGGGAGGGATATTCAAGATGTGGGGAACCGGGACACCACCCATTCCGGTCAGTGCGGGACAAGGGGGCCCCGGGCAGTGGGAGGGCCTGAGCTGCCGCGCACTCGTTTGGGCCCGGCGGAGCAGTGAACCGAGAAGCGGAGGACGCGGGCGGGGAGGGCTCGGCTCAAAGGGCCCGCCTGCGCCTTGCTCCCCTGGGCCATGCGGGGAGGGCTCAGAATCCAAGCGGTGTCCCGGGTCCGTGTGGAGGCTGGACTGGCTTGTCTGCTGCTACCGGGAAGAAGCAGGAGCTGCCCGGTCGCTGCCGCGGGCCTGTCTGGAGTCAGCGCCACCCTCTGACCAAGGGATGCAAAGGCCTGGGCTCGCCGGCCACGCCGTGGTCGCCGCCTTTGGGAAGGTGGCACGGCCTGGGTCTTCTAAGTGGGGCCTGCAAGCGGTCGCGACCAAATTGTTCAGTTTCCAGCGAGCCTAGGGAGGCCACCGTCCCGGTCGGAGAGGGACTGTGGGGGTGACATTTGCGCCTAGCTTCCCTCCCATCCATGGGGAGGGGTCGCTGCTATGGGAGCTTGTGGCAAAGCGTTTGGGCTCCTGGCTTGGCTGTGACTCCCCTGTGGACCGGCTGCGGTCACTCCGCCAGTCTGACTGGAGGTGGCAGGGGGTGCAGGGACAGAGCGCCGGGAGCCAACAAAGGGGCCTTTCTCTGCTGGCTGGGAAGAGGCCGGCCCTTGTTAAGTAGGGGTTGGGGTGTTGTCTGGCTGCCATTGTCCCCACCCCACCCCCATATCACCCACATTGGGTAGAAAGACCCCAGCCACCACCCTGCTCCAGGGAGGGGGAAGCAGGCATGTTAAGGGCCTCTCCGTAGGTCAGCCCTGGTCCCAATCTGGCTTTGTTGCTGCCCCCACCAGTTGGGAAGTGGGAGGCCCAGGAGAACGAGGACTAGAGCCCAGGAGGGGGATGTGGTCGCTCTGGAACTACCAGGGTGGAGCAGGCTTCCTCCCCATGTTCCTGAGGGAGCCGGGTTGAGGACAGCAAGGTTACAAGACCCTCACTTTTGGAGCCCTCGGAGGTCAGGCACTCGCTCCAGTTCGAGGCTCGCCCTTCCCAAGAAACGGGCGGAGGGGCTGCGTAGTCTCCAGAGCTCATCTTCTTGGTAGCCGCCTGGTTGTCAGGGGTTACCGAAGCTGGCTCTGGCTGTCTCCATGGCGACTGCTGGTGCTCCGGCCCCCTCAGCCTCGCCTAGGGGAAGGGGGCGGGGCTTGCCCCGCAGCTCTGGAGCCTCGACCCCAGGGAAATTGAGGCTCCGCCCCCAGGGGCGCTGAGGCCCTCAAATTCCTCCGTGCCTCACAATTTGCATGCCTCTACTTCCCTTGTGTCCTCTCTGATGTCCCTCAGGTCCCCCATCTCATTGTGATGTCCTTTACCGGACCTATTCCCTTTCTCCCTCCGCCCCATTCTCTCTTCCTTTGTCCCCCTGCGTTCCCATGTCTTCCCCACCTACCCACCCCGTCTTCCCCAACCCTCTGTTCTTCTCTGGTCTCCCCAAATTCCTCCTCTGAGGCACCTCAAGTTTCTCCTCCATGGGGGTCACGTGGAGTTCCAGCCCCCTACCCCGCCGTGTTCCCCCAGATGCCTCCATATTCCCCTCCATGTTCGCTTCACAGATTCACCCCTACAGCCCCTTCCAAGTCTTCTGTTTAATCCTCCCTCCTCCCTGTCATACTTCTAGCTCCCCCTGTGACCTCCCAAGCCCCCTACTCCACTGGGCCGACCCCACTGGTCCCCCTTGCTTTACACTCACGTGTCCCCCTCCTCCCTCACATTTCCTCTCAGGTCTCCCCCATCACTCCCCTCCACACGCCGCTGTGGCTGGACAGCTGGGCACTAAGTTTAGCCCTTGGCAGGCACACGTGGGCTCTGGTTACGTTCCAGGTGGCTGTGGGTACCGGGCCTGGTCCTCCCCAACACTTCCTGGCCTGGGGAGTCCCCAGACCTTGATTTCCCTACCCTGCAGGGGCGGCCCTTGGCCCCTAGGGCTGATGGCCACCCGCCTTCTCACCCATAGCCCCTAGCCAAGCGGTGCCGCCTCCAGCCTAGAGATGCTGCCAAGATGCCTGAGAGCGCCTGGAAATTTCTCTTCTACCTGGGCGCCTGGAGCTACAGCGCCTACCTGCTCTTCGGCACTGACTACCCCTTCTTTCACGACCCGCCCTCCGTCTTCTATGGTAGGGGACCTGCCGGGATGGGGCAGGTTAGGGGAGGGCTCGGTTCTAAACTCAGAGAAGAGTACATGGGGGAACCAGACACTCATCAGACATCCCACGCTGGATGTCTGCTTTGAGACAAGCGCGATCCCAGGGCCCTGGGGCCAGGTCAGAGGGCACCCTGTCAGGGCTCGGGGAGACATCCTAGAGGAGGACATTCCTGAGGTGGTCCAGGAGTCAGGAATAGGACATGCCAAAGCCCTGGGGCTTGCATGAGCTTGATGTGTGAGGATGAGAGGAGGGGCAGGAGTTTGAGTTTCATCATAATGGGATGGGTTTGTGAATTATAAAAAGCATCCTCTGGCAGCCAAGTGGAGACAGATGAGTCTTGGTAAAGGAGGGAAGCAGGGCCCAGGGGGTAGGTGAGAGACCAGTGTGGCTTGGACCAGCTTGGTGAGGAGATAAAGATGGTGAGAAGTGGCTGCATCCATTGGTTGGTTTGGGTGTGGGGATCGTTGAGGCCTGAACTCTGGGTGGGATGGACAGGAAGGGGTCTGCAGTGTCCTCTGTCACCAGCCAGCAGGTGGGTGTAGAAAACTTGGTCTGTGAAGAGGGGGTCAGGCTTCTCTACCCCAGTGCTGACCACCCAGGCCATGTATCAGGGACGCACATGGTTCCTGCTATGTGATGTAAGCATCCCAAGAGGTCTCCGGTGGCACCATTGGAGGGCTAGGCAAGGAACCCCCGAGCTGCACCTGTCTGTCTTTGTGGGACCACACTGCCCACATGGCCACGTTTGCCATGTAACACATACACATTTCTGGTGTCGTAAATCCCTGGAGGGGAGGTTTCAGCTGTCATTCAATTTTCCTTTATGAGAATGAATCGTACATAGTTGAATTCTCTCAAAGTTTAGGGGATGGAGCCTCTGGCTCCTTTTTATAAATGCTATGATAACACAATTGCACATTAACTGCTTCTTTGCATGCGCATATATTGAGCACTGACTGTGTACCAGGCACTGTGCTGACACAGCTGTGAGCAGCTCAGAGAAAGCCCCCCCACCCCTGTGTTCTTTTATTTTTATATATTTTTTTAATTTTTAAAAGGGAGAGGTAATTAGGTTTATTTATTTTTCAGTGGAGTTACTGAGGATTGAACCCAGGACCTCATGCATGCTAAGCAGACACACTACCACTGAGCTGTACCCTCCCCCACACCCCTGTGTTTTGGGGGGACAGATAGTGAAATACAGTCTGTTCATGGTGATAAGTGTGGATGAGACAACTTGAGTGAGGAGAGGAGAGGGGTGTCTGGGAGGTGGGGAGGAAGGCATATGCTACAGGGGTGGGGATGGTCCCACCATAGGTGACTTTTGAGTGGGGACTTGGAGGAGCCAGGAGCAGATAGGAAATGCAAAGGTCACTGTCGGACGGACAGACTACTGGCTGTTCAGAAGCAACCAGGAGTCCAGTTGGCCGTGGTGGGGACAATGGAGCTCTTTCCCAGAGGGCCATGAGCGGGGGAGGGGGGATGCTGACAGGGTGATTAAAGGAGAGGGCTGAGGACCAGAGCCAGGGGGCTCTGACCATGTCAGGGCCAAAGTGGGGAGAGAAGTGGCTGATTGAGAAATGTTCTGAAGACAGAATTGATAGGATTTGCTGCCAAACCAGAGATGGCTGTGAGAGAGAAGGGGAGGGGGTAGGGCTGACGCTGGGGTCTAGGGGACTGGGGGTAGGGCAGATTGGAGGGAGACTAGGAGCTGGTTTTGGGACACCCAGGGGGCTGACTCCAGAGGTCCAGGAAGGCGATGAGGCAGGGGTGACATGGAGGGTCCAGAGCAGCAGGTGGGGTGTGTGTAGAGAGGAGGTTGGAGGTCCACAGACAGAGCCCGGCCCCTTAATGTGCAGGGAGGTGCAGATGCCACCATCTGGCGGGGAATTATCTATTCCCCTCCTTCCTCTGGCCCAGATCTGGGGCCCAAGGCTGGAGGCGGGGGCACTCCCCACTGTAACAGTCTTGCCAGCACAATAGATGGAAAAGTCGGTATCTAGTTTCCACAGAAAGGTGCCTCTGCATCCCTTCCCTCTAAAGAGGGACAGAGGCATCTGGCAGGTTGAGGGACCTCCGCTGACAGCAGTGCTGGCATGTACCTGCGCACAGAACTCGGGGTAGGTCTGGCCGGGAGGGTGGGTTTTGCTGCTGACCCTTGGGGAGCCCCGGACCTGTTAAAGTTGGGGGTGAGTGATCTGTATGGTGTTTTATACTTTTTTAATTAGGTAAAATTTATGTAACATTGAAGTAACCATTTTCCCCATTCACAAAAAGACAAATACTGTATAATTTCACTTATATTAGGCACCTAGAGTCTTCAGATCCCTAGAGACAGGAAGTAGCCTGGTGGGTGCCAGGGGCTGGCAGAACGGGGACAGAGAGGGAGTGTTATGGGGACAGAGTTCCAATTTTACAACATGAAAAGAATTTTGGAGATGGGTTGCACGACAATGTGAATATACTAGTGCTACTGAACTTAAAAATGGTCAAGATGGTGAATTTTCTGTCATAAGTATATTTTACCACAATTTTGAAAAATTCACCATTTTAAAGTGAGCAGTTCAGTGGCATTTTGTACATTCACAGTGTTGTGCAAGCACCACCTCTATCTAGTTCCAGAACTTTTCCATCACTCCAAAAGGAGACCTGTCCCCATGAGCAGTCACTCCCCATCTGTCCTCCCCCAGCTCCTGGCAACCACTAATCTGCTTTCTGTCTCTGTGGATTTGCCTGTTCTGGACATTTTGTGTATGTGGAATCATTGGTACGTGATTACATGTGACCATTTGTAACTGACTTCTTTCACTCAGCAGAATGTTTTTGAGGTTCATCCCCCTTGTAGCTTGTCAGTGCTTCCTTTTTGTGGCTGCATAGTGTTCCATTGTGTGGGTGTGCCACATTTTGTGTACCCATTCACCTGCTGAGGGACATTTGGGCTGTTCCCCTTTTTATGATTGTGACTAGTGCTGCTGTGGACATGGGAGTACAAGGAGCTGTTGAGTATCTGTTCTCAGTTCCGCTGGGCACAGGCCAGGAGTCTACTTGCCGGGTCATGGGGTCTGTGTATTCACAGCCATCAAGGCTGCTGTGGGGAGAGTGGACAGCCGAGAACAGGCTCTGGAGGCCAGGAGAAGCTGGGGCTGTGCTGGGCAGGAGATGGCGGTGCCTGGACCAGGGTGGGGGGGTCGGGGGGAGCAAGTGAGTGGAGGCGTGGAACAGAGATGGACTCCTGAATGGGGGTCCAGGTGGATCACCGTTGCAGGAGGGGCCAGGGCAGAGATGAAGGATGAAGGGCTGTCACTGAGGTGGCAGCATAGGAGGCATCTAGGTAACAGCCAGGCTCCAGGGGGTCTGGCACCCAGGACAGGGTGTCTCGAGAAAGCCTGGTAAGAGAAGACGGGAAGGGGGCTGGGGCAGAGTTGGAAATTCTGCAAAGGACCAATTTCAGGAGTAGGAGCTCCTTTTTCTAGAGATCTAGAACTGTTCTAAAAAAATGTCTATTCATAAACAACAATGGGTAGAGAACTGGCAGCAGGAAACCAGCGACTAATGCACCTGCGGAGATGCGCAGCACGCCCGGCTCGATGGGGTGGCATGTGGGATCGCTTGGGGATGCCAGAGGCTTTGCAGGTCCCTGACAGCACCTGCTGTCTGGCTCTCCCCAGACTGGAAGACAGCGATGGCAGTCCCACGGGATATCGCAGCTGCCTACCTACTACAGGGAAGCTTCTATGGCCATTCCATCTACGCCACGCTGTACATGGATGCCTGGCGCAAGGACTCTGTGGTCATGCTCATCCACCACGTGGTCACCTTGGTCCTCATTGTCTCCTCCTATGCTTTCCGGTGAGTCCAGGAGGGAACAGGAAGGTGGAGGGCACTGGCGTGAGCAGTGACAGGAGGCTGGCACAGGGCAGAGGCTAATGCTTGGCAAGGAGTTGGGGGGTGGTTCTGGAGAGTGACTCTGGAGTGATGGGTGAAACAGGTGTGGAGAGGCATCACCCTGCTCCCACACCATCCGTCCCCCTCCCACCCCGCCTGGATGGCACCCTTGGCCGGGTCACATAGCAAGTGTTTACTGAGCACCTGCCATGCAGCAGGTGCTGCTGGGGGCGCAGCCGTGAACACAGTAGACAAACCCTGGCATTCTAGAACCCACTGTGGCCACGACACATGGTCACAGAGCTCCAGGCAGAGCCTGTCCAAACCACGACCTGCTGGATGTGTAAAATCCATCCTGATCCCAAGGGCCAAGGAGAGTGAAAATATTTTGCAGTCTCTCTCTCTCTTTTTTTTTTTTATTGAGTTACAGTCATTTTACAATGTTGTGATGTAGTCTCTTTCTTATATTATGAAATGATAATAGTTTGGATATACTGAGCTAACTAGAATATATTATCGAAGTTAATTTTACCTCTTTCTCTTTACTTTTTTTAAAATGTGGCTGATAGAAAATTAAAACGACATATTCAGTTCCTATTGGACTAGCTGCTCTAGCTGCACCCTCTAGCGCAACAGCCGCTGACCACAGGCGGCTGTGTCCATTTTAATTAAACTTATATGTTTTGTTTTTGTTTTTTGTTGGGGAGGGAAAAGGGAAGGGGGAGGTAATTAAGTTTATTTGTTTATTTTTTAAGTGGAGGTACTGGGGATTGAACCCAGGACCTCGTGTGTGCTAAGTACGCTCTACCACTGAGCTGTACCCTCCCCCCTAATTAAACTTAAATCAAATCCAACATTCTGTTCTTCAGCCCTACTCTGTGGCTCCTGTATTGGACAATGCAGACTTAGAACATTCCTATCAATCTTGAAAATTCTATTAGACAGCCCTGCTCTAGAGGGTAGAACCAGATAACATCCTCCCCCCCCAAAAAAGCCCGTGAAATAAAAGCACTAACAATTTGTTTGGAGGTGATAACTATGGAAGAATAAAGTCAGAAGGTAAGGGCTGCGGGGGTGGTGAGGTTAGGTAGGGTGGTCAAAGGTGAAGGCTCCGCAGTCAGGAGCCTGAGCTGTCAGGAGGGCAGAGTAGGGATGGAGACTGTGACAGGTGCACAGCCCCACCCAGGCTGAACTCAGGCCCCTTGGCCCAAGCAGCTGTGAGGCAGAAAGCTGGCGAGGGCAGGGCTCTTAGATCCTGGTGGGGATGCGGCCTTTTCCAGGCAAGTCTGCAATTGGCAGCAGTGTTTAGGCTAAATGTATAAACCTGGGAGTGTCAGCATGGCAGTCAGGTTTAAAGTGTGGGGGATCTGGACACAGAATGGCCCAGGCCTGTGAGGGTCAGGGGTCATGGAAGGTCACAGGCTACAGAGATGAGGAAGGATCAGGGAAGGCACTTCCAGGGAGATTCCTGAGTCACTTTGAGGTCAGTGAGACGGGAAGGGTGATGGCCTGGATGGGGCTGCCACAGGGCAGGCACAGCCTGGGTGCTGCTGCTGACATAGCCCCATGAGGGCGTGGGCAGGGCAGGTGGGCCGAGGAGGACGGCTCTGAACGGGCCCGTGGGAAGCCTAGAGGGGCAGCCAGAGAGGCCTGTGCCTGGGAGCCTCGGTGCAGATAGGAGACCCAGTATAACCAGACTGCTCTCCTCTCCTGCTTCTCTCCCCAGGTACCACAAGGTGGGCATCCTTGTGCTCTTCCTGCATGACATCAGTGATGTGCAGCTGGAGTTCACCAAGCTCAATATCTACTTCAAGTCCCGCGGAGGATCTCACCACCGGCTGCACGCACTGGCCGCAGACCTGGGCTGCCTCAGCTTCAGCCTCAGCTGGTGAGCGTCAGGGCAGGAGGGGGCCTAGTGGAAGGGGCAGCCACCAGGTGGAGGTGGGCGGGGCCAAGCAGGGGAGTGGGTGGAGCTTGGTGAGGTGGGCGGGCCTGGGAGGGCAGCAGAGTTGGGAAGAAATAGGTTGGACAGGAAAGGACAGAGCCAGCTTGGAGGCACATGGGCAGGAATGAACAACGGTCGGGTGGTGACGTGCAGGAACCGATGGATGAGTCCATGTGGGACAGGACAAGGCCTGGGTGGGGCCACCTTCCCCCTCTCCCCCACAGCCTCCCCGACCCGCCCCCTCCCTCCTGCAGGTTCTGGTTCCGCCTCTACTGGTTCCCGCTCAAGGTCCTGTACGCCACGAGCCACTGCAGCCTGCGTGCCGTGCCTGACATCCCTTTCTACTTCTTCTTCAACGCACTCCTGCTCTTGCTCACCCTCATGAACCTCTATTGGTTCCTGGTGAGTTGATGCCAACCCCTCGCCACCCCCGCCCCCTTGGACTGCAGTCCCGTCCTGGTCCCTGATCCCCAGGAGCCGTCCAGGGGCAGGCTCTTCTCAGGTGCACCCGGGGTGGGGCATATTGGGCAGGGCAGGAGCGCACGGCTGGCAGGAGGGCAGCGCGGTCGGGGAAGGGGCTCTCTTCTCACCTGTGCCCTCCCCCTTCCCCCACAGTACATCATGGCTTTTGCTGCCAAGGTGCTGACAGGCCAGGTGCGCGAGGTGAAGGATGTGCGGGAATACGATACAGCAGAGGCCCTGAGCCCCAAGGCCGGCAAAGCTGAGTGAGTGTGGAGGGGCCGCCGCCCCTGCTTCATTCCTTTAGCCACGTCTGTCTGGCCAAGCATGTCTGTGGGCAGCCCTAGAGAGCTGGCAGCGAGTGAGGCCGATGCGGACGCTGCCCACCTCCCTGCCAGCCTACATCCAAAAGAGAGACTGCAAAAAGGTGTGGACGATGCTGTAGCGACAGAGTAGACACTGTCAGGGCAGACAGCAAGGAAGGTGGGGTAGAGAGGTCTGGGGGTCAGGGCGGAGGGGTGAAAGGGGAGGATCAGGGTCTCCGTAGAGGGAGCCCTGAGGGCCAAGCCCCATGACGAGGAGCAGCCAGCATTCCAAGCTAGGAATGGCAGCCTCCTAGCAGGTGGCTAGCAGGTGGCAGTGGAGGTGGGGGTGAGGGGGTGCCGTGTGCAACCCAGAGAGCCCTCGCTCTGTTCATGCTGATGCTCTCTGGCCTCAAGGTCCAGCAGGGCAACCGCTGCTCAGCCTAAGCAGAGGAAGGGGCTGAGACCCAGTCCAACCCAGGTAGGAGTCCTAGGGGTGGAGAGGAAAGGGGGCCTCGAGCATCTTGGAGGTAGCGCCCTTGGGACTGCCAGCCCCAGGAGAGCCAGATGGCGTCCAAAGCCCCAGGAGTGAATGGAGGCGGGTTTGGATGACCGGCAGGGTGTGAGGGGTGGCTGAGCAGTCGTGAGGTGGGGGTGCTATCCAGCAGACCCTATGTTTTGGCCTCTGGGAGGTCATCAGTGACCAACCTGGGAAAGGTGGTTTCCGGGAAGCAGTGGGTTCAGAGCACAACGAGGAGGGTCTAACTGGGCGGCAAGGAGGATGAGAGAACCAGAGATTTAAAAAGTCTCCTTGAAAGACATGAGAAGGCAAGTGGAGAACTGGGGGGATAGCCAGAGCGGCAAGTGGCATCAAGGGAGGGCTCGGAGGCCTGGCTGAAATTAGTGGAAGCATTTTGCACCTGCAACGATGGAACCACAGTCGGAGTGTGCTGAGGCCCGAAGGCCAGCACCCAGGGTAGAGAGGGGTCAGGCAGGAAAGCAGGGAGGGGACCCAAGAGGGCCAGGCAGCAGACGAGGTCACCCCGGCGGTCAGATCTCAACTCTGTTGTAGAACCAACCAGACTTGCTTTGGATGTAGGTGAAACAGAAATAAAAGAGTCAAAGACAACCCAAGACTTTTGGCTCGAGCTGCCGTTGACTGAGATGGGACTCGGGGCAGGGCCGTGTGAACTGGTGGGGCAGGGGGTTGAGAGTCTAGTTTGGGGGTGTGGGATTGTCAATGTCCTTGAACATGAGTCGGGAATTGCATGTAGAGATCAGTGAGAACTCACTGAACAGACTGACCAACCCTCAGAGGCTTCCAGAAGCAATGGCAGTGGAGGTGGGGGTGAGGGGGTGCCGTGTGCAACCCAGAGAGCCCTTGCTCTGTTCATGCTGATGCTCTCTGGCCTCAAGGTCCTGCTTGGCCAAATCTAAAACTCTGAAAGATCTCCCTGCTATGAAACTGAACTTCTGGAGGTATCCTTGTAAATGCAGAGCCCCAGGCAAAGAGGAGGTCAGGTCCCCTGGTCCCCACAGTGCCCCCTGCTGTCACCCCCAAGAATGTCCAGCCAGAATGTGGGTTGGGGGGCTAGCATCCCCAGTCCCCAGTGACAGCATTTCCATTAGGATGGCAAAGAACTAACAACATACAGAAATGTTGGGACCAGGGGACACGCTGCCCCATGGGCCCCATCCACAGGACTTGATCCCTGGGGATGGCTGGAGTTAGCGCAGTTGGGTATAAAACGAGATAGGATAAAAGGTACTGAGAGTGTGGAGTGTGCCACAGAGGAGCTGGTCAGGACACCACAGAGCCGTCAGGTCATGGAAAACAAGGAGACTGAGGAGCTGTCCCAGATCAGACTGACTGAAGGCAGCAAGGGATCCTGGACCAGAAGAGGGCCATCTGTGGACAAACCAACCAATGAAATTCCAAATAAAGTCTCCAGTTCAGCTCCTGGCAGTGTCCCAGCATTGGTTTCTTAGTTGTGACAAATGCACAGTGGCGATGTTAAGATTTGAGGAAGTTTGGGCGAGGGCCTCCCCTGGAGCTCTCTAGACAATCTTTGCGATGGTTCTGCAAATCTAAAATTATTCTCAAATAAAAAGCTTCTTAAAAAATATAAAAGGCACGAGAAACTGTCAAAAACCATGTTGGATGTTGTTACTTTCCTGGGGTGCCATAACAAAGTACCACAAACTGGTGTGCTTAAAACAACAGAAGTTTACGCTCTCACGGTTCTGGAGACCAGAAGTCTGAAATGAAGGCGCTAGCACGACCACACTTGCTCTGACAGCTCACGGGGAGGATCCTTCCTTGGCCTCTTCCAGTTTTGGAGGGGACTCCAGATGGTCTTTGGCCTGTGGCTGCATCACCCCAATCTTCATTTCCTGTCTTCACATGGTCTTGTCTTCTCTCTGGCTCTTCTGTCTTATAAGGACACTTGTCATTGGATTTAGACACATCCTAAGTTCAATATGATCTCATCCCAAATTCCTTCACTTAATCACATCTACAAAGATGCTTTTTCCAGATAAAGTCACAATCACAGTTCCAGAGATTAGGATGTTGGATATATCCTGTTAGGGACCACCGTTTAACCTATAGATGTCGTCACTAATGATTAGATACAGCTGAAAAGAGAATTGGTAAATTGAAAGCTGTGAAGAAATGACCCAGAACGCAGCCTCAGTAGATGGAAAATATGACAGCTAGGACGGTAAGAATTATCTGGCTGAGTTCTAATAGGAGACAGGCAAGGAGAGGCAATATGAGGAGACATAATGCTGAGAGATTTTTCCAGAAAGTGACAAGACACAAATTATAAGAAGGATGAATAAAAAGGCTTCTGAGCCCCAAACACATCACAGTGAAAATGTAAAACGGCCAAAGAAAAGACATGACCTACGAAACAATGGGAGGCTTACAGCAGCAAGGGGAGCTGGAATACTGGAGTCAAACGTCACCTCAAGGGCTGAAAGGAAGTAACAAGCAACCGGGAATTCTGTACACAACTTTAAAAGCAGTTACTTGAGGGAAAGCATCTCCACTGACTTACATGAGATCCTGGGGTTTGAGCCCCAGCAACAGAAAAGAAAAGGAAGGAAAGAAGGAAAGAAAAAGAAAGGATACCCACAAGAACAAAAACTAAGAATGTTTATTACCACCCACAGAGCTCCTCCAGGGGTATATTTCAGAAAACAGGAAAGCTATTCCAAGAAATAGATCAGCAAAGAAATGGGCACATATCTGGGTAAAATTTTTTTGGTTTATTTTTAAATTTTTGGTGTTTTTGTTTGTTTGTTTGGGTAAATTTTAAATGCCTACTTTATGAGATTTTAAAAAATTAGAGCTGAAGTATTAAGTGTTATTAATTAATAATATTAATAATATTAACAGGATTGGTGGCTTTGCATCTTGCAAAAGGGTAGGGATTACCTTTGGGCTATATTAAGTACTCCCATTAACAATATTAGAGTGTAGAGGGGAGAATGGAACAAAAAATAGATGCAACAAAGTAAGTTCAGAAAAGGAAAGTTAGAAAAAGCAGAAGTAACGCAAAATAAGAGGGTAGAATCTCAAATATTAGGCATCCAAATAAACACACGTGGAATAATCATGACAGTTATGAGACTTTTTTTTTTTAATCCATCTCTATCCTGGTTAAAAGACTTCAACTCCAGGGTGCATAAAAGTTGCAAGTAAAAGGACAGGAAGAGAAATTCAGGTGCAGTTTTTGATCTGGAAGGATCCACACTATGCAGCCCTAAGCCCTGGCGGGACGAGACCACGGGAGGTAAAGTCCATGCTCCGTGCTCCTCATAGGGCAGCTCAGAAGCAGGAACAGATGTTCTTTTTTAAGCACAGGAACTTTGTCAGAATTGGGGGGAAAAAAAAAAGCCACAAGGGAAACTTCAGTTGTTCAGACCTGGGATCACGAAGACCATAGAGATGAAAATTCATTAGGTTTGAAAACAGTACGGAAGTGATGACTGAGAACCACTTTGAAGGAGTTCGGAATGGAGAAACAAATCATACGGCAGCACCGGTGCCTCCCTCGCCCCGGCGTCCCCGGTGCTGGTTCTCTCTCCCGATCCCTCCTCTACTGGGTCCCTACTGGGCCTCTGTAGTGGCCCCAGCGCCCTGCTCGCGACCTCGGTCTGAAGCCCCATTGTCTTCACAGGCTGCTGGGACTGCAGTCCATCAGGGGCCCTCAGCCCGCCGTGGGTTTGCTGACCTGCACAGCACACCCCACGGCACCGTACATCCACTTACGCCTCCGCTATGCTTTCAGCACCCCCCACCCCCATCCCGTATCTAAAGAGCTCTGGTCCGCAGCTGTGGTCTGGGTCTCGCTGCAGCACCAACGTGGACCAGGGGTCCTCGGTGATGCCTGCGCAGTGCCGGCGCACCTGCTCTCCTGGGGCTCTCCCTTCTCCTCGGACACCAACTGTCCTCACCATCGTCCACTCACCTGATGACCTGGCCTCAAGAAAGCAAGAGTAGCTTGATGAGGACATCAAAATTCTTCAGCTGGCCGGCGGCTTTGGTCTCTCTCTGGGGCTGCCATCCTGGACCAGGGAACTCCACCCTCTTACCTGTTCAAAGACATTCTGATTAAGGAGCGAAATCCTCTCTTTGCCCTTCAGTGCCGGCCTGGCCAGGTTCTATCTCTCCCTTACAGCTCAGTGCCCCTTTCTCTCCCTTCTAGAATCGAGCCGGCTCTGAGTTCTCTCCACCTACACACACCTGAGACCACTCCTGTCTGCTCCACTGAGTGAGGCCTTCTTGGTGCTAACGCTGAGGGTCACTTCCTCTTTTTTTTTTTTTTATATAAGTCTGAGATAGAATTCACACACCATGCAATTTGCCCATTTCCCGTGTATATTCCAGTGTTTTTAGACCATTCATAGACTTGTGCAACTATCACCACAGTTTGAGAACATTTTTGTCATTCCCCCAAAAGAAACGCCATACCCACCCCAACCCCTTCTTATGCAGTCACCAGTCTGCCTTTGCTCCCCATTTCTTGCCACCTCACTTGCTGGTGCCTTCCTGCTTCGTCTCTGGTCCTCGCCACCTCCCAGGGCCCTTTCGCTTAATCCACTTCGACTTCCAAGTTTCTCTCCCAGCTCACAGTGCTCCCGAGTGCCGTCTCTGTCTCAGTGTCTGCTTGACAAACACAGCCCCTTCTAAAATATCCAAAAGCTGCCCCTTTCCCCATCCCAGACTACCTTTCACGAATGTCTGTGCAGTGGATGGCAACTCAGGGTAAAACTTTGTAAAACCTGAAGGAGTCCCCTCACCCCCACCTTCTCTCCCTTGCCTCCTCATCCTCAAGGAAACATCCAGAATCCGCCCTCATCTCCTGCCCTCATCTCCCTCCACTTTCCACTCTTGTCCTGATTCTCCTTCCCTGCAGTGGTGCCCTGAGACTGAAAAGTGCAAATCTGATGCTGCAGAAAGGCCATCTTGCCTGAGCTGGGGACTCCTCCCTCCTCCAAATACTAACAGTTTTGGATAGGGGAAGGGGCACTTCGAAGCTTGTTCAGAAAAACAAACCAGAATCACATGGAAAGCTCTGATAAAAAGGCACTGGGCGGGCGTATGGATCCTTGAAGGTATTAAACTTATGTAAAAGTATAGGAATTCAAACAAGGCCGGAACTGAGCTGGGCCATCAAACTTGAGCAAATAAGCATCCCCAGGAGGGAAGGAAGAACTGTCAGTGGGACGCTCGCTGGGTAACCTGGAGAAAAGAGCAAATTCATGTCTTTATCTCGTATCAGCCCCCATCGCAAACTTCGACATCTTTAATCCTTTGTGGAAGCTATGAAATGGAACAAGAGCTGAAACAAGAGACTGTCATCCAGCGATCAAACTATGAGAAGAATAGAGAGGCCAGGAGCCCCACCTCTGCTCTGTCTAAAGGACCAACAGGCAGAGCCAGAGATAGATGGGCGGTCCATGGAGGGCTTATCTCTGACTTCACAGATAAAGGTCGGCTGCGATGGCAGCAAGAGATAGCAGCAGCCCACGGAGAAGTGGGCCGAGGGGGAGACGCCATCTCCCAGGAAGGGGCATCTGTCGGCTCCAGCCCAAGGGAAGAGCAAATTAAAGCGACTGACATCATCTTCCCTAGGAGAGTCGTTACATTCTTATATGCAAGGGACTCTGAGCTAGAGTGCTCTGCAAACCAAAGGGATGCAGGGGACAGAAAAGCACATGTGATAGGGTCTGTGATACCATGGTAGATCCCCAGGAGCAGCTCGGGCAAACTGTGAGTTTTCTGTGCTTTCTGATGTCTAGATCCTGAGACTGTATTACTGGCTCAAAAAGCTTAACACATTTATATGTAAACTAGACCGTAGAACTCACTTCAGCAAAGAGACTGACCGACCATGTGCAAAGGCATGAAGACTTCCCGGGAGTGGGAACAGGAATGGCCAATGGCCAGGCCCACTAGGCTACAGTGAGATGCCTTCTTGGTACCAGCAGGCTGGCTAGTTAAATGGGAGCAACTCCGAGCAAGTGTTGGCAATACTGGTGAGGAGCAGGGGCAGGCCTGTCCTGTCTGGTGAGGTGGGCCTGGGCAGAAACCCCAGGGTGCAGGTCCCTTCTCAGTCGGAACCCCACAAACCTGCCACTAACACACGCAGAGCAGATGGAATTAAGGAGAGCAGCGGTGCACATGGGAGTGATCTGTCACATTTTTGGAAAACTGAGATGCAGGAGAAGACATCCTTATAGTCAGTTTGAAATATGCAAACCATGCTTATTGTTTAGAAGTTAGGGGTCTTTCTCTGTGATCTTAAGCTGGACGCTTATTGTATTGATGAGCGTTTTAAAACATCACGTAACTTGTTTTAGGATATGGAAGCAAAGTATGGGCTGCAGCAGATTAAACAGCAGTGATGGAGAATCCCAGGGGCTGGGAAGCCTTTCCTGGTAGGGCCACTGGAGTTGGGGAGGAGACTGCCAAGTAAGGTTGCAGGGGCCTCTGGTCAGTCAGCCTCCGTGGGAGGAGAGGATAAAGTGCTGGTCCAGGTCCAGGTGGTGGGGTTAAGTCAGGCAGAAACTGGTAGGTGGCTTTTGCCCTCCAGTGGCCTGGGGGGGAGGAGGGGAGAGGAGAGTTTAATTGAGGGGAGGAGCAGGGACCACTTGCCCAGCAGGCAGACAGCCGGGCCTTGAGGGCTGGGAGGAAGGATAGAGGCGGGGCTGGGAAAAGGGATGTGGCGGACAAGGAGGGCGGGACGGGGATAGGGAGGCGCAATGCGGATCCGTGGGGTCCCCAGGCTAATCTGGGCCGGTTCTGGCTCGCAGGAAGCCTCTGAGGAACGGCCTGGTTAAGGACAAGCGCTTCTGAACCCCTCGACCCCGGCCCCGCCGCCCAGGACCCAGCCCCATCCAACTGCGCCCCCGGGGACTGCCACGCTGCTCCCCTCTCCTCGCGCCTCGGGACCCTGGCCCTCTCAAGCTCCGCCCCCTGCCCCAACCCCCGCCCTGGCCACTCCCGGGACCCCTGCCCCTCACCCTCGAGACTCCACCCCCGGGATTGGTCCCAGTTAGGCTTCGGGATCGCGGCCACGCCCCCCGGCACCCGGACCCCGGCCCCGCCCCCAGCCCGCAGGTCGGGGAGTCCGGCAGCCCCTGAGCACTCGTCCGCCCGCCGCCAGCGAGGAAGATGCCACCGCCGCGCCACCATCTCGACCGCCGCGTCCTTCTACTGGCCCTGCTGCTGCCCTCGCTGTCCCCGACCTATGCCCCCGTGCCCCCAGGCCCCGCCGCCGCCGCCCTGCTCCAGGCTCTCGGGCTGCCCGACGCTCCCCGAGACGCCCCCACATCCCGGCCCGTACCTCCAGTCATGTGGCGTCTGTTCCGCCGCCGGGACCACCAGGAGGCCAGAGCGGGCCCGCGGAGGACGCCTCCGGGGGCCAACCTGCGACCATGCCACGTGGAGGGGCTTGGGGTCCCTGGAAACATCGTGCGCCACGTCCCGGACCGCGGTGAGTGGAACTTGCGCCCGAAGTGTGGGTCTGGGGAGCGGAGACCCCGCTGGGCGCCCCCGGGGCCGACACAAACCACTAGCCCTACGTGAGGGAAACCGGAGAGCCCTGAGGGTCCCCACTTGCTCCGTCTGGGCCTCTGCACTCCATCCGCTCCTCCGTGTGGATATCTGCGGGAACCTGAGGGAGTGGTCCGAAGGCCAGGTTTCTGTGCTTACAGCTGAAGCCCTATCTCTACTCAGTCCCGTCCCCTCTACTTTGATGCCTTCCTGCAGATGACACACCGCCCAAGCATCGCTTCCCCACGGGGCCCCAGGCCTTCGCTTATCCTATCCTCCTCCCCACCATGTCCCCAAACGCGGACTGGCTCTGGCTGCCCTGCACCGGGCAGGGCCTCTTACTTGCAAGTGATGCCCCCCCAACTCCATCCCCCTCCCCCCCCGCCGCTTCACACCATCTGACGCCTTCTAACAGATGGTGCGCTCCTCGCCTCCCAACCGAGACCCCCTCGCGGGCGGGCCGGGCAACGGATGGAGAAGCAGCGCCAGCCGAGCCCTCTCCCTGTTTCCCCAGGCGCAGCCGCCCGGCCCCCAGAGCCCTCTTCGGCTGCTGGGCAGTGCCCCGAATGGACCGTCGTCTTCGATCTATCGGCCGTGGAACCAGCCGAGCGCCCGAGCCAGGCGCGCCTGGAACTGCGCTTCGCGGCCGCGGAGGCGACGGCGGGAGGCTGGGAACTGAGCGTGGCGCCGGCAGGCGCGAGCCCCGGGCCGGTGCTGCTCCGCCAGGCGGTGCCCACTCTGGGAACGCCGGTGCGCGCCGAGCTGCTGGGCGCCGCTTGGGCCCGCAACGCCTCGACGCCGCGCAGCCTCCGCCTGACGCTGGCGCTGCGTCCCCGGGCCCCCGCCTACTGCGCGCGCCTATCCGAGGCCTCGCTGCTGCTGGTGACCCTCGACCCGCGCCTGTGCCACCCTCTGACCCGGCCGCGGCGCGAGGCCGAGCCCGCAGTGGGCGGCAGCTCCGGGGGCGCGTGTCGCGCGCGGCGGCTCTACGTGAGCTTCCGCGAGGTGGGCTGGCACCGCTGGGTCATCGCGCCGCGCGGCTTCCTGGCCAACTACTGTCAGGGCAAGTGCGCGCTGCCCGCCGCTATGTCAGAACCCGGCGGGGCGCCCGCGCTCAACCACGCGGTGCTGCGCGCGCTCATGCACGCGGCAGCCCCCGGCGCCGCCGGCCTGCCCTGCTGTGTGCCCGCCCGCCTGTCGCCCATCTCCGTGCTCTTCTTCGACAACAGCGACAACGTGGTACTGCGGCACTACGAAGACATGGTGGTGGATGAGTGCGGTTGCCGCTGACCTGGGGGCGGGCGGGCGGGATGAGGCAACAATAAACATGCGTGGTCCTCTCTGCTGTCTCCTGGGACCTTGTCACCTGGGGGTGGGGAGGGAAGCGGCTCTGTCCACCGCCATCCACCACCAGGCTGGCGGGGGGGGGGGGGGGTCCTATAGCGCCACCACCGGCCCAGCCCTCCCAAGCTTCCTATTCGGCCCAACAGTCTAATGCAGCTGGACGCTGAAAAATGCCCCTGCACAGACCCAGACACTGCTCACAAGAGGGGCCCAGGGTCCCTTTTTCCAGTCCCTGCTGCGCAGGTTTGGCGTCTCAACTTTGCCACCAAGGTGGCCCCAAATCCCCTGCCCCCAACCAGCCAGACCCCCAGACCAAGTGCTCTGCAGTTCCCCTGTAGTTATCCAGACCCGGTGTGAAAGCAAGAGCGGTTTATTAAGATTTTACAGGTGACAAAAGAGCTTAAAACAAAAGACCAAAAATCAAAAGTTACATTGCCTTGGTACAGATGCTCCTTGATTTGGAAAACTCATAGTAACTGCTGCTAAGGTGGAGGAAAAAAGCAAACAGCACAAAGTGGAAGCAAAGCATTCCAAGGAACAGAACAGGGTGGGTGGGTGTGTCACCCATGGGGACGGCGCACAAGGGGTCATAGCGAAAACCTATCCAACTCTATGCAGCTACCAAAAGAAGTGGGAACCGAAAGCCCTACAGCAATGGTAATAAATAAGAGACCTTGCCAGAAAGGTGGCCTGTGTGTCTCCATTTCTCCCATGTACCAGCTGGAATCTGGAGACTTTGGGATGAGGGCCAGTGTAGGGCACATGGGGGGATACTGGGGTTCAGGGTCATCAGGGCCTGGGTAGGCAGAGTTAAGGTTAGACGGTCCCCAACTAGGTCCCACCAGGGAGGCTAATTCTCCACCATGGTGTGCAAACAGCTGAGATGGCTCCACCAGCTAATTACTACTCCCAAGTTGCAACCCAGACACAGGTAGATGCTTCCCTGTACCACCTGATGTGACAAACTCCAAGCCCTTCAGCACACAACTTATTTCTGAAACTTATTCCTGCCCTCACCCCTGCCCAAGGCAGAAACAACCCCACCTCACTGAAGCTATGCCCACAAGTAGGAGGGCTCCAAACTAAGGGGGTAGGGTGGGGAACAAGGAGCGATTAGGCGCTTGGTGAGTCTAATCGGCCACAGGAACCATGGGCGCTTCCCTGGGGACAGGGACAGATCCCCCTGGCTGCCGCTTTCCACCAAATCCTTAGGAAGGACCCCGGGGAAGAAGCCACTGGCCAGGGAACAGCCACCTTCCGGTCCTCTGACCTCACGGCCAGTCCTGCCTGAGGCCCCTCCCAGGGGGCCGAGTCCACGGTGCACGGGACGCGCTCTGCTTCTTGGAGTCCAGCAGAGACATGGAGCCGCCTGCCTGGCCCAGGACTGTGCTCCCTTACCGCCCTGATGCACAGGGAGAAGCCGCTGGAAGCTAAAACTGAAAAAAAAAAAAATTTTCCTCCGGTCACAGGTGTTCATCCTAATCTTGAGTTGGGTTGGCTCGTTTAAACTTCATTTCTGGAAGCTTCTCACATCTCCCAGGTCCACCACTAAGATTTGAGAGACAAACTCAGAAAAGTATATTTTTCAATTCGCCTTTTAAAGAATCTTTAAAAAACAAACAAAACCCCCAAACAAGTATTTTCTTTAAATGAAAACCTGACAACACAGGCAGTGTGACTGCGGCGGTATCAGAGCCGGTGTGGACGGAACCCGCACTTGGAGGGGCTCTCCCGGCATGGCCGCCACCTGCAAGGAGCCTGCTCGGCACAGAAATGCGAAGTTTTTTCCAGCTAAAACGTAGTCCCCTTTCAATAAAAGAGAAAAAGAAAGAAAAGAATAGAGGAAAGGGCTACTCTGAGATGAGGGTCTTCCTCCCTCCGCCCTGGTCGCAGACCCAGGTGTGGACGCGGCGAGCGCGGGGCTCCTCAGCGAGCGGGGCTGGCGGGCTCGCTGGCGGGCGGTCCTCGGCCGCCCCACCTCCCGCTCTCCCTTCTCCTTCTCCTCTCCGCCACGTGCCAGCAGTGGGCGCTCGCTCTGTCTCGGGCTCCTCTCTCCCTCGGGTGCTCCTCTCCCTCTCCTGTTGCTCACAGTGGTGCTTCAGTTTTAGCAGTGGAAAACAGGTATCCATTTATTTTTATTTTTTATTACCCAGAATAAGATGCTGATGGACTAAGCCACGTAGCTTAGCTCTTCCGCCGCCACCTGTCGGGGAGGGAGGGAGGGCGAGAGGCTTCAGAGAAGGTGGGAGCCTCAGGGAGCTCCCAGGCCTGGCCCGGAAGGCATGGGGTTTTTCCCCCGACTCCACTCTGCACCTGTGTCCTCATGTGTGAAATGGGGCCTCAGATGCCAACCAGGTGCCCCGACCAGTAACTTTCCACCCAGAGAGAAGAAGGCTGAGAGCTAAGGGTACTGAGCCTTAGCACAGTATGAAGAGTGCTAATCCTTCTCCCAGCAGCACAGCAGCCCACTTTCCTGCACAGAGACAGGTGAGGGGCAGACCTCAGGCCTACACTCGCCCTGCTCCAGCCACACACATCACGGACGGGGAACCATGCAGCAAGGCCCTCACAGGCACCTAGAAGCACCTCCAGAGGTGCCCGTGTACCAGGGAGCTGAGACCCTTGCCACCCTCATGAGCTCCCTTGTTGGGGCAAGAAGTGTGTCCGCCTCCTCCCTGCCTACTCGGGTGGCTGGGAAGCCCCGACATCCACCCCTTTCTCACTAAGCTCTAGGACCCTCTCCAGAGAGGATAATGTACAGGAGGTGTGCACGAAGCTCACGTCCCTCTGACAATGTGAGCAGAGGTGCAGAAACCCAAAGTGACAGGTGCCAGGATGAGCTGGCCCCTCGGGGACTTGAGGCTCCCACCACGTTTCCCGAATTTCCCTAGAAGTCCAGATCCCAGAGAAGACCTCCTCCAGAGGCTGGCTTGCCTTCTAGTACTGGGACAGCCCCGTCACTCCGCCGTGCTGGTACGCCCGCTCTCCCTGGTATGTGGAGTCTTGTGACAGCGCCACATCAATCTGTGACTTAAACTCATCTCCAAGGTAACTGTCCTGGAAGACAAGGTTGGAGAGATGAGCACCCCGTTGGAGGACGTGTACTCATCCCCCCAGCCTCTGGAATCTGCTGTGTCCAGCCCCTCACCAACCCCAGAGAACAGTCTGGAAACTTACCCTCAAGCCTAAGTGGCAGGAAATCCACATTGGTTACCCTGCCATTGGAGAGAGGTAACCCAGGCCAGCTACCCAGGACAGTATTGTGCATGGAATGTTCTAGACCTATAGTCCCACTGCTATGGTCTTTAGGGGTGAGTGTCAGGGTGTCTGTGTGTGGGGCGGGCTCCCTGGGCTGATCTGACTTCCCTGTGGGTGTGAGGTGTCTCCAGTTAAAGTGCCAGAGGGCTCACCTGGGACAGCTCAGGCTGGGAGAGGCCGGGCTGGCTCATCTGGGAGGGCTGGCTCATGGAGATGTAGCCCTGGGTCAGGGCACCCTGTGAGAAGGGCTGTGACGCCACGTCTTGGCTAGCCTGGCTGTTAGGGACATTCGTCTGACTGGGCCCAGGAAGCCCAAAGCGGTTCTTCTGGCGCCCCCCACGACCAGTCTTGCCTTTCGGGGTGCCCCGGCCTGAAAGACAGCAGTCCAGGGTTCCTTGAAGGAGGTTCTGAGCCTCACAGACAAGCACACCTGCTCAGAGCCTGGATGTGAATAAACTCCAAGGCCAAACTGATCTTCCCCACAGAATGCTGCTCAGTACTCACCTGCAGCTGGCCCATTAGCTTGTCCAAAATACCCCGGCGGTGGCATGGGTGGCATGACTAGATTAAAGGGGATGGGAATGTTCATGGCGGCCACGTGGCTGGGGCCAGCACTGATCATGCCAATCTGGTCATGGGTCTGGAAGTACATGTTTGAGGGCCGGCCTACAAGACACAAGGTGAATGGCAGGGGTCACACAGCATCCAAATGATTCTGTTGCCTGCCCTTCAAATCAGCTGGTCTGCCCACAGTTGAAATGTCTGTCTTTTCCTGTCACTGAACCTCTTCCCCCAGGGAATTGAGAATCACTGTTCCACGGGGATCTGAAAAACTGAAAACCCCTACATTTCTAAT
The DNA here is from genome assembly GCF_036321535.1 of Camelus dromedarius. Classification (NCBI taxonomy): domain Eukaryota; kingdom Metazoa; phylum Chordata; class Mammalia; order Artiodactyla; family Camelidae; genus Camelus; species Camelus dromedarius. The sequence continues at coordinate 10,794,729 of NC_087462.1, read as the reverse complement.
CTTTTTTAAAAAGCCCCTTTTATGGCAAATGTTATATTCATATTACATGCCACCGCTGCCACCACCACCCCTCCCCCATCAAGCAAGGAAATGTCTAAGCTTGACAGACCAGCAGATCTCACTGAAGGCAAAAGACCCAGGGCGGCCCTGGGTCTAACCAGACCCACACTGGACTCAGGGATGAAGGATGGACCCAGGAAACCCTCAGCTACTTGGCGACTCGTTGGATGTGTGATGAGAGCTCTGTTGTTATTAAAGAACACAACACCCAGTCTGAGCCCAGCAGTCAGGAGAACACTGGAGCAGGGAAAGGGGTCCTGCCAATTTAACGTGTAAGAGGAGCAGCCGAGTGCACCTGCCCTCAGGAGTGGATGACAAACACATGAGAGGTTGAAGGCCAATGTATAACTCAGGCAGGTGGCACAGAGCCCACAGGCTCAGGGTCCCAGGAGGTAGGGATCTGGGGGGATGAACGGCAACCATCCATAGATTGGCTCAGGGAAGAGGAAGAGTTCCGGGCAACAGGAACTAGCCTTAGTACACACACAAACCTCACACAGGAAAAAAGTGCGTGCGCCTGACCCTGAGGTCTGACAGACCGAGCTAAAGCTTCAGGAAAGCAGTGAAACCTGAAACGAGGCTGCAGGTGTGACCTTTCCACTGAGAAAGCGAGCAAAGGGCAGGCAGGGTTGGGTGGAAGCACAGGGGCAAACAGGCAGAGCTGCAGTAAGTACTTGCTGAGAAACTGCTATACATAGAGCTGTATTACTTAAAAAAAATCTGGTTTTCAGAAACTGCCAAAGACCAATTCTCTGATTCCAGACAAAAGAAGCGGAGAAAGAACTCTCACTGTCAGACAGGTTTCTGTGGACTGAGGCTTGGGAGGCCACCCTAGGAGTAACCAAGCTGGAAGCTGTGGGCATGGGAATAGTCAACAACCGAGGGGCCAGCTTGGTCCCCCCCAGAGACTCACCCTGGCTGCTCCGGTCATAGACTGATCCTGGGATAATCGCCTCCCGGGCATCATACATGGCTGTTGTCATGAATCGGGCTCCCTGGAAAGAGTTTAGAGGAATTAAGTGAGGAATTTATCATGTCAACACAAGGAAGAACTTTTCAAAGAACTGGTGGCCTGGGAGATGGCCAGGCTGCACCAAGGACACCCCCGAGCCTTGCTGGCTTATCTGCTTTGGCCTTGCCCGCTCCTCCTGACCTGGCCTTTGATGCTGAATGTTTCTATCTCTGGGCTTCAGGCTGAGCAGCATCCACTCCCTAAGCCCCCAGGGCACCTCAGGTTTACAAAATCTCCTGCTTGTATCTGACTCTGAGGTGCCACCTGTGACGTAGCATCCCAAAAGGCTCAAGACCAGAAAGGCCTCAGAACTCTTGGGAAACCTGGTACGGGGGGCTCTGTGGGGTCAGGCCAGCAGGCATCGCTCCTGTTCACACACTGACATGTGTCATGGCTTGGGGAGAAAGGGGGTCCCAGCAGTCCCCGTCCCCCTGCCCGCAGCTGGTGCTCACTGGGTTGATGGTGTTGACCAGCTTCCTGGGCTTGCTGAACTGCATGAGGCTCTCCCGCAGGTTATTCAGGGGCCCCTCCACCAGCACCTTCTGCTCCTTGTAGTAGTTCAGCAAGTGGTTCCAGAGAGGCTGCTTGGACAGGGCCTTTGGGTTGCCCACAATAATGACCCCATATCTGCAAAACATGGGCAAAAAGACACTGAGCTTAGCGTCACGTGGTGAGCAGAACATGACACAAAATGGTCTGAGACAAGACCAAACAAACCCAAAACCCAAATCCAATGTAAGGGTGCCTAGGAACCCCTTTCACCACACAGGAGCCGCGAGGGCCACCCTCCACGTTCCTGCCCAGATGCCTGGCCTGTCTGTGCCAGCACCCACCAGGAGTGCTGGGGACAAGTGAGTAACTGCTCACGACAGGACTCAGCCCTCCATACCGCGCTCTGGTCAGGGCCACATTAAGCCGCCTGGGGTCGTTTAAAAATCCAATGCCTTGGTGCTCATTCGCCCGCACACACGAGAGGATGATGAAGTCCTTCTCACGCCCCTGGAACGCATCCACACTGGCGATTTCCACCTCCTGGAAAGGGCAATGGTCATGGTCAGCCAGCTGGCTTCCTTCAAGGACTCCCAGCCTGCACAAAATGTGTCGAGATGCACCATTAAATCCCACCGTCAAGTCTGGGACCTGAAGTCTGCAGAGCCCCCAGGTGCCAGCCACCTGCCTGCTGCATCTCCACTGCAAGGTGGTCAAAGGTCAGCGCCCTTGGTAGGACCCGGCAGCCAGACTGGGCGTGCGCACCTGGTAGAGCTTGGTGTGCAGGGAGCCGCTGAACTGCATATACTGCACTAGGTAGGAGCGCTGGCCCTCGTAGGGCGTGATGATGCCGATCTGGTCTGGCTTGGCACCTGCCTTCAACAGCTTCGTGGTGATCTTCTCCACATTTGCAGCCTCCGTCCTAAGAAAATTGGGCTTTCACTTCGCAGGTTCCACTCACGGGCTCCTGAGACCTGAGTCTGGAGGCTGTGGAGGCTCGGGGCAGCCCACCTCCAGCGCAGCCCCGTGAAGGCCCCACTTGGTGCGCCCACAGTTGGGCTGCCCCATCCTTCGTCAAGAGAGTCGTGAAGGACACAAAAGGTTCATACATGGGCTTATAAAGGATCTGCTCATCATAAAAATAGATACTGAAAAGATGAGGTGGAAATATGCTGTTGGTTTAAGCATCTGAACAGAATGAGGATAAGGAAGGCAAGGAAGTTTCACCACCACAAAACCAACAGGTTGGCGGTCACTGGACAAGCCATCACTGAGGCCAGCAGACGCTGCAGAAGAGTCCTTGCTTACCTGTTCAGGTAGGAGGTGCCTGAGCTGGCAATCTCCTCTTGGCCCTGGGTCACGTAGAAGAACATCGGTTTATCTGGTTGGGGCCACTGGAAGTCAAAGCCCTTCTTCACACGATCCGCTGTCATTATGGACAGAAAAAAGAAAGCATTCCATCAGAGAAAAAAAAGAGTAGCCGGTCTCGGCTGAGCTGATGGAGAGCTGAGTGGAGGCCATGCCACCTTGGGCACAGGCACACAGTGGAGGGGGAAACAGCAGGCTCCAGGCAAGAGACTCAGGACTGCAGGGCCCTGGGGAGGCCACCGAGTGGGTCCTCTGACCAAAACTCCTAGGAACACTTGGCACTGTGCCTAGAACAAAGCCGGCTTACTTGCTACAGATCTCACCGGTAGCACTTTCTGCAGTCTGTTTAAGAAAACTTTGCCTATGCCAGTGTAATGAAGGTTTGCTTCCAGAAGCTTTATGTTGTACCTTAAGGGACCCATAAGCCCTTACAACTGGCTTTTATGGATGACACTGTTGAAATCTGTCCCATCGGTCCCACAAACCAGGGCTCGTAGACAGGTGGGTCTGCCTCTAGACTCTATCCTGGGTGCTATGCCCAGTGAGTCGTCAACTGCAGCTTTACAGTAAGTCCTGACATCTAGTACTTCATCAGGCTCTTCGTGTTCATCTTGGGTGCTTGATCCTATGCGTGTCCTTATAATTTAAAAAATCAGCTTGTCAAATCATACATCCCACCACCTCTTTGAGACATCTTGACTGGAGTTGTACCTAATTAACAGATTAGTTTAAGAAAACTCGTATTTTTGCATCAAAATAGCCTAACATTGATGAAGGAAGTCTGACATCTGAGGGAAGTATGATCCTTTTATGTCAAGCTGGAAATGAGGCAAAGCCCACCTCTATCGTTCAGGTGAGGGCAGCAGCTGGCCAGTTCAGTAGCCAGTTAGCCCAGAGGCTGTTGGCAAACATTTAACCACCTGCTGGGGGTGGGACAAGGGCTAACCTACAGTGCTTGCCAATCCCTGTGATGTAAACACTCCCACCACAGCTGATGTCCGGCTACCCTGAGTCAGAGGGTCTGGGCAAGCGCCGGCACTGCCCTGGACAGGGGTCACTTCAGGGAGCTGGTCACGCTGAGCTTTTAGAGTCAGGTGCTGTTACATAGGCGTATTCACCGAGTGAAATCTCATTAAGCTGAACACTTTAAATCCAGGCATTTCTTTACACTTCAATAGAGAGTTTTAAAAATACACTTATTGGGTGCTATGTCCTGGGCACTAATGGTACAGCAGTGAACGAACCACCACCACCAACCCCTGCTGTACAGAGACGCCACCGTGGAGGTAGGAGGAACAAGGCTGGCGAGGGACTGAATCAGTGTTAAGTGGCGGCTTTCCCAAGTGTCAACTGTGTCAGAGAATCACAAACAAGCTCCTCTTGGCCTGGCCTTTTCTACCCTCATCACCCAATGGACTGGCAGCATTCTAAGTGTCAAGACTGCACAACACAGCAGCCGAGTGGCCCTGGACAGGCACGTATGCTGTCAGCCTCAGTCTCCTCATCTATAAAGTGGGCGAAACAAGGCCAATAGGGCAGGCTGCTGGCATCAACGAGACACTAAGTCTGTGGTTCTCAAACACTGCTCTCAGAACCCCTTTACACTCTGAAAAGTTGAGGAGCCCAAACAGTTAGTCTCTGTGGATGACATCTGGTATTTATTGTATTTTAAATTTAAAATATTTTTTTAAAGTTCATTTAAAAGTAAACATATTAACTTAAAAACACTTTTTATAAAAAGTAACTATATTTTTCACTAAAATATATTTAGTGAATTTTTGCAACTCATTTCACTATACTGTTCCCAGGCTCCCATGAGCCCTTGCAGTATGTAAGGATGGTCAGGCCTCACAGATGCGTGTGGTTGGAAAAGGGAAGCCTGTTTTGTGAGCTTTTTCACTACTGCGGAATTCTGCCCCTGATTCTACAGGAAAGATGGACAGGAGGTCACCCTGCAGTCAGTGATGATGGCCTCTCTACTCTGCCCTGTGCTCACATGAATTCTGACCCTGAGTGACTTGGCAGCACTCTTGCTGGCCCTTGGAATAGGAAGTGCCTGCTCATCCAGTCAGGAGGACCTTCCAAAGGCTGACGCACCTGACATCTGTCACCACCAAGATCCCAACAGAAAAGCCACTCAGCATCAGGAAGACTTGGTCAGCTCATACTAGGGAACATGGGTTTTCCAAAATTCTAGTATTTATTTTAATGCTCAGATGTTAGCACTGGTGATGGATCCTGTCAGTTGTTCTCCTTGAAGCCACAGGCTTATTTTGATCATTTTTAGGAAAATTCCTGCTGAATATCCCAGGCTGCATAACTACAGTGTGTCTGTGAGTCCTTCCTTCAAGAACCTCACACCTGACAAGTGTCTTAGGAGAACCTCCTCTCCCATCACACACAGAATCACAGCAACATGCACTCAAGGATTAGTAAACTGAGTTGTCTTTGCTTCTGGATCCAGGACACTGCCCGCCACAGGCGTGTGGTGGTAACGACGACACACAGCAGTCTGCTTGTACCACTGACTTGTGCTGAGGCTTCTGAGCCATTAGCAAGTGTCAGCACAGCCAAAGGGCACACAATGCCCTGGTGTTTCTATGAAAGCACTTTGGCCTCAGTTGTGCAGAGGTCTCTGAGACCCCCAGAGCCCAAACTTTGAGAACCTCTGAGGAAGGAGTGGGAGGGGCAGTCAGCTCTGCCACCCCCTCGTCTATATGCTGTATATTGTGAGCCAATGGTGGGGATTCTCATGTAGTGACTCTGAATTTCACGAGGACATGGACTCCCCCTTGCCCACAACCCTGAGAATGTCCCACACTCTAGAGTGTACGTTCTGTCCCATGGACCACTGTGCCTCTGAGGCACCCCTTGCATACAAGCTGTCACTTACGCCCCTCGCTCTGAGCCGAGCATTACCTGCAGTGACACCGTTCTGAAGAGAGCCCTCGTAGAAGATGTTGGATGGGAAGGCACTGAGCGCAGGGTGCATCCGATACTGGACCTGGAGGCGGATGGGACGGATGCCCAGCACCACCAGGCGCTCGAAGAGTGACTGGGACAGCCCGGCCTTGGCCGCCTTCTTGCACATCACCACAGGGCCCAGCTGGCAGTGGTCACCCACAAGGATCAGCTGTGGTGAGAGGCCCACACACAAGTAAGAAGCTCAAGCATGAAACAACCTAGAGGTCCACTCAAAGGGGACCAAGAGGCCCAGGGTCCATATAAACACCTGGCTATGAGAGTTCAGGTGGCAAGATACTGACTTGGGATGGGAAAACCACCCACCACATACATGAAACACACAAACTTGCACTCAGAGCCCACACAGAAGCTCTGTGCCTAGTCCACCCTTCAGAGACCACAACACCCCCCCAACCAAAGGGCCTGCTGTGCATCCCTCTGTGCTGTCAGGGCATCAGCACCGCAGGACATGAAAACAAAACAAACAACAAAAACAAAACTTCAGCACTAAGAATTATGCAGAATTGGAACAAAAAAGAATGCACACCAATTTTCAAACAAGACTACAATGGATGTGCTGCAGCCCACCTGCTTGGCTCCAAGGACCACGGGGACCATGCACTCTGGCTCGGTGGCCTGGGTGCTTTCATCGATTAAAATGGAGCGGAACTGCATCTTGGCAAGCCTCGGGTCCCCCGCGCCCACGCACGTGCAACAGATGACATCAGCGTTCTGGAAAAGAAAGTGTGCCAGGCATCAGGGCACTAGACCCCAAAGGGCAGGCAGGACAGGACACAGACACCATTCTGGTCCAGGCCCTCTGCAACAACTATGAAAACAAGTGGTCCTTCCCTGACAACATCTACTATCCAGGCTGTGATGACACTAACTTTTGTGGTCCTAAGTGGTTGGGCTTCACGCCTAAGAAAGGGCTCTGTGCCTCGAGACAGCCTCTGAGGGGCAGTGCTGAGCAAGGGAAACCGACTATCAGGCTGAGATCGTTTTTGGTTGGTTTCTTACAAAAAAGCAGGAGACAGCAATCCAGCTCCCCCCCACCCCCAGGGTGTGCAGACCAGGTTCCCAAGATCTCAGCAGAAGGGAGGCTGGCAGGGAGTGGAAGCCTAAAAATCATGTGTTTCAGGCAAGATGTCTCTGTGTGATCTCAGGAAGAGCATTAGAAGGAGGTTATCAAAGTTTTCTCCTCAAATGCAAAAGAGTATCCAAACAGGTCCTTCAGTCCTAACGAAGCCCTGAGGCCCAGGCCAGTTCCAGGGCAGCAGGGTCGGGGGCAGAGCTCACCATGAGCAGCTCCCTCTCAGCAGTGCGCTTCAGGGCCCGGTACCGCTTCTCATCTGCGGACGACAGCTCCCCAGTCTCATCCTTCAGCTGCTGCAGCTTCTGGAGCTCTGGCATGCTGGAAAAACAGGGGCGTGTGAGCCGCCAGGGCCTAGGCGGAGGAGATGCACCTCACCTGAGGTCAGTTACCCAACACCCACCTGTCCATGTTTCTGATCTGGTTGTGCAGGGCCAGGAAGGACACCGGGGAGTCAATAGCCTCGCGGCTCTTTGCACAGAGCCGCACGACTTTCAGCCCGGTCTGGTGGATCTTCTCAGTCAGCTGATCCACAGCTATGTTGCTTGGAGCACAGACGAGCACAGGCCTTCAACACAAGGTGAGCCAAGGTCTCAGTGCTCGCCCGAGAAAATCCTAATTAGCTAAGACTGTTGCTCTGAATCACAGGAAGTGGAGCCAGTTCGAGATCTAAGACTAAAGCCAGGGATGACACGATACTGAAGGAGCTAAAACCCAGACGGTCTGGAGCTTCCTATCCCCACCTCATCTTTACTCTACTTGTGCAACACCCCGTTAACAACTGAGACCGACATCCTCACCTCCTGCCCACACCATGAAGACTTTCAAAGCTCCGAGATGCACACAGGACAATACAACCCAGGATGAACCTACCCAGTGTGGCCTTTACAAGAATGGCAGGCTTGCTTGTTCAAAGCAACCACAAGGGCCAGATCTTACGCAAACGGTGAAATGCAGCATGCCAGGCACCCGGGGCCCTGAGCCCTCCTGGAAGACTGGCCTCCCCCTCACTGCCTTGAGCCGTGCAGAGCCCTACCCATTGCCTTGCCGAGCCAGGTGGTAGACGATGGTGGCTGAGGTCACTGTCTTTCCTGTGCCCGGTGGTCCCTGGATCAGGCTCAGTGGTCTCTGTAGCACAGTCTTGACGGCATAAACCTTCAGACACAAGTGGCCATTAGGGGTGCAGGCATGGCGGAGGGCCGCTCACCCGGCAGGCTCTGCAGTCCAGGACCCCCCTGCCCCCGGGACAGGTGAGAACCTGAGAGTGGTTGAGGTCAGGGAGCCCCTGTGCCGTGAAGCGCTTGGGCAGCTGGCACTTGATGATCACATCCTCCACCTCGTGGCCGAGCAGCTTATGGTAGATGTAGCCCGACACGGAGGTCTCATCCACAGCAAAGGTTTTCAATGCACTCTGCATCCTGTCAGGAAAGGGCCAGGTCAGTGGCGTGCAGACCTGCTCCTCTGTTACGGGGAGAAGCCCGGGGATGCTGGAGGCAGGAGCCACACCAAAGCAGGTGACTGAGAAGCAGTTGCAGGGAAGTAGAGGCGGGGAAGGAGGCGACATACCTGTCGAATGAGGTTGACTTCCACACAAAATCCACTTGGAAGTTATGAGTCACCTCCACGGGCGCGCCCACACTGCTCCGAAGCTCAATGGCAATCTCATCACCATAATCTGCCACTGAGTTAAGTTTCACCCTTGTCAGAAGCCTTTCTGAGGAGCCCGCATTCGGATACTGAGGAGGCAGACCCTCCTCTGCACCAAACAGAAAACGCAGCCAGTGAGGCCCAATCTCACTGACAGATTCAGCCCACTGTCCGGGACCACTGCAGCCAGCAGTGTCCTCCCTGTGAGCCTGGGGCAGCACCCAGTGCCAGCATGGAGCAGCCAAGCCCAGGGCCCAGGTGCCAGGTCCCAACCGTGAGCAACTGCAGAGCCCGCAGGCACAGAACTCGAAGCGCCCTGGCTTCTGCCTAGCCAGCTCTTTCATCAGTTTTATACAAACAGTGCGACCTCAGAGTACAACTGAAGAAAGGGCTCAATGATTGGAAACAAACATGACTCAAAAAAAGGCTCTTGCAGCCGTGGCCGTACCCAACACCCTTCCCTGCACCTGAGGCTTCAAGAAGGCTCCCTGTGCCGACCCCCACACAGGTCTCCTATGCTCAGGACAAGCTCATCAGAGAAGTGGGCAGAGGGTGCCTGTGCCAGCCCTTCTTTACACAAAGGATACTATCAGGGACCTTGATAACGTGGCCGATCCCTTTCCACAAGGGCGCCAGGTCCCCTTTGTACCGCAGGCATATCTCGTCCCCCTGCATGAGCCGCATGTCTTACAGGGAAAAGAGTAAGAAACTTAGTGTTTTCAACATGCGCCACAGACGCCACCATAAAGAGTTTAAATTAAGGGATACTTTACAAGGGTGGAACTAGGAATTTTATGCTACTTATGGTCACAAATATTTTAAAACTTAAAATCACCTCTTAACCAAATTATGACTAAATCCTCATTACCAGAGTCAGTCTTGGGCAAAGTGAAGTAGGCGATTCTCTTCTTGTTAAGGCCCAGGTCCCACCTGACCGTGATGTTATCTTGAGTCTGAGCACATAAAAAATAAGAGCCCTGTTAGCCTGCAACACAGACACGGGCCTGGACTCCTCGTGTCTGGGTTTCCACAAGCGTGTGCCCTACAGTGAGCGGCACCCGATAGCCTGAAATACCAAGGGCATATCCGGGAGAGAAGTCATCAGGACCCCTAAACCTGCACAAGACGACCAGGAGACCCCCACATGATGTCTGTTCTTGGAGGCAGCTTCTCTGTGGGCTGCGGACGGAGAAAAGGAAGCTGATGGCTGAGGATGCAGCCCGTGAGCCTCGGCGCTCTTGCTTCCTGTGCATGGTCTCTGCGGGACAGACACAAGCAGTGTCCTCGGCAGCTGTGGGCTCCCAGGGTCTGACTCTTGTGGCTGCGGGTAAAGCCTACGAACCCGACTGTGAGGAATTTTTGTTGAATTTAAAATCAGAAAACACCTAGGCGGGTGTCTGGCTCTGAGTGATGGGGCATCTGCCCACAGAGTGCTCCCTCGCCTGTCCTCCATCCACGGTTCCGTCTCTCGGGGGCTGTGCCTCAGCCCACATCAGCATCTGCAGAGAAAACTGCCCACCCCAAGGCTCAGAAGAGATGCTTGGTTAAAATGACCAGACCCTCCTGCACACACCACATCACCTGGGACTCCTTTAGTTTCTTATCGTAGTCGGCCTCCAGCTTGACCAGAGGGCCGAATATGTTCTGGTACTGGTAAGCATCCTCATACCGCAGGAGGACATGCTGTGGCTCCTCATCCACTCCTGGCTTCTCCAGGTCCTCCAAGGTGGCAGACGGATTTTCCTAGAGGACAAGAATCAGCACCATGTTCTTTCCTCTTTTCACCTCTATTGGGCACACCCATCACTTCTCAGGATGAGCTGATGCTGGGCTCATGGAGAGAAGGGCACCCAGTGGTCGGTGGCACCCATATCAGGAAGTCAACATGGCACACAGAGGTGGACACCGTGGCAGCCACATAGCCTGACATGCCTATACCATCAGATGGCTGCATCCTCCAACGAAGACCTAGCCCCCGAACTGGGAGAAAGAACACCTCTTCCTGGCTGCCAGAAAGACCACTAGTTTCTCTGGCAGGTGAACAGACCCCCCAGCACAGGGTCCTCCTGGCCCTATGCTGCACCAACAAGAGTGACACTCTTCCTTGGCAGGAACAAAACAGTATGTGGGCTGTTTGGATACAAACTGAAATGGTAAAATAATCGTGGCAACCTGAAAATCGAGGCAGAAAGGTTCTTTGCTAGACAATACTTGAAAAATATTTTGACTTGCACTTGAAGTGAAAATAAATTCACATTTCAGATTTCTAATTACATGGGTGCCTAATTAAAATTTCTAGTCTAGTTATTAAAACTTTATCAAAAAATCTAAACTGTCAGAACCAGAGAAGGGCTTCTCTAAAGAAATGATCTGCGGGCAGGGCAGGAATCCCACTACCTGACCTGACAGCCCCTCTTCCTTTCACTTGTCTGGCTTCTCTGGGTCCCACATCTAACCTTTGAGATCCTGACCTCATTCCCACTGAACGCTCGCCCCCAGCCTGGTGCCTCCTTGGCTCTGACATGTTACAGCCCTGATGAGGCCTGTGCACTTGCAGTCCTGTCTGCCTACTCAGGCCTGGCTCCCCTTGACATGTCCACCCATAGCTGGGTCCCATCCTCCTCCTTCCCACCACCCACCTTTTGCCTTTAGCAAGAAGAGAAAAATTCCAACAGCCAGAGCTTTCCTCTCTAAGATGGCACCTAGCGGAGGTGACTGTGGTGCCCACACTCCTAGCAAGGGGTCACTCCAGGTGGAGGCTACAGAGTCTCACTCTAGCTCCTTCCAGAATCTCCTGTTTCTGAAGACGCTACCCCAGTTCCACTCTCCCTCCTGGAAACTTGGTGCTGAGATGGATCTGCATTCCCAGCGGGCCTCACCTTCCAGAGCTCCTCCAGCTTGTTGATCTGCTGCGCGGTGATCTGCCGGGCCCGCAGCTGCTCCTGCTCAGAAGGAATCTTGACCAGCCAGGACAGGAAGCAACGGTCCTGAATCAGGGGCTGCCACTGTGAGCTGTCCCAGTTGATGTCCTTGAGGCTGCTCTGACTGGCACAGGGCTGCCTACAAAAGGCCCAAGGGCGGGGAGCACCCAGGTGAGGATGACCTCTGCCCTTAAAGACTGATTCCCTTTCACCTCAGAGTGGCATTCCCTACAATTTATTATACGATCACATTACCTTTAAATTGTTAGCAATAAATTGCATCTCCCCATGTGCCTGAGCTGTGAATTCTTAAAACTCAGAACAGACTTTGCTTTCACAGAATGATTTTTATGATTTAACCAGAACACATCCCAAAAGAGTTCGACATTCCTAGCTATCTAACAAGCCTCAATCCCACCCCTACCCCACCTTACCGAACCTCCTTACACCTCGCCAGCCGGCAGACACTATTTTAAAGTATCTTAGAGCTCCAGGGAGTCAGAGCCATAGAGTGGCTGTCTTTTCGGAAAGGCAGTCCCCTAGGAAATCGAGGCCCCACCCTCACCTGCACAGCAGCACCACCACCGAGTCAGCCTTGGCAGGGATGAAGCCAAGGAGGAAGACGTTGCGGCAGCCGCAATTGTAACACTCCAGAACCGTCTCCCCCAGGGGCCCATCCTTGTGTAGAGTCACCTCTTTGCATTTTGCCCTCACGAGGTGATTTACAATGTGGCTGAAACCAGGAAATGATAAATAGTTAACACTCAAAGTTTGGCTTTTCACCACTTTCAATTTTTGAGCCCTGTTAAAAGTTCCGGTACCGGTCACGGTCCATTAGCAAGAGCAGTCACACCTCATCCATCTGGCATCCCAGGGGACCAGCCCGCCCCTGTACTGGCTCCCCATTGTGTGCAAAAATCAATCTGACTTGAACTATTTTTAAGGAAAACTTTCCTAACAAGTTTCACATAGTTCCTGCCTCCCCCCACCCCCCGCCCAGTTACTGCTCTCTTAAATCCAACTTATCGGGCCTAACTGAATCTATTACTGGGGCCAAGATTGCTGTCCTGGAGAGGCGAGAGGCTCCCCTGTTCACTGCTCCTCTTTGCTCGCTGTAGTTTCTCTGCTGCTCCTTTCAAAGTCACTTCTCGTGGCCCCTGCACCTGCCTCCAGGAGCAATGACCCTCCTCATTTGCTGCAGGCCAGGAAACTTGATAACTAAACGTATTAGAAACCTGAGGACAGTCAAAAATACTGAGTAAGGGGGCTCAGGGCTACTCTCTGGAAGCACAGGGCCAGCTCTGAACCATCTGAAAGCCCCACTGTCTCAGCTCTTTCGTTAATGCGCATGGCCAGGGCTCTATCATCCTTCTCATTTTCAGGACACAATTCACCTACTCCAGGGTCTTACTGAATCCCCCAGCTGCTTAATTCCCCACTCTGCTACACCAGCCTTGCTCAGGGACCATAGGTGGTGTGCAGCTCTGCCTCGGGCTCTCCCCGCCACCCCCGCTATCCGCAGCTTTGCTGTGGGTTTGTCAGACACTGAGCATGCCTGCTGGGCCTCCAGCCTTCCCTGCTACCGGCCTCGCATCACCTTGGGAAACCCCTCATGTTACAAGTTTGGGCTCAGATGACAACATCCTAACCCTCTCTGGCCCCACAAAGACTGTCAGATTATCTAACCAATCATCAGCACTCTTGGTAACCCCCTGTGGAGCTGCCACCACTGGGCATTTTACCGGAAGCAGTGATTTCCTCTTGTCTTTTCTACGCCCACCTCACCCCATGACACTGAAAGCTTCCTGAAGGCGAGTGGCTGTCCCATCACCTTCCCAATCTGACCTTGCACAGAACACACAATGCTGGTTGAGTCTGTTTTCCCTTAGAGGCCCTCTGCTCACTTCCCTGATCTTGGCTCTGCTGACCGGAAGCTGGGGGTGCCAGCTAAGACAAGTTTTATTTAACTGCCTTTCCTGCAACAGAGGAACTAATGCACACAGTAACACTTAAATTACCCAGAACATTCAGAAAATGGGATACTGGTCTCTTCTGCTTACCCTGAAATGCTTTTCCTTTCAAATCTCTAAAAAACACCAGACCCCTTTCTTGCCTCACTCAGAACCCCATAATTCACATCACTAACTCCAAGCTGACACAAGATCTGACCACTCTGTGTCCTTAGGCTGCACAAGATGGTAAGCCCTGGTCCATGGCTGCTGAAGGCTCAGGAAGGGCGTGGGCTCTGTACAAATAAACTTGCCTACAGAATTTTGTTGCTTTATTTCTCCAAAACATGAACCTCAGAGGAAGATGCTGCTTTCCTGCTGACGACCTGGAGCCCTGTCCTACGGAGATTGCTCTGTTTCTCATGGCAATGGAGTTGCTGCATATCCCAGCAACCCCGCAAGAGCCGCCAGGACCAGACCTGCGCCAGCAGTGGGGGCTGAGGAGTCCCACCACTCTAGCTCAGACAAACGGACTCTCCCCTGGAATCCAAGCACCCGCACAATGCTGGTCTCACCCCAAACACAAAACAAGGGACCTCGTCACAGATGCTGCTGATCAACAGCAGGAAGGGAAACCCAGAGCCGATGGTCAAGTGAACTTAATTTAATCTGATGATTCAGGATCTGGCCCATATTAGCCCCAGGACTGCTCCGATGAGCTAAGGCCAGAGGGAGCCTCCTCAGGAAGCAGGTCCCATGGATGCCCATTACTGTCCTGGGAACATCCTCCCCAGGCACCCAGTAATGAAGATGAACGGGCGTGCCAGGAGCTCATCTTGCAGAAAAATATAAATAAAAACTGGGAACGAGAATTAAGCCAACCCTACTTGCATAATAAAAAGAACCACAGAGAATAAATCAAGGGTAAATACATTAAGGCATTCACACACCACCATCTGTTTCAAGTTAAACCAGTCACAGAGGAAGGAAAAAACCAGGTTTGTTAGCATGATTTTATATTGTGCTTTGCTTCAACATTTCCATAATTTACACACAAATCTGAGCACAGCACTGATTAAAGACACATGCGCGGTTTGATTATCTACCTGCCAGAAGTATTTCCACGTCCATTACAGAACCACTTCTTGCTGGTATTACAGTAAACCACGCAGGCAGGATCGTGTATTCCGCAGTAACTAAAAAAGTCAAAACATCAACAGTTAAGGCTGGAAGATCGCTCTCTGGTTTTAATTTGGCAGGATGTAAAATTCTTTCCTCTTACAACATTTTTAAGTTTTTCATTAAACACATACTCAAACCCAACGATCCCACTAACAAAATCCAATCAGTTAACTGCAGAGGCTTCTTGACCTCTGTGAACACAGGGAAGGGGTAGGGGTGCTGTGGAGACTTCTCAAGACATCCCAGATGGCAGCAAAGCCCATTCCAGGTGGTGGGGGGCAGGGTGAGAGCTGTGCAAGGGGGCAGGTGAGCCCAACAATGGAGGCCTAACACCCCCAAGGTGACCTAGTCACTCCCCTTGGCCTCAAGTTTCAGGAACTGTGACTTATAAGCAGGAAATCAGCATCTCTAGCTCTTGGCACACGGAAGATAAACAGAGCTGAGACCATGCTGTGTTCACAGCACCTCCCACGCTCCAGCAGAGGGCGCCGTGCTCCTGGGAACACTCAGCCATCGCAGCAGTGGAGGGTCCGGGGGTGCAACTGAGCTCTTCTCGCAAGGAGCACCTCAGGAGAGCCCCCCCGGCCTCCCTTTTCTGAACATCGACACACCAAAAACAAAAACATTGGCTCTCCACAGTTCTGTACGTGGATGAAGCCAAGACTCAGTTTCAAACTAGAATGTGCTTTGGCCAAGAACCTTCCCCGCAACACCTCACACCAGGGGGACTCTCCCCACTCCAGTACACAGGGACAGCAGGAGGGCAAGGGGGTGTGCAGACTTTAATCACCTGCAGTGTCACTAGGACCACTTCATGGGCACCTTCACATATAATGGGAACACTAGTGATACATAAAAATGTTTGTAAATGAGAATAAATAAAGAGCCAACATAAAGTTAAAAAGTCAGCCTACCAAATAAAGAGCGAGCGGCACCCAGTCCCATGCTGGGTGCAGACTTCAGAGGGGGCAGTGTGCCTGAGGGGCGGGCAAAGCTGAGCAGAGGCCCAGGCCTACTGCCCTGCCTGGCGGGGTGCCCTGAGCAAGATCATTTCACCTCTTTTGGTCTCAATTTCCTTGTGTACGTGTAACAAAAAAGCAAGAATACGTCCAAAACATAAGGGATAGGTCCTCCTCTAGATGAGAATTCCAAATTTGGTCAATATGCAGGTCTATCCACTGACCATTCGCTTCCAATTTTTCAGGAATCTCAAACGCATCAGGGAGGCAGATATTTTAAAGAATCCTACAGTAATCTCTTTGTAAGAGAAATCTTAGCTGCTCTATTTACCCTCTAGACCCAAATGATCATCCGATGTGATGAATTCTTTCTGATGAGCGAGTGGGGCAGGTACTGGGGAACAACCCCACGGCCCGAAGAAGGCTGAGAAGGGGAATCTTTTCCCCTCCTGCTGGGAGAATCGGAGGTGACAGAGGGTGCTGATCTTACTCTCCTGCCCAGTAACAGGGACTTCTGTGTATACATGGGCCTGAGCAACCTCCTTACTCCCAAGGACACTGCCCAAGTGTCACAGTCCATGGTCTTAGACAGGCCTCTGCAAAGTCAGCGAATGCACATGGACTGTGGATGCTCTGGGAGGCGAGTCCTCCCCTCCGCCAAAGGCGCTCACCTGCAGGCATGTACGGGGAGGTCCTTCGTGTAATAGGTATCTTCCTCATCTTCTTCGAAGTTCAACTCAGCCAACAACTGGCTGGTCTTGGCCACGCTGTCATCCACAGCCCCGTTCTGCAGGATGCCCTCAGGCCCACCAACCTAGGGCAGAATGGTAGCATCACCAAGAAAGGCTGCAACCTCTGGGCCTCAGCTGGGGCACATGGCTTCTCCCCACAGGAGCAGCCACGACCACTCTCTAGTGAAATACCACCACTCTCCGCTCTGAGTCAATTCAGCTTCTTCTAATTTGACTTTTCACTCCTCTCTTCCCTATCAAACCTACCTGGCCAAAATCAGCATGGATGGCGGAGGTCATCCACCCTGCCTCCACATCCAGGCCCAACGTTGTCTGGCCATGGAGACACGACCACAACCAGGACGCTGAGGAAAATGCTCCGAACAGAGGGCCACAAGATGACTTCTTACAAACTAGTTACGGTCCCCATCTCTCCCTGGGGGACAGCTGCACAACATCAGACCAGAGGGCCTGGAATCCCACCACAGTGAAGGGTCCCCCCAAAGCCTACGCACCGGAAGTAAAAGTTGGACCCCTGCAGATGTGGGAATGCAGTTCTCATTATCCCACAGGCTCCCTTCACTGTCAGTTCCCCTCTCCGGAAGGCAGCCCTTCTAAATTATCAATTAGAAACTGAATGTTGGGATCACTTTCCAAACCCAGGATATAATCTTACTAAACATACTATCTTTTATACTTTTTAACAGCAAAAACATACAAATAGGGAAGTTTAAATAACTAAGTGGTGAATTTCACTGGCACTTCTGCTGAGCTCACACATCCATTCACAGGCGCACAGACTCCGCTCATCTGAGTGGAACAGGCACTCCTAATGCTCCCCCCGCCTCCCCCAGGAACTGCCACCTCAGATGGCAGCCAACAGTTCCCATCATCGCCCCCACTCACAGGCCACAACCCACACGAGGTAGGGTCAAGCATTAGAAGCATCCGCGATGGAGGAAAGGACAGGAAGGAGTGACAGGAGCCCCAGGGCAGGCGCCAGGTTTCTCTGAGCTATAAGATGGGAGCAGACACTGGTCTGGCTCCCTTGCAGAGCCCCTGCCACGCAGACCCAGGGCACCAAAACCCACACCCACACCCGCATCACGCGGGGCCAGCTCAGGCCAGTCCCCGTCCACCTCTCCAGTCACTAACATGAGCTTAAGGACAATGGGTCTCCTGAGGGGGGGCATTCCGGAAACTTCGAAGGTGCATTTAGGTTGTTAAGGAAGCCAAGAACTCATGACAGAAAATCTGTCTCTGTAATGGTCTCAGCCAGATCAGAGACCCATTTCACAGTGTCTGCCACCACTTTAACGTACTTTCTTTTTTTCAGAAAGCAACAACCAGAGTAAACTCAAGAAGAGTGTACGCTTTGTTTGGAGGGGGGGGAGGACTTTCTTTTTCAAAAAGGAAAAGGCAAAATCAACTTTTGGAATTTAACATAATGAAGGTAGTGTTATTAACATTACACAAGCACCTTTTTGTGATTCCCTGATCTTTCTAAAAAATTGTACAAAAATACACATAACATAAAATGTACCATCTTAACCACTTACAAATGAAGTAGTTCTTTGGCATTAAGTACATTCACATGGTTGTGGACCACAACCACCATCCTTCTCCAGAATTGCCTCATCTTCCCAAACTGAAACTGTCCATTCCCCCTCCCTTAGCCCCTGGCAACCTGCGTTCTACTTTCTGTCTCTCTGAATTTGACTACTCCAGGGACTTCATATAAGTGGAATCATACAGTTGATTTGTCCTTTTGTGACTGACTTATTTCACTTAGCATAACGTGCTCAAGGTTCATCCATGTCGTAAGTGTAGAATTTCCTTCCTTTTCAAGGCTAAATAATATTTCATTGTATGAACACACAACAATTTGTTTATTCATTCATCTGTCAATGGACACCTGGGTTGCTTCCACCTTTTTTGGCTGCTGTGAATGATGTTGCTATGAACACGGAGTACAAATATCTCTTCAAGCCCCAGTTTCCAATTCTTTGGGGGTACATATACCTAGTAGTGGAGTTGCTGGATCATGCAGGCTATGTTTAACTTTTGAAGGAATTGCCACACTGTTTTCCACAGCAGCTACACCATTCTACATTGTCAGCAGTAGGGCACAGGGTCCTAATTTCTCCACATCCTTGCCAACACTTGTTATTTTTCTGCTTGCTTGTTTCTGACAGCAGTCATCCTAATGAGGGAGAAGTGGTATCTTACTGTGATTTTAATTTCTATTTTCTGGATTATAATGATGCTGAGTATTTTTTCCTGTACTTGCTGGCCACTCATATATCTTTTTTGGAGAAAGGTCTATTCAAGTGCTTTGCCCATTTTTAATCAGGTTGTTGAAATTTTTTGCTGTGCTTTGTTTGAAATTTTGATAGCAGATTACCATTTCAAAAAGTCACCTCTCCATTTGGCAACAAACACTTCTGACACACACATCGGCAGTGCTGGGATGAGGCTACTGACAAGGGCTAGCACATCTCTCAGTGTGACAGCCTAGGCACACAAGTGTTGGTTTTCTGCAAGTATGTGGGCAGATTATGGTACCTGAATTTTACTTCATGGCAGTGAAGGAGCCACATATTCTCGCTATAGGAGAGGGCTGAGAGGGTATAAGCCACAATCTCGGGCTCAGAAGGGTATTTACATTTTTAAATGGTTAGATTAAATACCTAATAATAGGTATTTGCTTCTTATCCCACAAAGTCTAGAACATTTACTAACACTTTAAGAAAATGCTTGCCAACTCCGAATCTAGAAGAACTCCTAAAATGTCTCATCAGGTTGCATAAGCTTTTACGTATAAAGAAATATCCTTAGTGATATGTAAATCTTTACTTTCCTGAAACATCAAAATTAGTATGTGGAGTAATACAGAAACCTGCGTGCCACCAGCCGCTCTCACTCTACCCACTCCTGCTTCACCCGGGCCTCAGATCCCACACTTCACCTCCCCCCACAGAGGCAGGAGTGAATCAGCAGAGGGCACATCGGGAATGTGTGAGGCTCTTAACAGAGCCTGACCAGCCGTGGCAACCCTTTCTCTGCACCACACTTAGCCCTTCAGGCTTAATAAGGAGCAGGAAATTTAAGTCTGCTCTAGGAACTCTTGAGAGACAATAAACATCGACACAAGGTCAGATGGACTCTCCCTCACCCCCACTGAAGCCAGGGAGGCCAGAGAGAGGAGTCCAGATTCCCAGAGGCCCTCCAGCTGTGTGGCTAGGAAGCGTGGGTGTGTCCCTCCTCACAAGTGTGTGTGCATAGATACATACACACGCACATGTCCAACCCTCATCAGGGCCTGCTCCTTCCCAGCTGTGACCTGACCACAACAGACCTCTATAGCTGGGTTGTTAGTTTCTCCTACTCTCTGGAAAGTTTCAAGATAAACATTCACTTCAAAAATACACTTGACCTTAGAAAACTATAATTAAATGAGTTAAAGCACTAAAGAGTACCCAGCACAGAAAAGGCCCACAATCCAAACCAGGCGACAAGACGGAAGAAGGGAAGGGAGGGTCCTTGGCTGACATAGGACTGAGGTTGTCAATCCATCACCTCCAGCCAAGAGCCCTGGGTCCTGTTTGGCTCAAGAGGGGAAAGGCCTCCCTGCACCCCTGGGCTCCCCAAGCCCACCCTCAGGCACTATGTCACTGGGTCTAGAAAGCCAAGGAAACAGTAGTCTCTCCACCTCTGCTCTAGACACTCATTATTGAAGTCCATCTATGAGCTGCTGAGCTGATCAAGGCCTTGCAGGGGTTTTCTAACCAGAGAGTGTATTACGATCCACTGCAGAACTCAAGACTATGACACTGGAGCAGAAGAGGTCACTTCATTCCCAAAGAGGAAAAGTTCACGTCAATTCAAAAACTACCACTAAATGTGCTGGTAATTTTAGACCACAAATTTTTACCCCAAACCTTCTAAGCGTTGTACCACTCAGCACGAAATGGACATTTCTGTTCCTCAATCCCTGACTCTGCCAATGGCCCAAGACGTTTGCATTCACTGTCCCCTTGGCTTCAGTCTCAGTCCACGGGGTGCCTCCTAGGGATGCCTCCCCTGACGCCATCTGAGGGGCCCCAGTGGGGCCAACCGTGCCTGTCCTGCCCCTGCTATGACCTCAGCACCTAAAAGTGAGCCCATATTCCAGGAGGCTCTCAAGGTGTTGGCTAAATGAATACATCTTCTCATCTAAAACATAAAGGTTGAGATGTAAAATGATTCATCACTTATTCTTTCATTCCAAGGTTTAAATGAAAAAGTGAAAGTGGGAAACTGCCTTTCCCTTGGTGGCCTAAAGCAGAGAGGAAGAGCTACAGGACCTCTGAGCCCTGCCTCAGGAAAAGGCTAACAGAAGATCTGGTCTCCCTCAACTTTTGAAAAAGTTTCAAAACTACAGAGAATGAATGATCCACACCCCCATCACTTGGATCAGCCACCATTCACATTCCGTCACACTTACTCTTTCCCTCTCCCGCTCTGCACACACATGCACACAAGCATCACATGCTCACATACTTTTATGTTTCCGATCCATTTCAGGATCACAGGCCCCAGGACAAGGGCTTTTTCCGCATAACCACAATACAAGCATCACACCCAGGAACAGTACTGATATAATATTGCTGTCTAATACACACAGGCACATTTCCCCAGTGTCCTTTATAGTTTTTAAAATCCAAGATCCAGTTAAGGATCACACATTATTCGTGATGCCTCTCAGCATTCTTTAATCTACTAGTTTTAACCGCAACAAACGGTTGAGATCTGACAATTTTTGACCTACAATGAAGGGGGCTTCACATTGTCCCACCCAACATAGCAGCCCTTGGGTTCTGGATTAAAGGAGCCCCACTCTCTTTGCCCTTTTCAGTGGATTCTTGTTCTGGTCACGTGCTGAGTCCACCCCTGCAGTTCACCTCAATGCTCAAGAATAACCTCGATCTGTCTGGGGTGTCTCCAGCTCACCTTGCGCTGCCCCTGCCTGCCTATCTTTGGGATCAGCCACCCTCAAAGGAGCCAAGGGTTGAGACAAAATCCACCAACACCTGCAAGGAGAAGCCAGGACACATCACAGGACAATGACCTGGACTGGATCTTGGACTGGATGAAAAGGAGGAGAAAGAGGGGCTACCCAGGAGAGTGGGGCCAGAAACATAATAATCAAATTAACACTAGACCTCAAAGGGGTCCAGACCAAGTAAATAATCTGATTGTGGAAAAAAGGAAGCTCCACTTATTAGGTGATTCTGGAAAACTATTGTTGGTGCTGTTCATCTGCCAACAGTACGGCTCTAAAGGAAAGATGCTTCTTCCATGTTTTTGGAAATATGTGCTAAATGCTGTAGGTCAAAATGGTTGAGTATCAGTAATTCATATGGCTCAACCTCAGAAGAGCAAAATGATGAGCTGGATTTGCTTTAAAAGACTTCAGCGAAGAAAACGAAAAAAGAGGGAGAGGAAAATCTTCACAACCATTAAATCAAGCAGACGGATAGCAGGGTTTGCTTTATCTACTTATACATGAGAGAATTCATAAAAAACATCTTTACATAATACAGGTGGACAAAGTGACTGCCTGGAATCCATATTAGCTTTGCAGAGCCACGCACTGAAAGAAGTGATGGAAGACAAGCACAGCTCTGATCTAATGCCTCCTCCCACCTCAGGATGACAAGAACCACCTATCCAGGTTCCCTGTCATCCCTGGCAGCTGAGCTATGCAAGGAGTTGAAGAAGACAGGAAGGTATATCCTCAGTCATGACAAACGGTTACCCATAGACAGCCTAAATCAACTGTATGTCTAGAAGCCACCCTGGCAACAGTCTGCGGGAATCCTGAGAAGCTGAGCTTGGTTGTCTAGTTCAAAAGCTGCTACTGGACCAACACACATAGAAAGGCACAAGGACCCTTTGCCAGCCATGAGATCCCAGGACCTGGCACCCCTGCTGTTTATCAGAGGAAGCAGGAGTCTGCCCTCAGGAAGAGCTCTTTCTGTAAGAAGTGTTGAAAGCACCCCCCCACAAGAGGAAAGACTTGGAAAAGGGAACACTGGAGACCCAGCCCCACTCACTGCCCACCTCCCCCTACCCCTGCACCTTCCAGGCCACACTCTGCTCTGTGTCCAGAGTACAGTGGGCATCTTGGCCCCTTGGCCCTTCTCTGTGAGCTGTACTGTCCTATACCACTGAAAGACCATCCCTGCCATGCTAACCACCACAACTGCCCCTCAGTTGAGAGCCAGTGCCCACAATCTGTCCCTCTGGGCCCTGTGCATGGCACTCTGGTGGGGCCTCTCCCTCCTGCAAGGCCTCTTGCCCCACTCTCAGGACAGCACTTCCAAATGGTCTGCTGACCAGCACCAGCTGACGGGAACTCATGTTTGTTTTAGGCAAGTTATATGGACTCAGGGGCAATGGGGCATCCAGAGCACTGACGAGCATGTGCCCAGGGAGTGGCCACTCTGGCCACCTAGTACTGTGGTAGCTCTCGCACGCGCTCTCTGTCTCTCCGTCTGTCTGTCTGTCTGTCTGTCTGTCTCTCTCTCTCTCACACACACACCCAGCACACTCTGCTCAAGCTCCCCTTCTAGCCTCAGCCACACTCTGCCAGGTCTCCCTATGATCTAAGGGCCCTTCCTCTCAAGTAAGATCACACCCCTCAGCAGTGATACGAGGCTCCAGGATCCAGCCCTAGCCCCTCGGCATGGACACCAGCCCTTGCCTGCACTCGCCCTCCATGCCAAGCTCTGTGCCTACCCCTCCACCCCACAGGTGCACCTTTCTGAAACTGAACAACTCAAGGACCACCACTCACAAAGGCTTTCCCTCTGCAAGGCAGATTGCTCCCTCTTCTGGGCCCTCACTGTCCCTAGGTCAACTGCAGACTGGGCAGCACCAACCATTTCTAACAAAGCAGCTGCAGTTGGCAAAGGACACAGTTTGACTCTCAGTCGGAGTTGCTGCCCACAGACCTTCCCAAGCAGAGCAAGACAGAAGTACCGAAGGCAGGAGTGGAGGACTGGGCCAAAGAGATCGGCCTGAGAGCCTGCAGGGAGGAGACAAAAGTAAACATGAACAGACACATGAGGGCTCCCAGGTTCACCCCAAGAACCGTGTGGCCCGGCCTCAGTTCCTGCCTCTGAACCTCAACACAGAACCCAGCACATCGGGTTGCACATCTCCCCAGTGTGTGACTATAGTGATGGTTGCAAAGCCTGGTAAATTTTACACTGAACTGAACACTTAAAAACAAAAGGACTCTGTGGTGTATGAGTGCACCTTAGCAAAGTTCTTAGAAAGATGTCTTTTTTTTTAGTTGTGGGCACTGGATTGATAAAAGAAGTTTGTTTTTCCATTAATAATGGTATTGTATTAGTGTTAACCTTTCTCCCCAATCATGTCAAGCCTGGATAGAAAAATTAATTGGGTAAATAGAAGTTACTTTGCTTATCCAGCACTAACTGACATGTAAGCCCTCCCTTTCTCCTAATCACTAGTAGAGTCTTAACCATTTGGAACCAAACCCCAGAAAGCCAATAAGAAAAGTGCTAGCTGAACACCTGCCAGAGCTCCTGCGAGGTTAGCAGCATCTTATCTCCGATTTTTTCCAGGCATAGTATCACAGCTGTACCAACCGAGTGTCCACAAAAGCAAAGGGACAAAGGCCCATTCAAATTTTAAACTCACCACTTTTAGGAACCCTGGTACTATATGGACCTCACCTCATCATAAGCTAAGGGCCAGGAAGCAGATGACCTATTTACCTGGATAGTCAAAAGATATGTCAGGACAGCCTTCTGTGAATTCTTAAGGCAGAAAGGTTTTGAAGATTAGGTAACAACTCTTTGTAATTCTATAAATTGACACACATCAAAGTATGTAAACACCTGTGAATCATCAATCAAGATAACGAACACATCCATCACCCCTAGTCTCCTCGTGCTTTTGTCACCCCTCCCTTCTTCCCTCCCCTCCACGCAACCATTGATCTGCTTTCCATCACTACAGGTTACCTAGCACTTTCTATCTAGAGTTTTGTATGAACAGAATCACACAGTATATGCTTTTTTTCTTGACTGCTTATTCACTCAGTGTAATTATTATGAGATGCATCCATGTTGTGTTTTCAATGGTTTGTTCCTTTTTTGTTTGTTAGTGTTCCCAACTCTTAAGATTTTTACCATAATTTCAATGTTTGGAGGAAACACGGTAGTAGCAACAATCAAGAGGAAATATTCCAACTAGGCAGACCAGAAGGTTTGTAACATCAGCTATTATGCAAAGGACTTCTGAAATTACCTTTCCCCACCCTTTCAGGAGAGGGGAGAGGGCCCAGGAAAGGGTCAAATACTCAAAATTGTTCGCTTATCTTAAGGACACCTGGCAGGGCCATGTCAGTGCTTTTCACCCCAGGAACTTAAAAATTTTGATAAATATCAGTTTCATTTCATAAACAAGAAAACAAGTGTTATTTGAACCAACTCAGAGCTCAGCAGGAGTCACTGCCTGTCATTCTCTGGCCCTGACTAAGACACTCGTGTTACCCTAAACAAACTTTCAGGTAAAACCAACTGTGCAAAACTGACAGTCAAGACTGATATCAAAAGTAGTGACAAAAAAAAAAAAAAAAAAAGTGGCCACACACTGGAAAACAGTCTAGAAGCCCCTGAAAAGGTATATGCAGTTGTTACCACACGACACAGCAATTTCACCTAAGACTTACACCCACACAGAAACTTGTAAACAGATGTTCACAGCAGCTATTTTCCGTAACAACTAAAAGCGGAAACAACCCAAATGTCCACCAACAAATATGTGGAAAAACAAAATACGGTCTGGCCATACTGTGGAATATTACTCAGGCATAAAAAGGAATGGAGCAGATACATGCTACAATGTGGATGAAACTTGAAAATGCTCAGTGAAAGAACAAAAAAGCCACATACTATATGATTCTATTCATATGAAATGTCCAGAGTAGGCAAATTCAGAGACATAAAGACTAATGGTTGCCTGGGGTTGGAGATGGGAGGACTGACAAGCTAAGGGGTGTATGGTTTCTTTTTAGGGTGATGAAAATGTCCTAAAATCAACTGTGGTGGTGGCTGCACAACTCTGAACGTACCAAAGCCACTGAACTGCACACTTTGAATGGCTGAAGTCTATGGTATGTGAATTCTATCTCAATAAAACTGCAAGAAAAAAAGTGGTTACACAGCACTTGACACTTCACAGACACTCATCCAATAAAATCAAAAGATAAAAAAGATAAAATCAAAAGGCATTCAGAATGGAAGCCCCATCGTACAGTTGGTTACACAGACAACCCTTGAGGACAAATAAGGAAAATTTTCCAAATGCTATAGGCAGCCAATGCTGCTAACTGGCATAGGAAATAATCAACTTTTTCCCACTTTCTGGTTCTATTCAGACTCTCCTGCCCCCAAATTCAGGGCCTTCTCTTGTGACACGAAGGATATCACTCCCCTATCCCAAACACAGATCTAAAGTTAGGCTACAGGTGGGTGGGTCATCGGAGCTAGTTAAAAGAAAGAAGGACAAGCCCTTTTGAGGTCATCAAAACTTAAGTGAGCTCAACTGTAATGTTTACCTTCGGTGGAGTGTTTTCATGCTTTTTTTCAGTACAGTTCAGTGTTCAGGTGCAGGAAAAGAAATCAATATTTCAACTGAAGGAGAAGGACGTGCCTCCACAATCAATTGCAAACAGATTGCAATGATCAAAACTAGAACTCAAGTTTGCCGTTCTATAGGCTATGGTTTAAAAAGGATTTGCAATGAAAAGACTACCTTCCACAACCCAGAGCTGCCACGGGTCATGGCACACTTCTCAACCAAGAGCTCTTTATCCTCAGCCTTCTGGACATGCTGGACACAAATCCTAATTACAGATAGCACTATCTGGTCCATCCACTCATAAGCAAATCCAGATTTTGCGGATGTTTAAAAGTTAACAAAAACATAGCTGTTACTCCCATTTTACAGCTGTGCCAACAGAGAGTTCTACAGAGTAGAAACCACAGGTGTTATCACGAGCCTCCAGTGGCTCATTCATTTCTCCATGCAAACTCTCCCCTCTCTCCTACCTTCCTCCACCACATGTAAACAAAACTCAAAAAACACATACTTGCACACCTGTTCTCCCTAATGCCCCACCCATCAAGTTTCTATTTTTAAGGAATCTGAAGTTAGAATGAGTCAATGTTTTCTGCTTCTATTAGGGGCAAAAAAGAAAGCCCAAGTGGGTGGTCTACCCACAGGAGTGACTCAATCAACAAAAGTGTAAGCCCCATCCCCCAGGACAGTGCCTGAACTCACTCTGGCTGAGGATGGGTTGGCTCCCCCAGCCCTGGCAGTGGGTCTTCATGCCGAGGGACACCTGTGACAGGTTGAGCCCTATCCTATAACTCCTCCCTGTCTGAGAATTCAAGAAAATAAACCTGAGGGAAGTGCCAGGGATAGGAATGGAATCTAAGATCCAGAGGATGATGGCTACATTCTTGGAGAGCCCAGCCCAAGACCACAGCCAGCCCCCTCTCCTACCTGGGGGACCCAGGTCCAGGAAGTTATCTGTCTGATACTCATAACACAAACCCAATCTTAAAATACCTAAGTAACCTTTGCTAAATGTTCACATCAAGAACAAACGTTTCTGAAGTGGCAGACTCATTTATGTAAAATCCACTACCACTGCCCCATTGGAGGAACAAACTCAAAACCAACTTTTCCAAGGCAAGGCTGCGGAGTTACGTAACAGGTCAGTCTCAGCAACAGGCAATGCAAGAAGGAAAAACAAAACATAAACTACCTCTTAAATAATCTTGATAGCCAGCGAGTGTAGGGTTCTCCATTAGAGGCATACATTCCGTTCCTGTTCGGGGAGCCTCGACCCTCCTCTCGCCAGCGTCCCTGGGCCCGGGGAAATTTGAACTCGCCACTCAGTGGGCATGAATGGGAGGAGGAGGCGGGTAGGACTACAGGTGGAAGGGTGGGGCTGGGCTGTCGGATCAGCCAGAGGGGAAGCCCGAACAGAACAGATCACCCTGGAGCTGGCTTGAGCGGGGCACTAACCCAGCTCGAGAAGAACTCGGGAAGAGATCACCCCACGACCCGGCGAGATACGGACCTAGAGCGGCTCACCTCGGACAGGCCCGGAAGGGGACTTGGGACAGACAACCTAAGACCCAGCCTGAGCTAGATCCTGAGATCACCCGGACGCAACCTGAGTGGGACTTGAAGCAGGTCTGCCCGAGTTCAACTGGAGAGCGGGAACCGGGGCAGATTACTCCGGGCACGTCCTAAGTGGGAGATCCCGGGCCAGGTTACTCCGGACTGGGTCGGAGTGCGGGACCCGAGCAGATCAGCCCAGGCCCAGCCGGAGGGGAAGCCGGGGCAGGTCCCCGACCGCCGAGGCCCGGCCCCGGCTTCCGGCGCCGCCATGTGCCGCTCACCTGCGCATCGAGCTGTCCGGCCACAGCGCCCGGGCCCGCGCCGACCGGGGCCCCCGCGCCGCCACCTCCGGGGCCGCCGGGGGGCGTCTGGGTCTGGCTGGGGAGGGTGAAGTCGGTAAACTCGAACTCGGAGCCCTGTGTGTCGGCGCCGAGCAGCTCGGCCTCCTCGGTGTCCAGGAAGGTGAGCGTCTGCGAGCTGGGCCCGTACGCCTCCACGCTCATGGTGCCGCCGTATAGGACCCTCGGGCCGGCCCCGCGCCGCACTCGAGTCCGCCGCCGCACTAAGGCCTAGGCCGCAGGCCTCGGGCCGCCGCCGCCGCCGCGCCCGTACCCCTAAACCGGATCAAAATGCCCGCCGTAGAGCGAGCCGGGTCGAGAGCCACGCGCGTCGAGCCGCCGCTGCTACCGCTGAGCCCCTCAGCGTCGCCGCTTCCTTCGGAGCCGCCCGCCCTCACAGCCCCCGGCAGGAACCGCCGCCGCTGCCGCTGCCGCCGACGTGCGCGTGCGCGAGCCCGACGCCGGCGCAGGTGCGCGTGCGCGAGCCCGACGCCGGCGCAGGCGCGCGCGCTCCTCGAGGACGCCTCCAACCGCGCCCGGACTCCGGGAGATGAGCGGGCCGACGGGACGCGCAGCGCGCACGCGTGGGCAGGCGGGGCTTCCAACAGCCGTCGCGGGGGCAACTCGAGGACGTGGTCCCGCCCCAACCGCTACTGTGTGGCGCCCATGTAATGAGTGGTGCGGCAGTGGTCATCTGTGCCCTTAGGGTCGGCGACAGTGTCTTGGGTTAATTGAGCGCCAACTGAATGCCTTACATAGGTGGAACGAACACTCGGGAGACTTGGCGAGGACTATGGGTCCCCATCTCTCGAAGAAGCTCCTTGGGCCTGTTTCCCCATCTCTAATATGGGGGTGCCTGGCACATAGTAGCTGCTCAGTGTGCATTGGTTAAGTAAACGAATGGGGACAGTTCTTAGCACAGAGCTTAGCACGCGGAAATGGTGGTTTATGCTGCTCCGAACAACATTCAGAGGCGTGTAACAAAGCTATTGGGAGCACTTGCTCTGGGTTTCTGAAATCCACCCCTGGCCACCTAGTGGCTGTGTGACTTTGTACAAATGATATCTCTGAGCCTAGGGTTTCCTCAGCTGGGAAAGGGAAATAATAACCATTATGATGGGATGAGGAATAAATGAAATACTGTTTACTGCTTTAAGTGTTTATAAAAAAAAAGTTCCTCATAGGTTGGCTTTGTTTATCACATGATCATCCTCATGGAGAGAATAATGCCCACATAGGAGGTGCTCAGTAAAAATTCAGCTACTAGTTTATGAGCCTTAATCTCTTAACTCTAAGCCTCAGCTTCCTCTTTTGTAAAGTGTCTTGGAGAACCCCCCACTTCCCTTTCTGCCCCAAGATCTGGGGATTTTAAGTACTTGAAGTCAGCTCATAGGGCTCCTGGTTTGCAGGATTGTGCTGAAAGCTCCTGATGCTGCATGGTTCTTCATTTTCTAGTATTCCTGTCACAACATGGTAGGAGGTTCCTTTTTCCTTCACATCCTTTTTGGCCTCTTGTGAACTAAAATGTGGGAATATAAAAAATGAATAATTAGGTCCCCTTCTCCAGGAAGACACAGTTTAATGGAGAATCCCAATAAGGCAACAGATGGTTTCAATAAAATGCAAAGCCCTCTATGGAAAACATCCAATTGAATTGGTAGAAACATTTAAGACTGATCTGGTAAAACTTACCAGAGTTTTAAATTGCCTTGCCACCCCCCTTTTGACCTGGTGATTCTACTTTTAAGGATCTCCTCTTATTTCCTACATATGCTCATATTTGCAAAATGACATTGTGGACGATACACTAAAACATCTATTTAACACAAAAGAAGTCGGTAATGGAGGAATTGAAAAAAAAAGTCAAGACATATAAAAAACAAACAGTAAAATGGCAGAAATAAATCCTTATCAGTAAGTACATTTAAAGTAAAAGGATTAAACTCTACACTTGAAAGGCAGAGATTGCCAGAATTGATTTTTCTTTAAAAATCTTGATCCAACAAAATTCTCTGTCTACAAGAGACTCACTTTAGATTCAAAGACAAATAGGTTGAAAGTAAATGGATAGAAAAAGATATTCCATGCAAATATATCTGAAAGAGAACTAGATTGACTTTACTAACATATAAAATAGATGTTAAGACTAAAATTGTTACTCAGGACAAAGAATATTATATAATGATAAAATTTTCAATCTAGCAGGAAGAAATAATTATAAACATGAAATCACCTAACAACAAAGCCCCAAAATACATGAAGGAAAATGTGAGAAATTAAAAGGAGAAATAAACAATTCAACAGCAATTATGGTTTACTAGAGAGGAAAGGAGTCAAAGGCTTAGGGAGATTGAAATGTAAGAGTGGATTTGTCATTTAAGGCCTACACACCTACCCTGGGAGGGTCCAAAGGACACAACTTTCATCATAACTGTGAGAAATAAATTTGTGAAGGGAACCCCAGCATCCTGGAAAAGCTCTATGATCTCTCTTCTCTGTAGACCAGAACTTAGAGCAGTAACTACTGCCACTGAATTGTGAAACCTAAATGCAATGAGAGTAATTGAATCATGGGGTGGCCCAGGCCAAGTGGTAGCCCTCAACCATCAAAGGCAAGGTGAGTGTGGTTATTGTAATGGACAGCAGAGTCAAAGCAGCAATCAGAATAGACCCACAGAGACCTATGGCATTGGCTAGTTGATTGTGGTGTTCCTAGAAGTGAAATAGATGGGAAGCCTACTAAATTCTTATGTGATCTGTTTAAGCAGAAAAGTTCTAGGTCAAGTGAAGGAAAGTCTAACTTGAACCATGAAAATAGAGTCATGGCCCCTCAGTCAATTCTCAGACTTGATCCAGGTCACAAACCCGGAAATTCTAATGAAGAGGAAGCTGGGTCCCCATGAAGAAGGACCCCGCTACACTACCAAAACTTTATATGTTAATATTTCCCCAATCTTCCCCAATGGAATCTTTGTCCTTTACCAAGGTGACTGTGTACTGGGGAAAAAGAAATAATTAGGCCTTTCAGGGATTACTGGACACTGGCTTTGGAGCAACACTAATTCCAAGAGACCCAAAACATCACTTTGGTCCATCAGTCAGAATAGAGGCTTATGGAGCTCAAGTTGTCAATGGAGTTTTATTTGGTCCATCTCACAATGGGTCCAGTGGGTCCCTGAACCCATCCTGTGGTTATTTCCCCAGTTCTGGAATGCATACTTGGAATAGATGCACTTAGCAGCTGGCAGAATCCTCATATTTATTCCCTGAACTGTGGAGTGAGGGCTCTTATGGTGGGAGAGGTCAAGTGAAAGCCACTAGAACTATCTCTACCTAAGAAAATGGTAAACCAAAACCAAGACTGGATTCCTGGAGGGACTGCAGACATGAGTACCACCATAAAGGAGGGACTGCAGAGATTGGTGCCACCATCAAGGACCCGAAAGATGCAGTTGAATGCGTATCTTTATTTATCTCTGCCATTTGGCCTGTGCAGAGGACAGATGGAGCTTGGAGAATGACAATGGATTATCACAAGTTTAACCAGGTGGTAACTCCATTTGCAGCTACCCTACCAGCTGTGGTTTTATTTCTTGAGCAAACAAACACATTCTCAGTACCTGGTATGTAGTTGGCAGATTGGTGAAGGCCTTTTTCTCCATTCTTGGCCAAGACGCATTAGAAGTAGTTTGCTTTCAGCTGACAAGGCCAGCAATATACCCTCAATGCCCTACCTCAGGGCTCCATCAACTCCCCATTTCTTTGTCATAATTTAGTTGGAAGGAATCTTGATCACCTTTCCCTTTCCCAAGATGTCACATTGGTCCATTATATTGGTGACATTATGCTGATGGGGCCTAGTGAATAAGGAGTAGTAACCAGTATGGACTAAATGCTAAGATATTTGCATGTCAGAGAGTAGAAAATGAATCCAACAAAAATTCGAGGGCCTTCTAGCTCAGTGAAATTTCTAGGGGTCCAGAGATGTGGGGCATGCCGAGGTATCCCTTCTGAGGTGGCTAAATTGTTGCATCTGGCCCCATCTGCAACAAAGAAAGAGGCACAATGCCTCGTGGGCCTCTTTGGATTTTGGAGGCAACACAGTCCTTATCTGGGTGTTTACCCAGTGACCTGAAAAATTGCTCTGTTTGAGTGGGACCCAGAACAAGAGAAGGCTCTATAACAGATCCAGGCTGCCATGCAAGCTGTTCTGCCACTTGGGCCATATGATCCAGCAGATCCAATGGTGCTCGGAGTGTCAGTGACAGATAGAGATGCTGTCTGGAGTCTTTAGCAGCCCAGATAGGTGAATCTGCAGCACAAGCCCTTAGGATTTTGGAGCAAAGCCCTGCCATTCTCTGCAGGCAAATCCTCTCCTTTTGAGAAACAGCTTTAGCACATCCTGCTCCCGGGCTTTAGTAGAAACTGAACGCTTCACCATGAGTCACCAAGTTACCATGGGATCTGAGCTGCCCATCATGAACTGGGTATTGTCTGACCCATCAACCCATAAAAGTGGATGTGACAGCAGTACTCCATCATCAAATGGAAGGGGTATATCTACAAGATCAGGCCCAACTAAGAGAAGAAGGAGAAGGAGAAGAAGGAGAGGGAGAGGGAGGAGGAGGAGGAAGAGAAGGAGGAAAAGGAGAAGAAGAAGGAGGAGGAGGAGGAGGAAGAGGAGGGGGAGAAGAAGGAGAAGAAGGAAGGGGGGGGGGATGATGATCAAGTCCAAGCAGACCCTGAAGGCACAAGTAAGTTACCTGAAAAAGTGCTCCAAATGCCCACAGACCCCACTTCTGTTACACTGTCTTCTCTCTCCCAGCCTGTGCCTATGGCCTCATGTGGCATTTCCTATGATCAGTTTCCAGAGGAAAAGTAATCTTGGGCCTGGATTACAGGTGGTTCTGCATGATATGCAGGCACCACAAAGAGTAGATGGCTGCAAAGCTACAGCTGCTCTCTGTGACAGCCCTGAAGGGCAGCAGTGAAGAGAAGTCCTCCCCAAGGACAGAACTTCAACTGGCACACTTAGTTGTTCATTTTGCTTGGAAGGAGAAATGGCCAAATATGTGATTATACACCGATTCCTGGGCTGTGGCCAATAGTTTGGTTGGATGGTCAGGGACTTGGAAGGAACATGATTGGAAAATTAGGGACAAGGAAGTCTGGGGAAGAGGTATGTGGATAGACCTCTGTGAATGGGGGGGAAATGTGAAGATATTTGTGTCCCAGGTGAATATTCACCAAAGGGTGAACTCAACAGAGGAGGATTTTAATACTCAAGTGGACAAGATGACACATTCTGTGAACACCAGTCAACCTCTTTCCCCAGACACTCCTGTCACCACCCAACAGACCACGCACGAACAAGTGGCCATGGTGGCAGAAATGGAGATTATGATGGGTTCAGCAACATGGACTTCCATTCACTAAGGCCAGCCTGGCTATGACCACTGCTGGCCAATCTACTGACAACAGAGATCAACACTGAGCCCCAATATGGCACCATTCCCTGGGGTGATCAGCCAGCTACCTGAAGGCAGGTTGATTACTTTGGACCACCTACATCATGGAAGAAGCAGCATTTTGTTCTCACTGGAATAGACACTTACTCTGGATGTGGAATTGCCTTCTCTGCCCGTAACACTTCTACCTAAACTGCCATGTGGACTTACAGAATGCCCTAGTCACCATCATGGTACTCCACACAGCATTCTTATGATCAAGGAACTCCTTTCACTGCAAATGAAATATGGC
The DNA here is from genome assembly GCF_036321535.1 of Camelus dromedarius. Classification (NCBI taxonomy): domain Eukaryota; kingdom Metazoa; phylum Chordata; class Mammalia; order Artiodactyla; family Camelidae; genus Camelus; species Camelus dromedarius. Next base: position 10,761,042 of record NC_087462.1, on the reverse strand, counting down.
AATGAATTCGCTGGTCTTACCACGTTCTCCATCATCCTAAAGCAGCTGCTTTGAAAAAGCAACGAATGGCCATTTGAAGACTCAGTTACAGTGCAGGCAAGGTGGCAGTACCTTGCATGGCTGAGGCATGGCTCTCCGGGAGACTGCATATGCTCTGAATCTGATACATGGTGCTGTTTCTCCAATAGCCAGGATTTATGAATCTAGGAATCAAGGTGATATGGGAGTGGCACCTTTCACTGTTACCATTAGCAACCCCTAGCAAAATTTTTGCTCCCTGCCCCCATGACCTTATGTTCTACTGACCTAGAGGTCTTCATCACAAAGGGAGGACTGCTTAGACGAGGAAAGACAACAGTGATTCCCTTGAACTGGCCGTTAAGACAGCCACCTGGCCTCTTTGGGTTCTTCGTGCCTCTGAATCAACAGGCAAAGAAGGGAGTTACTGTGCTGGCTGAGGTGATGGATCCTGATGATCAAGGGGGAAGTTGGACTGCTATTCCACAATGGAGGTAAGAAAGAGCATGTCTGAACCACAGGAGATCCCTGAAGGCATCTCTTAGTATTACAATGGACCTGTGATTAAGGTCCATGGGAAACTGTTCAGTCAGGACTTACTAATGGCCCAGACCCTTCAGGAATGAAGGTTTGGTGGGAGAGGGTAGAGCTCAGTGGTAGAGCATGTGCTTAGCATGCATCCGGTCATGGGTTCAATCCCCAAGACCTCCATCAAAATAATAAGTAAGTAAATAACTAAATAAATCTAATTACCTCTCTCCCCCCTAAAAAAAGGAATGAAGTTTTGCATCATCCTATCAAGTAAAGAACTATGACCACTTGGGTGCTTGCTGAGAGCAAAGAGAATATGGAACCAGTGGTAGAAGAAGGCAGTTAATACCAGCTATGACCTCATGACCAGATACAGAAGTGAGGACTGAAACACTCATGAGTATTTCTTTCTCTTTTTTTCACTATGAATTTGTATGTAAGACCTAAATAGCCGATATCTTTGTTTTCTTCCTTCTCGTATCATGTAATGTCAGATGTATTGACTTTACAGCGCAGTATTTTAGTATCATTAGCATCATTCAAGTATTTAACTTACAGGATAAATCAAGGACAAAAGCAAACATCACCCAAAGACTTTGCATTCTCCTCTGGAGAAAGGGTTAGTACATGTTCATTGTACACAGGAAAGTTGTATCATCTGAAGCACGGTTATCACCTGCTTAGTGTCTTTATTGGGAAATTAAGTGTGGTTGAAGGAGATGTGTATGATTGCCAAGTTGACCTGGGGTGGACTTGTGATTGTTAATTTGGGGTATCAACTTCACTAGGCCATGGTACCCAATATTTGGCCAAACATTTTTCTAGATGTTTCTATGAAGGTGTTTTTAAGATGAGATTAACATTTAAATAAGTCAGGCCAAGAAGGACAAATACTACATGATTCCACTCATAAGAGGTACCAAGTGGGCAAATTCAGAAAGACAGGAAATAGAATGGTAGTGGCCAGGGTATGGAGGAGAGGAATTGTGACAGGTATGGGGTTTCTTTCGGGGATAATGGAAATGTTCTGGAATGAGATAGTGGTGATGGTTGCACAACATTGTGAATGTACTAAAAATCAGTGCATTGTCTATTTTAAAAAGATGAATTTTGGGGGTAGAGTATAGGTCAAGTGGTAGAGCATGTGCTTAGCATGCATATGGTTCTGGGTTCAATCCCCAGGACCTCCTCTAAGAATAAATAAACAAACAAACCTAATTACCTTCCCTCACCAAAATCAATAACAAAACATAAAATAAAAGGATGAATTTTATGTCATGGGGTTTCATCTCGATTTAAAAGTTGCCCCTCCAAATCAATATTTTGGAAGTTTAAAATACATCCTCAAATCCTTTGACACTTTTTTCCGATTGCCCTCCCCTTGAGTGTAACTGGACTTTGTGACCTGCAGCTAATGAACAGAAGGTGAAACAGAAGGTGATAGAAGTAACTGCACGACACTAGAGGAATGCGGGCTTCTGCCTTGCCCTCTCCTGGTCACTCACTCAAGGGGACACAAGCTACCATGTCAGGAGGACACTCAAACATTGTTACGGGGAAGCCTCCAGAGAAAGGAACTAAGACCTCTCACCATCAGCCAGCACCTGCTGCCACTCACGTGTGAGCCACCTTGACTGTGGACCCTGCAGCTCTAGAAGAATTTCCACTACCTCCAGCTCTAGCCAACATCTTGACCACAACCTCCTGAGAGACCCTGAGTCAGATCCACATGGCCAAGCCACTCCCTAATTCCTGACCTACAGAAACTATGAGATAACAAGGGTTTATTGTTTTAAACTACTGACTTTTTTGTAATTGAAGCATAGTCAGTTTACAATGTGCCAATTTTTGTTGTACAGCATAATGTTTCAGTTATACATATACCTACATATATTTGTTTTCATATTCTTTTTCATTACAGGTTACTACAAGATATTGAATATAGTTCCCTGTGCTATACAGAAGAAATTTGGGGGCTTTAAATCTATTTTATATATAGTAGTTGATACTTGCAAATCTCAAACTCCCAGTTTACACTTTCCCACTCCCTTCCCCAACCTCCCTGTAATCATAAGATTGTTTATGACATCTGTGAGTCTGTTTCTGTTTTGTAGGTGAGGTCATTAGTGTCTTCTTTTTTTCTTTTTTTAGATTCCACAATGAGTGATATCATATGGTATTTTTCTTTCTTTTTCTGGCTTACTTCACGTAGAATGACAATCTCCAGGCCTATCCAAGTTGTTGCAAGTGGCACTATTTTATTCTTTTTTATGGCTGAGTAGTATTCCATTGTATAAATACACTACAGCTTCTTAAACTAATTGTGGGTATAATTTGTTACACATCAATGGATAACTGATACAAACATACAAGATGTTTAATTGCAGGGTAGTTGCTAAGAACAAAAGATTCAAAACAACTTAGGTGCCCTGCATTAGTAGGAAATGACTTGTCCCAACCTCAGATTGGGTTGTCACACCCCTAACGGCAGGGCAACCTCAACTATCATGGGCTGGGAGATATTCTGGTTGAGATGCCTCAGGAGGGAGCCCAGCCTCAGAACGTGGTCTGGAGCAGCTGAGCCCCAGGCCCTCCTAGTGCACGTCAGTTCTCCAGCTTTGCCAAAGACACAGTAGCCAGAATTCCACACACATGCCTTATCTTTCTTTTCCCTGTCACCCCAAGAACTTCCTTTCCCTTCCTCTGATAGAGTCTTCTTCATGGCCAGCATTGATCATAACTGTGATTAAATTATCGCCCATGTGATTCTTTGTCTAATGTACATCATTTTGTGTAGAGGATGCTGTGGGCACCCTTCCCGGATCTCCTTTACTGCCTGGTGCACTTGTACCCCCAGCTGCTGCAACTATTGTCTGCTAATGGCTCACAGCCACCCCTGGTGAATTTCCCTCATCCAAACTGCCTCACCAGGGTGGTTATGGCCCCCAGCACAAACAGACCTTAGGGAGGTCCATACCAAAAATGGATTGGCATGGGAAACCAGAGGCTGAACCCCTGGCATCAAAATGGGACCAACTCTGACGCTGGTCATGCTCTAGGGTCCCCCTACCCAGAGCAATGGAGGCTTGATTCCAGGTGAGCCCACTTCCTTGCCTGCTCCTTCCCTAACTGGTCCTGCATCCCTCACTCCCTCACAAGTTTCTCCCAGACTCACACAACTTTTACCCCCATCTCAGGCTTCTAGAGAACCCAACCCAAGCCAGGGTAGAAGTCAGCTCTCTGAAGGTCGGAACTGGATCTGGGGCAATGCTGGGCACACAGTAGTTGCTCAATAAATGTTTCTGTGGCCAAGTCATAAGCCCACATTACTACCTGGGGAGAATGTGGAGGAGTTCTATTACCCATGTTCATAAGAGAGGCTGACCAAAAAGGATCACCACATTTTGTCAAAATCTTCCATCCCCAGTCATCTTTACCACATTCCTCCTGCAAACTCAAGATCCATCAACACTTTCATGTGCTTTGAGCATATGGAGGCCAAGGACTTGTCAGAAAAGAAGGCACGTTGATCTATTTGCTTCCTTTGTTGCTTGTGTTTTTGGTGTTATTCCCAAGAAACCATTGTTAATACAAGGTCATGGAGATTAACCCCCAAGTTTTCTTCTAAAAGTAGTATGATTTTAGCTCTTATGCTTAGGTGTTTGATCCATTTTGAGTTAATTTTTGTGTATGGTATGAGGTAAGGGTCCAACTTCATTTGTTTGCATGTGGATATCCAATTATTCTAGTACCTTTTGCTAAAGAGACTATTCCTTCCCCATTGAATGGTCATGGCACCTATGGTGAACTGAATGTTTATGTCCCCCCTAGATTCATATGTTGAAGTCCTAACCCACAATGTGATGGTATTAGGAAGTGGGACCTTTGGGAGGCGATTAGAGTTTAATGAGCTCATGAGGATGGGGTCCTAATAATGAGATTAGTACCCTTATAATTCTCTCTCTTTCTTTGTCTCTCTCGGTCTTTCTGCCATGTGAGGACACAGCAAGAAGGCAGCCCTTTACAGGCCAGGAAGAGAGCTCTCACCAGGAACCGAATTGGCTGGCATCTTGATCTTGGACTTCCAGAACTGTGAAAAATAAATGTCTGTTGTATGAACCACTCAATGTGTGGAATTTTGTTACAGCCACCCAAGCAGACTAAGAGAGCGCCCTCGTTAAAAATCAATTGATTATGAATGTAAGGCTTTATTTCTGGATTCCCAATTCTATTCCATAGATATATTTGTCTATCCTTATGCTAGTACCATGCTGTCTTGATTACTGTGGCTTTGGATTAATTTTCAAAATCAGAAAGGGTGGTCTTCCAACTCTGTTCTTCTTTTTCAAGCTTGTTTTGGGGGAGAAATGTCTGTTCAAGTTCTTTGCTCTTTTTAAATTGAGTTATTTATATATTTTTACTGTTAAGTTGTAAGAGTTCTTTTTATATTCTGGATACAAGTCCCTTATCAGATAGATGATTTGCACGTGTTTTCTCCCATTCTGCAGGTTGTCTTTTTCACTTTCTTGATGTTATCATTTGGGGCACAGAAGTTTTTCATTATGATGAAGTCTAAATCATCTGTTTTTCCTTTAGTTGCCTGTGCTTTTGCCGTCATTGCTAAGTAACCGTTGTCTATTCTAAGGTCGCAGATTGATTCCTGTATATGGTAGGGGTCCAACTTCATTCTTTCACATGTAGATATCCAGTTGTCCCAGCACCATTTGTTGAAAAGACTGTTCTTTCCCACTGAATTGTCTTGACACCCTTGTAAATGCTTTTTTTAGTATGTGTATGTGCCGTGCAATATTTGGGACAAACTTAGGGTAAAACATTTTCATATGTTTATCTGAAATTCAAGTTTACCTGGGTGTCCCGCATTTGTATTTGCTGAATCTGGCAACTCTATACTGGCATCTAGTGGGTAAAGACTAGGGATGCTACTAAACTTCGTATGACGCTCAGGACAGCCCTCCTGAAAACGAAGTTTTACCCAAAATGTCAATCGTACTGAGGCTGAGAAATCCTGGTGTGAAATAAACACAAGGATAGCATCACTTGACAACCAGCACCCCAGCAACTCTGAGAGTAGGTGACATCAGCCCATTTTCCAGGAGTGGAAACTGAAGCTCAGAGCAGGTAAGGCAAACTCGGGGGGCAGTGGGAGTGGAATTCACTTAGATTCTTTTTAAAAATCATCCAGGAGAATTTGTCCCAGAAGAGAGAAAGGGGCTTGTGAAAGGGACCTGGGCTACCCACTATGGATGTAGGCATCTCAGATCAATCTCCACGGATCCCACCCTCCACCCCTGCCAAAAACTTAGTCTGAGAAAATGTTAAGGCATTTGCACCTTAACACTACTCCAGGGGCTTCTTTAGGATGTCACGTGGAGAGGATGAGAAATAAAACAATGCTTGGTCTGGCCACAGTCTCATCACTGGAGGGTCCGGAGTCACTTTTGTTTACTTGGTTGTTAGTCATTTTTTAAAACCTACCAAGCAGTCATTAACATTCACCCTCTCTAGTGGGTTGAATGGTGTTCCTCCAAAAGATATGTCCAAGTCCCAACCTCCAGAACCTATGAATGTGATCTCATTTGGAAAAAGGATCCTTGCCGATGTAATTAAATAAAAGATCTCAAGATGACATCATTATGGATTTAGGGTGAGGGCTAAATCCAATGACAGGTGTCCTATAGGACACAGAAGACGAGAAACATAGAGGAGACCGTGTAATGATGGAGGCAGAGATCAGAATGATGCAACCACAAGCCAAGAAATGTCTGGAGCCCCCAGAAGCTGAAAGAGGGAAAGAAAGATCCTTCCCTAGAACCTCCAGAGGGAGCACAGCTCTGCCAAGAACTTGATCCTGGACTTCTGGCCCCCAGAACTGTGAGAGAATAAATTCCTGTTGTTTTCCCAAGAAAAGAGATACATGGACATGTACTGCAATGCTCGTAGCAGCACTATTTACATTAGCCAAGACATGGAAGCAACCTAAATGTCCACCAACAGATGACTGGATAAAGAAGTTGTGGTATATATATACAATGGAATACTACTCAGCCATAAAAAAGAACAAAATAATGCCATTTGCAGCAACATGGATGGACCCAGTGAAGTAAGCCAGAAAGAGAAAGAAAAATACCATATGATATCGCTTATATGTGGAATTATAAAAAACCAAACAAAATTATTTACAAAACAAAAACAGACTCATAGACATAGAAAATAAACTTATGGTTACCAGAGGTGGTGGGGGAGGGGGTGGGAATGGATAAATTAGGAGTCTGAGATTTTCAGATACCAACTACTATATATAAAAATAGAGAAACAAGAAGTTTATACTGTATGGTACAGGGAACTATATTCAATATGTTGTATTAACTTATGGTGAAAAGAATATGAAAATGAATATATGTATGTTCCTATAGGACTGAAACATTGTGCTGTACACCAGAAACTGACACACTGTAAACTGACTATATTTCAAAAAAAATATTAAAAATAATAACGGTGATGATGGTTACACAACATTTCATTAATGTCCTTAATGCCACTGAATGGTACAGATAAAATGGCAGATTTTATGTTACATATATTTTTCCACCAAAAAATATCTAAAAGGATAAAATTCAATTAAAAAGAAAAATACAACGCATGGCTGTGTTCTAACCATGAAGGATAGACTGTTGATGGGTTTGTGGTAATGAAAGCAGGTCTGGATTTACATTCCCACCCTGCTATCTGATTGCTGTGTGACCTCTCTCAAATGTCTTGGCCTCTCTGTGCCTCATCTGTGAAATGGAATTCTAGTGGCCCCAACACCCCATAGTGTCTTACTTGGCAGGCATAGGGCAGTAGCCAGCCAGCAATTATCAAGTCAGCTCTTTATAGATGCTCAATGTTCTTTACTTTGTCTACATTTTAACAATTCACTATTGGCATTTAAAAAAACAAAACAAAAAATTATTTCAGACCATGCCAAAGTCCCCTCGGGGCCTCCAACACAGGCACATGTCTCTCTCTCAGCCTAGTCTGGGTCCCAGGCAGATCTCTGCCAATCCCAGTCCTGTCCCCCTCAGTGACTTAACTCAGCCTGGCTTGCACCCCTGAATTCACCCACCAGTCCTGAATCCACAACTCTGCCCCCACATCCTAGTCCAGTCCTTCCTTGAGTTCCATGCCAGCCTCCAAGTCCAGGAAAACGGAATTCTTCTCTCGTACCAAGAGAGGTCCCTCGAGGGTAAGCAGCAGCCATGGCTGCTGTAGGGAAATTCCATGACTTTGGAAAAAAGGATATTTAGAATCTTAGCTTTTCCCCAGCCCAGTCGCTTTGAAATCCCATCTGTCGGGCTCCCGGCTCCCACAGAAGTGGCCCTCGCCAGCCATGCCCTTGCTGAGATGTGGCCAGCCCAGGCTGACTGTGGACCCCATTTGGGGCTCCCTCCAGGAACAGTGGGTGCTTGTGGGTTTCTAGGGGCCCCCCTCGTGGTCTGATTCTTGCTTCAAAGGGGCCCCTTGTGGGACATGGATGTGTGGCCAAAGCCCCAGCGATGCTGGTGGGGAAAGAAAAATAGGCGTGTGTGTATGTTTTATAGCCTTCCTCCACTCTCTGAACGGCCTCTTTGAAGGTGATGATGGGTCACAGCAGGCCTTGGGTTGGGGGGACAGCGGGCAGCTACCTTGAATCTAATTCAACCACAGGTTGCTTTTTTGGGGGATATGCTGTGGGGTGTCTGGAGAGGTGGGTTTTGGTCTGGCCTCAAAGCTCCGGTTCCCAAAGAGACTCAAGGCTGCTATTGTGAGAGGCAAGGCTCTGGGGAAGAAGTCAGTCCCAAGGGACCCCCTTCTATTCCCATACCAGGCTGCACGCTGGGCTATATTTCGGGTGGAATTTCACTGCAGCTGTTTCAGAAGGTGTTGGGATGGGAAACTGAATAATACCTCCCGGTGAGCCCCGACCCAAGTCACTCTCCCCACTTCACAGAGAGCTGTGTGGCCTCTTGCAGCAGGGAGATGGCCAATAAGCAAAAGTCATCAGAAATTAGTAACTGGGGTGGTGGGTTCAAAGGTGACAAAACGATAAAAAGGAGAACGGACCACGTCACACACACCAGTAGGGCCACCATCCAGAACGGAAAGCAGTGTCTCAAAGAGGTGTGTGTATCCGTGTCCACAGCAGCACTAGTCACCATCGCCAAGAGGTGGAAACAACCCAAGTGTCCATCAGATGATGAACGAATAAACAGAAGGAAGTGCCTCCTTGTGGTGGAATGTTACTCGGCCATGAAGAAGAATGAAGCTCTGACACATGCTACAACATGATGAACCTTGAAAACATCACGTCCAGGGAAAGAATCCAGACAGGGAAGGCCACACAGCATATGGTCCCATTTCTATGAAATGTCCAAAAAGGCAAGTACACAGAGACAGAAAGCAGATTAGTGATTATAGAGGCTGGGGGAGAGAGGATGGGAAGTGACTGCTTAGTGGGGACAGGGTTTCCTTTTGAAAGTATTCTGGAACTAGACAGAGGTGATGGTTACACATGAAGTGAATGTACTTAAGGGCACTGAATTGTCACTTTAAAGTGGTCAAAATGGTAAGTTCCGTGTTGTATGTATTTTACCACAAAAAAAGGAAAAAAGAAAAGAAAGGAACCTGTCCCAGTCTCCTCCTGACTTAGTCAGGACCCAAGCCTCACCCATCAAATGGAGCAAAATCAAATCCTTCCTGTATAAGTCAAGATTCCCCAGGGAAACAGAACCAATCAGTTATATATAGACATACAAAAAGAGATCCATTGTGAGGGATTGTCTTACATGATTCTGGAAGCTGAGAAGTCCCACAATCTGCCATCAGCAACCTGGAGCCCAGGAGAGTCAATGGTGTAGTTCAATCCAAACCCAGACACCCAGGGAGATGACAGTGGAAGTCCCAGCTGAGTCCCAAAGATCAAAGACCAAAGCACCTATGTCTGAGGGCAGGAGAAGGTGGAGAGCCCAGCTTGGCGAGAAAGAGCACATTCACCCTTGCTCCACTTTTTTGTTTTATTCTGGTCCTCAGTGGAGTGTTAGATGCCCACTCATATTGATGAGGGTGAACTTCCTTACTCAGTCCTCTGATTCAGATGCTAAGCCCTTTGGAAACACCCTCGCAGATGCAGCTAGAAATAATGTTTTACCAGCTCTCTGGGGACTCCTTAGCCCAGCCAGGTTGACACTCGTAATTAACCATCAAGAGCTAGAAGAGATACTGCGAGCTCCTGATATCACACATACAAGTTCTTTCGTTAATTACAGTGACTGTCAATTGAGAGGTTATTATTCTTCTGTCCTAAGCATGTCACATGGACCATTTCATTCACTCTTCTTGACCAGGCAGGGACTGGCATGATCACCATTGTACAGAGAGGCAAAGTCACTTACCTGAGGCTGCACAGCCAGGGAGGGGCTGAGCTGGGAAATCAGTGCAGATCTGTTGGATTGAAGGATGTTTTTAGCTTCCAGAAATTTCATGCTTGTCAAATGCCTCATGGAAAGTTTGGTCACCAGCTCTCTTTTCCTTTCCCCAGAAGACCTTCTTTCTGTTCTTCAAAAGCACACAGCCCATTCTGGCCTCAGGGCCATTGCATAGGCTGTTCCCTCTGCTTGGAATGGTGTTTCCCACACCCCTGAGCTGCTAACACCTTCAGATCTTGGCTCAGATGTCAGGTTTTAGGGAAGCCTTCTCTAGCTTTCCCAAGATGATCAAACCACTGTGCCTGTCATGGCCTTATTCCCTCTTCTCCCAGATGTAACTTCACTTGATGTGTTTATCTGTATTTCTCTCCCTCCCCCTGTGAAGCCTTGTGAAGATCTGACATGAGGTCTATATGAATTTCTTGAGGTTGCCACATAAATGGCCACACATGGCAGCTTACAAGAAAAGGAATTTGTTCTCTCACAGTTTTGGAGGCCAGAAGTCTAAAATCAATGTATCAGCAGGGCGGTGGTTCCCTTTGAAGGTTCTAGAGGAGGATACTTTTTTTGCCTCTTCCAGCTTCTGGGGGTACCCGCATCCCTTGGCTTGTGGCCACATCACTGCAGTCTCTGTCTCCATCTTCTCACAAACTTCTTCCCTGTATCTGTGCCCTCTCCTCCTCTTAGAAGAACAGCAGTTATTGGATTAAGGTCCCCTCTGCTCTAGTATGACCTCATCTTTTTTTTTTTTAAATTATTTTGTGTGTCTGTGTGGCGGGGAGGTAATTAGGTTTCTTGCTCACTTCTTTTAATGGAGGTACTGGGGATTGAACCCAGGACCTCGTACATGCTAAGCATGCACTCTACCACTTAAGTTATACCTTCCCCTAGTATGACCTCATCTTGATGACATCTGCAAAGACCCTATTTCCAAATAAGTCACATTCACAGGTACCAGGAGTTAGAACTTCAGCTTATCACCTTGGGGGCCAAATTCAACCCATAACAATGTCTACCACGTAGTTATGCTCATTGAATGTTGGTTGGACAAGTAAATGATATTATATTGAGACTCAATTCCAAGTTTCCACTAGACCTCAGGACACGGCCTGGGAGATTAGTTCATGTGTAAAACTTGAAGTCTGCTCGCTTCCCAGCCTGAGTGAGTTTCAGGAACATCTAAAGTATTCCTAGAAGGCCAAAACTACCCCCTAAACCAGGAAAGACTATGACTCAGCATCTCATCGGAAAACTTAGGACAATAATGAAAAAAGGCTGAGCTCTCAAGCAAAATAAAAAAGCACACAGATTGAAAGGACAGTAAGAGGCCACGACTGACCCTCACATCAGCCCAGGCCCAAGGGTGGGGGACAGCGCTGGGTGGGTGAGGATGCAGGACCCTGCGGATGTGAATGGTGGGGGGCATGGGCAGTTTGGGAAAAAGGACTCAAAAATGTACAAACTGTTTGGCTGAGGGTTTGCACATCCAGGAATTTACTCAGATGAACTCACATGGGTACCCACAGGACAAGGTACTAGGATTTTTACTGTCATATGGAAAACACCAGGAGCTACGCGTGCAGAGCATACTTAATCAGAAGAGTCTGAGGGGGAGGGTATAGCTCATTAGAGGGGAAGGTATAGCTCAGTAAGGGGGAAGGTATAGCTCAGTGGTAGAGTGCATGTCTAGCATGCATGAGGTCCTGGGTTCAATCCCCAGGACCTCCATTAACATAAATAAATAAACCTAATTACCTCCACACCCCCCCCCCGAAAAAGAGATTCTCTCCTTGACCAAACTCAAAGCAAACTCCTGTAAGCTGTCTTCTCAACTAGGCCCCAACCTTGGCCTATAAATACTTGCACAAAACTAACATGGTAACACTAACATGATATCCATAGTAACACTAACATGGTATCCATAGTAACACTAACACGGTATTCGACAGCTCAAGGCCACATCCCTAGGATGACCCCAGCCCCTCTTATAGTGCCTGTCCGAGAAAACTCAGGGCTTCTGAAAGAATTGACCACTTGTTTCAGCCAACTCCTGAGGCTGAGGTCCCTTGTCTCCCGGCCTTGGCGGGAGGGTAGGAGCCAAACTTCGAGAAGCATTAGTTGGCAAACCCAGATGGGTTTCACCTGAACCAACTCCTCCTTCCTGCTTTTTGTACTTTTCACGTCTCTGATCCTACAGAGCCCCCACAGCAGAGTGATTCAGGTTTTTTGCTTTTGGTTTTTTTTGCAGAGTATATTCCATTACAGTTTATTGAAAGATATTGGGTATAATTCCTTGTGCTATAAAATAAATCCTTCTTGCTTATCTATTTTATGTATAGTAGTCTGTATCTGTCAATCCCATAGCACTAATTTGTTCCTCCCCCCTTCCCTCTCCCCTTTGGTAACCATAAGTTTGTCCTAATTGCTTCAACTGGTGTCCAGCTTCATTTATCTTTTTTTAAAAATAATTTTTATTTATTTATTTTTAAAAGTTAAGCTTTTGGGGGGGAGGGGGTGTAACTAGGTTTATTTATTTACTTGTTCGTTTTTTGAAGTTTTTTTAATGGAGGTACTGGAGATTGAACCCAGGACCTCGTGCAGGCTAAACATGTGCTCTACCACTGAGCAATTACCCTCCCCACCAGCTTCATTTATCTTTGACAAAGTGGAGTTTCTCCCTCCTTAGGGAAACCTCAGTTTTGTTCCTGAATCCTCTCAGCTGATTGGATGAGGCCCACCCCACCTGGGCAGTTGGTCAGTTGGTTCCGGATGTTAACCACATCCACGAAATACTCCAAAGCAACACCTGGACTGGGGCTTAAAGGATGACTAGGCACTAATGCCTAGCCAGGCTGACATGTGGAACTAACCATCGTACTGTCTCAGGATAATTGAGGGTTCTGGCTCCTGGTGGTAAAGTGCCCACCTAGCCATGTACTTGGGGGCATCACACCCATGGCTCTGTGACCACCTGCAGAGGAGGCCACCACCCAGCTCCCCCACAGGGCTGCCCTTGTCTATGACAGCCTTGGGAGATAGCGTGTCCTCTGGGCTCCACCTCCCCCACAGGACATCATCCAACAGGATGCTTCTCCATGTACCCCAGTATGTCCGCTGCCCTTGGCCTTTGTCTGCACAGCTCACCCAGATATTTCCACTCCTCTCAGCCTGAGCCAGCACTTTCTCCAGGCTTCTAAGTGTCAGTTCAGCAACTACCTGCCCCATCATGCCCTGGGTCCCTGCCAGGAGGTTAAATCCCGTGTCCCAAGAATGTGCCCCCTGAGTCAATGTGCTCCAGCTCCTCTGGTCTTACATTCTGGTGCCCAGATCAAACACCTTCAAACGAAGTGGGGAGGATATAGCTGAGTGGTACAGTGTGTGCTTGGTGTGCATGAGGTCCTGGGTTCAATCCCCAGTGCCTCTGTTATGGGGCTAAAAAAAGAAGTGAAAGCAGTGACTTGAACAGATGTTTGCACATCCATGTTCATAGCAGCATTATTCATAGCAGCCAAAAGTAGAAACAACCCAAACTTCCATCAATGGATGAATGGATAAGCAAAATGGTACATACATGCAATGGAATATTATTCAGCCTTAAAAAGGAAGGAAATTCTGACACATGCTACAACATGGTTGAACCTTGAGGACATGATACTGAGTGAAATAAGCTGGTCACAGAAAGGCAATACTGTATGATTCTATTTATATGAGGTCCCTAGAGTAGTCAGATCCATAGAGAGAGAAAACAGAATTGTGGTTGTCAGGGGGTGGGGGGAAGGGGGAATGGGGAGTTAGCCTTTAATGGGGACAGTTTCTGTTTTGCAAGGTGAAAAAAGTTCCATGAGTGGATGGTTCCATGGGCACCACAATATGAATGGACTTACCCCACCAGAAATGGACACTTAAAAATAGTGAAGTTGGTAAATTTTATGTTATTTTATCACAATTTTTTGAAAAGAGAGGGAATAAAGAGAAACTTCAAGGAGATGACCACCAGAGACAGATTTCATTTGGAACCTGACTGTAACACATGAACTGTAAAAAGTCATCTTTGGAGACAGCTGGGGAAATTGGTAGATGGGTGATGCATCGTGGATGCTCATGAAAATCCCTGTGGTTTTAGGGGCGCTAAGCAGCAGAGAAACAGAAAATGACTGGAGGCTCAGAAATACTTTAAAATAGTTCAGCAAAGTAAAGTAAAAATAAATTGAAAAAAAAAGGGGAGTAACCCTGAAAACAACATGCTGAGTGGAAGAAATCACAAACCCCACATAATGTATGATCCCATTTATGTGAAATGCCCAGAACAGGCAAATCCACAGAGACAGAAAGCAGATCGGTAGTGTCAGGGGCTGGGGGAGGGGGGTGGAGAGGGTCTGCAAATGGGGACGGGGTTTCCTTTGGGGTGATGGGAAGGCTCTGGGATTAGATAGGGGTGGTGGCTGCATAACGCTGTGAATATGCTAAAAACCACTGAATCGTACACTCTAAAATCATGCATTGTAGAGTGTGTGAGCTCCATCTCAAGAAAACTGTTTAAAAATAATGATGATAGTGGGCAGAAAACCTAAACAGACATTTCTTCAATGGAAATATACAAATGGCCAACAGGCACATGAAAACATACTAAGTATCACTAACTATCAGAGAAATGCAAATCAAAACTACAATGGGGTATCACCTCACACCAGTCAGAATGGCCATGATTAAAAAGTCCACAAATGATAAATGGTGGAGAGGGTGTGGGGAAAAGGGAACGCTCCTAAACTGCTGGTGGGAATGTAGTTTGGTGCAACTATTATGGAAAACAGCACGGAGGTTCCTTAAAAAACTAAAAATAGACTTACCATATGATCCAGCGATCCCTGGGCATATATCCAGAAAAGATGAAACCTCTAGTTTGAAAACCCCAATTTCATAGCAGCACTGTTTACAATTGCTAAGACATGGAAGCAACCTAAATGTCCATTGACAGATGACTGGATAAAGAATTTGTGGTGTATGTGTGTGTGTGTATGTATATATATATATATATCACATATGTATATATATGATGGAATACTACTCAGCCATTAACAAGAATAAAACAATGCCAATAAACATGGATGGACCTAGAGATTGTCATGCTAAGTGAAGTAAGCCAGAAAGAGAAAGAGAGATACTATATGCTTTCACTTATATGTGGAATCTAAAACAATGAGATAAATGAACTTATTTACAAAACAGAAATGGACTCACAGACATAGAAAACAAACTTGTGATTACCAAGGGGGGAAGGGGATGGGGAGGGATAAATTGGGAGTTTGGGATTTGCAGATACTGACTACTACATATAAAATAGATAAACACGGTCCTACTGAATAGCACAGGGAATTATATTCAATTCCTTATAATAGGCTATAATGAAAAAGAATATGAAAAGGAATACAGATATGTGTATAACTGAGTCACTAGGCTGTACACCATAAATGAACACAACATTATAAATCAACTATACCCCAATTAAAAAATAATGATGATAGTAAAGTGAGACCAACGTTTGATAATTTAGAGTCTGTTAAATGGGTCCATGGTGAGGGTAATGTGTGATTCTCTCCATTTGACGGTATGTTTGAAAATTTTTATAATGAATGAAGGGAGTATTTCATGGAGGGGATGGGATTTATTGAACCAGAGGTTCACACCTGTCCTTCTGGAGCAAGACCTCAGTGGCCAGCCCCCTCAGCGAGGTGTCCAGGTGGGAGGTGAACCCAGGGCTCACTCTAGACCTCAGGTTTGGTTGACTGCAGGCCCCTGGCTGAGCACGGATCTGACTTTCCCCACAGCCTTTCCGGGCCGGGACCCAGACTCCACAATCAGTAGGATCTGGGTCAGCGATCACCCAGGCCTGAGACCTCCCTGTGCCAGTGGGGTTTCCCAGGAACGTTTGCTGAGGTGCAGAGGGAATTACTGCGGACACATCCTGGGCACATCCTGCCCCAGCCAATTTCCTTGCCCCAACCGGTTCTGCTTGGGGCAAGGTGCCTTTTTCGGTCTAGACTGTCCAAAGAAGGGTTGGTGTATTCCTGGTTTACCAAACTCAGCACAAGGAAGCCAGCTTTGCTGCGGAAAACAGGTTTGAGGTTTCTCAAACAGTTCGATGTGGAATTCCCCCACGACCCAGCAATTTCACTCCCAAGAGAAATGAAAACAGGTGTTCAAACCAAAACTTACACGTGTGTGCAGCACGAGTCAGTTACCAAAAGTGGAAGTGACCCAAATGTCCATGAACAAAATGTGTCCAATCATCCAGTGGAACATTATACAGCTATAAGAGCGAGCGAAGCGCTGAAACTCTACATCATCATGGATGAATCTCGAAACCATCACCCCTAGTGAAAGAAGCCAGACACAAAAGGCCACATATTGTATGACTCCATTTACGTGAAATGTCCAAACAGGCAAATCCATAGCAATGGGAAAGCGGATTAGTGGTTCCCAGGGGTGAAGGAGGTAGGAGATGGAAAGTGATAGTTAATGGGTACAAGATTTCTTTTTAGGATGATTAAAAAGTTCTGGAATGAGGCAGGGGTGATGGTTGCACAACACTGTGAATGTCCTAAATGCCACTGAATTGTTCACTTTAAAATGGTGATTTCTACGTTATGGCAATTTCACCTCAATTAGACAAAAGAAAGGCGGCTTTGGAACTGCTCTGCCTGTGTTGGGCTCTGCCCCTTCGCTTACTCCCTGAATCCTCTTGGGCAAGCTGCCACCTTCCCTGGTCTCCTTTATAGTCCTGTGACCTGGGGTACTCTAGCGCCCTTTCCCATCTGATCTCAATCCCTACCAGAGGGCAGGACAGGTCTCACTTTTTCCCGCTGGGTCTCTAGCATCCGACAGAGACCAGCACACAGTAGGAGTGCAGCAAGCGTTTTTTGAATGAATAAATGTTGGGAAAATGCATGAGTTCCAGGCTTTATCCGGAGCCTCTCTCTTTCCGGGATATTTCTCCCCACTCCAGGAAGATGGGGGCCATGGGGGATTTTACTTGGCTAGGAAACCCCTGCAGAACCCAGGCCTCTAGGGCAAGCTGGGTCCGAGCCGCCCTGCAGAAGGAACAGCGGCGTGACGAGGCCTTTCCACTCTGCGGTCAGACTCCCAGCCCCGAGAGCCATAAAACAGCTCTGCTCGGACTGGAAACATTTTCTTTTAATATATTCCTGAAGGCGTTGGCAAGATCTGCGAGGAAAATTCCAGGGGAATAGGGAGAGAGGTCTTTGGCATCCACTGAGGGCCTAGAGGGGGTAGCTAGACCTAGGGCCTTGGGGGTACCCAGCTTTGCTGGGGGGAGACCAAGGGGCCCCAGCAGGGCCAGGTGACTGTCAGCATGTTTTTTGGGTTTGGGAGGCTTCTGCTGACCAACAGATCTCCTTGAGTCCTGTGGTGGCAGGGGACAGCGGGTGGCCCCACCAGTTGGAGACAGTTCTCCACAGGAATTCATATAAAGCTGCTTTGAGATGTTCCCAGCAAGCAGGAGTGTGTTGAGCCCACAGAGTGCTGACGTCTGAGGAAGGAGCCTCCCAGTGCCCAGGGCAATGGGGTCCACCTCCCATGGGTCCCTATTACCCAAGGATGGAGTCTAGACCTCATCGTCTGGCCTGTCTAGCTTTATTGCCCTCTCTCCCCTCACCCCATATGAGCTAGGCCCCACCACACCCAGGTCTAGTAATGCTGTCTTGTTCTCCATCACCTCCAGGTCTTTGCCCACACTGGTCCCCCACACCCTGAGCACTCTTTGTGGACTCTGACCTGGCTTATTCTCGTCCCTCCTTCAGTTGGAGCTTAGAGGTCCCTCCTCCTTGCCCCCCATTGCTGCCTGTGCACCTTCCATCACATCACCAGCCACCTTGGCATGTATTGAGGTTGAAATTCTTGGTTATAAATCCTGGGGCATTGCTGGGGGAGGTCACGGAGCCTCAGGCGGGTAGAAGTTACTCAAACCTCGTCACTGAGGCTGGTATGTCGTTTTGTCCACAAGAAGACAGAACCCCACCTACTATGTAGGTACTAACTGTACTAACTATACTTTACCCCCTGCACACAGTGGTACATGCTGAGGGTAAAGCATGGTTTGGATTTGTATGAACATACACACAAAGAAGATAATTTCAGAGTGTGAGAGTATTTGGAAGAAAATTGGGTGAAAGTATCTTTGCTCAGGGTAGAAGGCCTCCTAAGTTTGGTGATATTTAAGCTGAGACCTCAAAGATAGGAAAGTACTGTGTAAATACGGAGAATGAGAATTTCAGACAGAAAGGATGGCTCGTGCAAAGGCCCTGGGGTGGGAAAGGGCGTGGCTGTTGGCAGAATAGTGAGGAGGCCAGTGTCACTGGAGCAGAGTGAGGAGATGGGCCAGAGGGATAGGCCAAAGTCAGATCATGTGGGGCATTGCAGACACAGAGAAGAGGTGGAATTTATTCTGAGAGTAATGGGGAGCCATGGAGGCTGTGTGAGCCAGAGAGAAACATGATCTGATTTATGATTTTGAGACATCCTCTGTGGCTGCTGAGGGGAAGAGGAAGGGCAGTGTCCAGGCAGGAATCAGCAGGGTGGAGACCACAGCAAGGCTGCAGGGAGGGGTAAAGTGTTTGGATTTGTATGTTTTGGAGGCTGAGGGGACAAGGGCTGCTGACAAACTGAACATGGTGGGGGGTGGAGGGAGGAGCCTCAGACGCTGCCCAGGTCTCAGGCCCAGCACGGAGTGGATGGTGGGGCATTGCCTGAGACAGGAAGCCTTAGAGAGATGACATCAGGGGACCAACAGCCATGCCTTGGCTGTGTGGTCAAGGTGTCTGGTTGGAACCACACGTCTGGGCCAGGCCGGCCAGGCTCCAGATGAAACCGTGGACCTTGTGGGCCAAGAGTGGCCTTTGACGTCCAGGCCTGGATGGGGTCCACTGGGGAGAGGCAAGCAGGGGTCTGGGCCAAGCCCTTAACCCCCAGCCTTTGTGCAAGCGGGCAGGGCCCCCATATTCCCCATCTGGGTCCTTTTGTCCCAGCTGGAAATCAGGACCAAGTCGAGAAGTCCAGATGTGGAGTTGGCTGCAGCCCCATGACCGTGCGGTTTGGGGAGGTCTGGCATCCAGGCGTCCAGAGGGTCAGGCCTCCATGTGGCCTCACTGGCCACGGCACGGCCGGATGTGGGGGGGCAGGATGGTTTCAACTTTGAGTCTCAGGAGGCAACTGCAAAGGTTAAAAAAATAACCACCAGCACCGAGGCCTCACCCCTCCTGGTGTCAACCCTAGCGCCGGGTGGAAAAACAGGTCCTGGGACCCCCGCCAACCCACAGGTCTGAGACCCGCCCAGGGGCCTGTTTAGGAGCAGGGGCGGGGGTCAGGAGGGCAAGAAGCTGGGTCCCAACATTTCTCTGGTTTATGAAGGGTGACTCAGTTTCCCATTTGGAACAGGGGGCATCGCTCTGGGATCGCATCCACATTCAAGGTCTCCCAAAGCACCAGCCGCGCGCCCACCAGAGGGCCATGCTCTAGTGACCAACTCCTCAGACAAGCCTCCCAGGCCGACAGGACAGGGTGCAGGATTCCCTGGATGCTGCCACATCCCTGGGCCTCAGTTTTCCATCTCTACAATGGGGAGAAAAACAGCCCCCACCTCAGGGAGTCTGCATTATCCCCATGACAACTTGTCTTTGTCGAACCATCCATGACCCAGCCTGGGGCACCATGGGCAAGACCCTGGTGGCCCCCAGTCTTCCAGGCCAGGGGCGCAAGTCAGCGGCTTAAAATCAGGTGGAGGTCGGAACTGGGTTGAATCGTTTTCAGGGCTTCCGATCCCAGTCACTAGGAGGAAGTGGTTCCAGTGTGGCTTAAGGACTGGGAATTGGTGGCAGGGGCAGGGGGAGGGACGGGGACAGGGTTTCAGTTTTTCAAACTGAAAGTGTCCTGGAGATGGATGGTGGGACTGGCTGCACACCAAACTGTACACTGATGAAGTCGGTAAGTTGTATGTTGTATGTTTTTACTACCATAAAACATACGTTTTAAAAAAGGTGACGATTGAAATCAGATCTGCCTCTCATTTGCTATGTGGCCTTGAGCAAATGTCTTGCCCTCTCTGGGCTTCTGTTTGTCCCCTGCCTCCCTCCCTTTCAGTTTTGGGTCAGAGTCTCAACCCTGATCTTGATGATTCCCTGTGATTCTACATTTCCCCAGTTTCAGTCTTTGGGGGCTTGATGTGGGGCTGGGGTCGAGGGAGACGAACATCAGCTGAGCAGTCTTGCAATGAGTGATGGGGCGAGGAACTAGTGAGTGTGGTCTCCTTGGCCACCAGCCAGCTATTTGGAAATAACAGGCTGGCGGTGGCAGCCGTTCTGGGTGAAGCCTGTTTCCTTGTGATGTTCAAGGTTGCCTGGTACCCAGGGGGAGGTCAAGAGGCCAGCAGAGTTAAGAAGGGCCTGGAGCTGCCCCCGGTGGCAGCTTTCCCTGGAAGTCTGGGCCAGAGCTGAGACAGCCACCCTTCCTGCAGGCAGAGGGGGACAAGAGGAGCCTTGAACATAACATTTGGAGATGGAGGCAGAGGATGGAGACTTGGCACACGGCCAGGGTCACCCCCATTAAATCAGGTTGTGTCCAACAGCCTGTAATCCAGAAAATCCACTAAGACAGGAGGCAGTTTCCATTGTTTGCATATTGTGGCATCCAGGAGGGGCCAATCCCCTTCCCCACCTCAAGAGAATGACTTAAGCCCCTGGTCTGACCAATCAAAGCCCTCCATCTACAGATCACAGTGATTGGTTCAGGAAGGGCATGGAACTTGAGCTGGGCCAATGATCTTCAGCTCTGAGATTGCTGCTGAGCCTTGCAGGGGAAAGGTGTTCTGTTTCCTCTGGACCATGGGGCTGGAGAAATTTAAGCCTGGCCAGTCTTTGCCACTTCAAGGAGCAGGAAGAGAGCTGATCAGGGAGATGCAAAGCATAACCACAAAGAGACATCCTCTGACACCCACTAGGATGGCTATAATCAAAAAAGATCAAAAAACCAAGTGTTGGCAAGGTTGTGGAGAAACTGAAACCCTTGTGCATTGCTGGTGGGAGTGTCAAATGTTGCAGCCGCTGTGGGAAACAGTGTGGTGGTTCCTCAGAAAGTAAAACGTAATTCATCATATGATCATATGATCCAGGGGTTTCATTTGCAGGTATATACCCAAGAGCATTGAAAACAGGTGTTCAAACTAAAACTTGCACACATGTGTTCATAGCATTTGTTATTCACAATAGCTAAAAGGTGGAAACAACCCAAATGTCCATCAACTGGTGAACAGATAAACAAAATGTGGTCCATGTGTACAATGGAATGCTATTCAGACATCAAAAGAAAGGAAGCTCTGATACCCGCTAAAACGTGGATGAACCTTGAAGACATGCATAGTGAGAGAAGGCAGACACAAAAGGTCACATGCAAGATTCCATTTCTATGAAATGTCTAGAACAGGAAAATCCATAGAGAAAGAAAGCAGATCAGTGGTTGCTGGGGGGGATGGGAGTGACTGATACTGGGGACAGGGTTTCTTCTGGGTGATAAAAATGGAACTAGACAGAGGTGATGGTTGCATGACATCACAAATGTACCCCAAACTACTGAATTGTACACTTTAAAATTGTTGAAATGATCAATTTTATGTCGTGTGTATTTTATCCCAGTTTTTGTTAATTCTTATTTTTTATTGAAGTGTAGTTGATTTACATTAGTTTAATGTATACAGCAAAGTGATTCAGTTATACATATACATATGTTTTTTTTCAGATTCTTTCCCACTGTAGCTCATTACAAGAAATTGAATATAATTGCCTGTACTACATAGTAGGTCCTTGTTGTTTACCTATTTTATATACGGTATATGTATCTATTAATCCCAAACTCCTAATCTATTCCTCCTCCACCCTTTCCCCCCTGGTAACCACAGTTTGTTTTCTATGTCCATGAATCTATTTCTAGTTTGTAAATACAATTTGTATTTTTTTTAGATTCCACATATAAGCAACATCATATGATATTTATCTTTCTCTATCACAGCTTTTTTTTTTTTTTAAGGAAGAAGACAGATGACAGAGAGACAGATCCTGAAGGCCTCGTTTGGGCTCTGGATCCAGCCATGCCTGAAGGCAACCCTGATGCTATGGTAAGGCAGCGAGGAATGGGCTTTCTCTCCCTGTAACTTGGTGTTTCATAAAATCAGCTGTGTTGTTTCATGCCCATGGCCCCATCATGATGAGAAAAACCTTCACTGAAGGTGCCAGAGTCCTCAGGAGGGGTGGAACCCCCTGTCCCCTCTGGGTCTCTGCTTTCCCATCCATAAGATGGGAGGAGGGCAAAGTCTTTCCACGCCAGCAATACCAGGTCCCAGTGTACACTCACTATTTTCATGTTTCATCCCCACGGCAGCCCTGTGAGCAAGATGTTTTGAGGTCAACAAGGGGAAGATGCTGACAAGGCCCATGCTCCTGCCTTCCACGCTGGGTCACATCTGGAAGCAAACAACTGGGGCCCCAGAGAGGAAGCCCGGCTGGGTGGTGACGAGCTCGCACTTAGCATCCAGCAGGTCTGGGTTTGAGTCTCAGCTCTGGCCCTTTGTGACCCTTGGGCCTCAGTGTCCCCTCTCCAAAGCAGACTGGTTATTCTGGGCCGGGTTTGCTGGATGAACAGTTGCGGTCCCGGAGAACTCATTACAACATGGATGTCTGGTGGAATCCGAGCTGGGCTGTGACTCCCCGCGTGGGCAGAGGCCGGCGCTGGGGCTCGGGGGAGGAGGGGGAGCTTCCCAGTTTACCGCCACCCGGAGGCGACGCAGCCAGTGTACAGCCTCCCCCCCCATGCCGTGTTGCTGTTGGCTTTTATGAAGTTATGGATGTAGAAGGACCTCGTTGATTCTTTTTCCACTTGCCGCTGAGCACTCGGCGTCCCGGCGCGCCTGGCCAGAGGCTGGCACTGCTTCCCGGCACCTGGACAGCCTGACTTGGCCCTGACTAAAGGGACTCACTGAGTGTTTGGAGGCTGGTTGGCTCCAGGCGTTGGCGATGCGTGGTCCTTCTCTCCTGTGGCTGCCCCCCAGAGACTGGGGGAGAGCACCTCATAGCTCCTGTGGCCTCTGGGAGCCTCTTCCGACAGCCGACAGGTTGAGGCTGAGGCCAAGAGGGTGACTCTGATGGGGTCATCTCTGACACTTCATCCTGTGGCATCTCATATGTGGGATTGCCCAGTGCTGGGTCTCAGGCCCCCTGGACTCCTGTGGTTTCCACCAACCCACGGTCCTGTGCTTCTGTTGACTGGTGGCCACATCACTCTGGGGCTGTGGCTTTTAGCACTCTGTGGTCCTGTGATCCTAGGACCCCGCAGGTCCATGGCTTTAGCATGCTATGGTCCCATGGCTCTATTAACAGATGATGTTATGACTCTGTAATTCCTTAATTCTTAGGTGTTTTGGAACTTCCTGGCTCTAAAAAAGGGTAAATCATTCAACCCAGTGGGAAACAGAGTCAGGAAAACTCATGGGGTGGGTGTTCCAGTGAACTCCCCCCAGGACCATGTGGGCCAACAACAATAGTGTTATCACCCCTTTTCCAGAGAGCTCCACGTGCCTGTCATTGTCCCATAGCTCTCTCACAGACTGCCCCATTAGCTGCTGTGGTTTGGCCATACCTGGGAGGGTTTGATTAAACACCTCAGTCTCCCTCTGTGGGGTGGGAATAGGGACACATGGGCCAGCAAGCCTGGTTCAACCCGAAGGAGGAACCTTTAAGTTAGGGTAAGTAGGGGTCAACCAGGTAAAGAGCAGGAAAAAGAGTGCTTCAGGTGGAAGGGCACAGCATGTGCAAAGGTCCTGAGAGGGGGAGAAGCCTGAGAGTAGGAGGCACAGAGAGAGGCAGCCAGTGTGGCTGGAGTGAGCCAGGCCAGTTCACCTTCTCTGTCTCATGTAGGGCAAAGGAGACAGAATGGACAAAATCACCTGCTATGTGCTTCACCTTTATTCTCTTTTCAAAATTTTTTGGGGGTAATTAGGTTTATTTATTCAGTTTTAATGGAGGTACTGGGCATTGAACCCAGGACCTGTGCATGCTAAGCACGGCACTCTACCACTGAGCTATATCCTCCCCCTCAGACTCTTATTGACTCCTCATAGTGACCAGTGACCTCTGAATGGGGTTGACACATAGCTAGAGATGCTCCTAGGGGGCATCCATCCATTCATCCACCCACCCACCCATCCATCCATCTGCCCACTCATCTGCCTGTTTATCTGTTTACCCACCCAGCCATCCCATCTATCCATCCATCCAGCATCTATCCATCTAACCACCCAGCTATCCACCTGCTTGTCCATCCACCTGTTCACCCTTCCAACCATCCATCCACATCCTGATCCAACCAGCCAGCCATCATCTATCCAACCATCCATCCATCTGCCTACCTATCTGTGTGTCCATCCATCCCCCACCCATTCATCCATCCACCCACCCACCTGTCCACTCACTCATCTACCTGTCCATCTACCCACCCATTATCTATCCATCCACCATCCATCCATCCATCATTCATTTATTTTAACATGTGCATGATGCTGGAGACATAGTGGGGCTCAATGTGATGGAAGATGCAGCCACATAGCCATGTTATCCATCTATGCCCATGCAGTGTGGTCAGAGCTGTGGCTGAGGACACTCAGGGCACTTTGGAGGTCAGAGGAGGCTACTAACCCAGCTGGGATGAGGAGGAGTGAGCAATGTTAAAGGGGACGGTGCACCAGAAAGCAGTCACAGTCCAAGTAAAGACCCAGGGGACAGAAATAGATGGGGCTAGAGAGGCCCTTGGAGCCCAGACATGGCTCAGGGCTCTGACCCTGAGCAGGGCTTCCATTACCACATCACCTGTGCTCCAGCCCTCTCCCTCTCCATTGCCCCCCACCCCTCTGCTCCAGCCACATCTGCCTCCTTGCTGAACCTCCAAGGTATCAGGCACAACCCACCCTCAGGCCCTCAGCCTGGCTGTGACCTCTGCCTGGGACATCCCTCATCACCTGGAACGTGCCTGTTTGGGTCTGGATAACAACACCCCCCAACAGAGTGGCCTCCTTGACATTTGGGCTCTGTTTCCTACAGCCCAGCCAGCCCCTAGCTCTATGCAGCAAGTGTTCCATGCAGTTTGTGTGCCCTTGGCCACCTTCAAGGCAGGGAGGGCTGAGAGGCCGAGACCACCTCTGACCCACTGGCTGTGCAGCAAGGGGTTAATGTTTATGCAGCAGATGAAGTTATTTAATTTCATCCTATTGATTGTTAATCATTTATTTTGCACCTACTGTGTTCAGTCTTCCCACTTAGGGATTGGGGCTCCTCCTTTCCTGGTAGCCTCCTTCCCAGACTGGCCCGTGCATGGCCTGGATCTCTGCTTGCCAGGAGGCCAGCAGGTAAACACGCCCCGCCCTCGGCCTCCCACCCGCCAGGACTTTCACTGGCCTGAACAAGGGCCTCCTGTTAATGAGCTGGAGTGGGGGTCAGAGTAGGGGAGGAGAAACTGGAGGCAGGGCTCTGGTTCCTGGGCTCTCTGCTGCCCAACCACCCACAGAAACCTGGGTGGGGGACCCTCTCCCTGCAGCAAGGCTGTGTGCTTTCCCTCACTCAGCATCCAGTGCCAAAATCAGGGAGACATGACGAGCCTGCCATGCTGAGCCTCAGTTTGCACATCTGTAGCGTGGGGACGTTAACAACGACCAACGTGGGAAAGTGTTGAGAGCATTTTTCACAGACTAACTTATTCAGGTCTTGTGATGACTCTAAGAGGTTGGGGCTCCTTGCCCCCATTTCACCTTGGTTTCTCGTGCTGCTGTTATGGTGCAAAAAACTTGAGGCATTTCCATTTTCACTTCATTAGACAGTGAGACAGACAGACAGACTGAAAGAAAAGGAAACTTCTATAGCGAGCCCCACAGGCAGTCTCTCTCCTAGTAACACAGATACAGATTTGTTCTGCTGTTACCTACAAAACTCTCACTAAATGTGAGAGAAAAGGGAATAAAAGATCAGGGTGGTCATTTGTCCTGCTATAGCTACTCCTGGAAAATTATGAAGATAACAGCTGTGTAAATTCATTCCCAGAAATCAGTGCCCATCAAATGCCGCATCATTAAGTTCCAGTTGGTTCCTGGTGAAGTCCTTTCTCCCCTGAGGCAACTCTGCAGTCCATTCTATAAACTTGAGAAGTAAGTATCTACATTAAAATAAACTATGGAAGGTGCCTCAACCCCCACCAGGAAAAAAAAAAAAAAAGAAGAAAGAAAGAAAAAATGCTGAGGCACAGAGATGTTAAGCAACTTGTCTCATGTTGCACAGCAGAGCTGGGTTATGAAGCTCAGGGCCCTGGTGCCAGAGACCAAGACCTTCATGGCCGCATCTGCTGCCTCCCATGATGATGGGTTCCTGCCTTCTGAGACTGCAGGGAAAGGAGATAGAAAACCCACAAAAATGATGTAGCAAGGTGTCGAGCATTTGGAACTTACTCAAAAAAAATTGTAGCCACTATATTTATTGTTATTTTCTTCTTTCTTTATCATACCTTTCAGAGAGCCTGGGGCAGAATGTCCATAGGGTCTTGGGGAGGAGGGAAGGAGGGTGGGAGGGGCGGCAGAGCTTGATGAATTTCACAGAGCAATTCTAAGTGGGTCTGCCGGACTCCAATGCCCAGATGACACCCTGTCTGTCCCCCTGCCCCTCAGCTCACCACTTGGTGCTTCTGGAGACGGGTCCAGTGGGGCCGTCCAAGGCAGACTGGGTCAGGCTCCTCAGCTACGGATGCAGCAGTGGCTAAGTGGCCTCCCTCGCTGCTCTAATGAATTCCCCAGACCCTGGGCCTGTGGCCGGGCCCGCCCAAGGCAGGGCAGCTGCCTTCCCGACATACTTTCCTTCTGGATTCACAGGAGAGGCGGCTGGGCAAGCTAGGGGCGCCCACATGTCTCCTGGCCCAGCAGGAGTCTGCCAGGAAGGGCTCAGGGGCCCCATCACACAGGCATCAGCCCCTCTGCCCCGGGCTGGCCAGGCTCCCGGAACTGCTGGGTCTAGCGTGGTGGGAAAGGGGGGCTGGCTGGGGTGCCAGCCAACAGCTCAGGCCAGGAGGTCCGAGGCAGCAGAGTCGTCACAGCTAATAAGGGGCCTGTGCTAGCTTTCCTCATCTGGAATCTGTGGCCAAGGGGAGAGACGGGGGTGGTGTGAAGGCCTTCGGGGTCCTGCCTTCCCAGTTCTAATTCCAACTGTGTGACCTTGGGCTGCCTCGTGCCCTCTCTGAGGAAAATGTGAATAAGAATGATCTGAGACATAATTGACACAGTGTTTAAGTCCCACATTGTATAACGAGGCTAACACTGGAGCCAGACACTGGGCATGGGTTAGCTCATTCAATTCTCTCAGCAATGATCACCCAGACATTCCAGGTGAGGAAACAGGCACAGAGAGGTCAAGCAACTTGCCCTAGGTCACACAGCAAGACTATGCCCGACTGACATTTGAATGTAGGGCATGTGGCTCCTGAATCTGTGCTAAAGTACAGTGGTAGTAGGGGTTACTATTAACAGTAATTATGTTACGTTAATTATAAGGAATAACAAAAATGTTATACTATTTGAAGCAGGTGCTCTCTGTGGGACTCAGGGGGTCCCCAGGCTGTGAGGAGCAGAACAAAACACAGACACTCCCAGTCCCCTGGGTGAGGCCATCCCAACCTTCTCTGCCAGAAATACTCTGTCAGGGTTCCTAGGAGAATGTTACACAGGCACCAGCCCCTAAGCCCCAGCCAGGAAAACAAGGCGGGCTTCCTGAAGGAGAGGGGGCGTGAGAGGGAGACCTTGGAGGATGGAGGAAGGTATTTGGGATGTTGGGAACAGCCAGTACAAAGGCCATAAAGACACCCAGAGTGAGTTACTGTGTAATGTGAGGCTGCTGAGGTGTGCATGGGAGGAGGGGGCTGCTGCCTGAAAGGGGGATTTCAGGGCCAATGGGATCCAGGAGGCAGGAGCTTGAAACAACACTGCTCATTTCCAGACCTCTGTTGTCTGATCAGAGACTGGGGCATCCTCAGAGCCTCTGCCTTTGCCATTCCCTCTGCCTAGAATGTTCTTCCCCACATCTCCTTGTGGCCCAACCATGAACAAGGCCACATGTGTCCAAGCCCCAGCCTGTGGCAGGGGCCTGGCTTCCATGTGCCCTTGTCCCAGTAGCATGAGGTACACACAAGCACACAGGCCCCACTGGAGCCGTGGTTTTCCCAAGAATGCCAGCACCAGCCGGGAGTGGCCCCCAGATGTGCTGGACGCCAAGGAAAACAGGAGGTGAGCTCATGGCCCCACCACAGGCATCAGGGCACAGGCTTCACTGGAAACATCAGGCTGTGATTGGCTGTTCTCACCCAGTCTCCCCCACAGACCCACCCCTCCTCACTCACCCTCTGTGGCTCCCCGTTGCCCTCAGAAGACAGCACAAGCCTCGCACCAATGGTACTACTTCTCCTGAGCCCCAAGATCTCTCTACCCTGAGATCAGTCTGTCCAGCAGACCAAGTTCATTTTTGCCTCAGGATCTTTGCATACGCTGTTCCTCTACTTGGAATGCCTTTCTACCATTTCTCTCTGTTTTTTAATGGAGGTACTGCGGATTGAACCTAGGACCTCTTGCATGTTAGGCATGCACTCTACCACTGAACTACACCCCCCACCATAGTCCCTTTATCTGGCCATGGCTTCCTCACTTTCCTGGTCCTAGTTTGATGTTCCCTCCTCCTCTAAGAAGACTGCCTGGACTCCCCCTGCAACCCCAAGCTGAGTCAGGGATCTTCTTGGAGCTCCCACTACTGCCTGTGCATCCCCCACCACAGTCGTGGCCCCTTGGGATGATTATGTAGATTCCTCCCCACCAACCTGGGCTACCTTTGAAGGAGGGGCCCAATCTGGCTTGATCACTCTGTTCCCAGTGCCCTGCACAAGACATGACACACAGTAAGTGCTCAATGCATGTTTGCAGAATAAATGAATGTGCCTGAAATTTCTCTACTTCCAAGCTCCACATGCTTCCCTCTGCCAGAGCCATCCTCATCTTTTCTTCTTCTGCTGATCTGAGTTCTCCTTTCCTTTAAGCTTCCTTGCCATCTCCTCCAGGAAGCCCTCAGTGACTTCTCTGCAGCCTCCCAGGAGAACAGATCTGGCAATGAGTCTACTTGGCTTCATCCCTGACCTTTGCAGTGGCCTTAGGCTAGTCACTTCCCCTCTCTGAGTCTCAGTTTCCCTGTCATTAGAATAGAGGCTACAAACCCTAGAGGGTAGGGGTGGAGAGGGTTAACTCCAGAAAACAGAGGTGTTTTGTAGCTTAAGAGCATGGCTGGGCTGGGAGGATTTTCCTGATTAGCAGTAATTTCTATTTTTATTACAGGCTGTTCCCACAGAAGCTGGAGTGGAGCTCGGAAGGTATGGCAAAATCTTGACAAACAGAAGCACTGGGCCCCTCTCAGACCTCCTCCAACTGGAGCTTTTTAATTTGCTCACCCTCCTGTTGGGGAGGGACATGTGCTGCCCAGCGCACAGATTGGGAGACTGGGTGGGCTTCTGGCCCCTGGGCGACCAGGCTGCCTCTGCCACCTACCCACCAGCCAGAGAACCATAGAGAGAGAAGACTAGAAAGAGGTGTCAGGAGGGGATGAGTCCTAACCTTTAGCCACTCTTGACTCAGTTTCCCCAAGTATGAGCTGAGGGGATCGCTTCGTTCCCAGCTATGCCCCAGTCTTGGCATGCAACAGGCACTCAAATACAGGAATGAGAGGGCTGGAGGTAGGTCCCACCTGATTCTCCGCTCCATGGACCCCTGCACAGGCCCCTTGTGACTCAGTTTCCCCCTCTTCTGGATTCAGCCTTGCTGGGCGGGGCCTTGAACCCGAAGGCCAGCGCCGGCTGTTTACCTTGCGGCTGGACGCTGGGCAGGGCCGTGGTGGGCCGTCCCCGGGGCCGGCCACGCCGCGGGGATAAATAGACCGAGCGGGCCTCGTGGGCGACAGAGTGAGCCGCCATCCAGCTCCCCGCTGCCGTCATGGTTTTCACCGCTGCCTGCGTTCTCTTGCTCACCCTGGCCGCCCTCGGCGCTTCTGGACAGGGCCAGATCCCGCTGGGTAAGCTGCCCCTCCCCCATGCCGTGCCCCTAACCCCCAAACGGGCAGGGGGACTCGCAGGAGGCCCGGAGTCGCGGCTTCTTAGGGCTCGGGGACTTTTCGCCGGGTCGTGCGGGGCATAGAAATCACGCAGCGGGGCAGAGGCTCAAGAAATGGGGTGGGCGTTAGGGGTCCCTGCGGTGACGGGGTGAGGATTGGTGATGGGGTCCCCGGGCCCCGACGCCCCACCAGCGCCCCCTGTCAGCACAGGTGCAGACGTGGGTCCGCAGATGCTGCGCGAACTGCAGGAGACCAACGCGGCGCTGCAGGATGTGCGGGAGCTGTTGCGGCAGCAGGTGCTGGCCAGAGTTGGGAAGACAGGGGGTGGGGAGGTGTGGGGGGAGATGCTCAGAGGAGGGGAAGGGGGTCTCGGAAGAAGAGGAGTGTAGGTGAAGGGGAGGAGGACGGGAAAAGGGTGTTCCGGTGGAGGTAGAGAGGGTCCGGGGTTATGGAAAAAGAAAAGGGGCAAAGGGGGTCCCAAGGATAGGGGGTTCCGCGGGAGAGGGTAGGAATCCGTGAGGGGGGAGGGAAATTCCAGGGAAGGAGGAGAGGGGCTGGGAGAGTAAGGATCTGAGAGTAGGGAGTCCCTGGGGAGAGGGTTCCGGCGGAGTGGGTGGGTCTGTGGGAAGGGAGCCTGAGAGAGGGAGAAGGGAGACCTGAGCCAGGAGGAGAGGAATGGAGCCCCGCTGACCACACCCCATCCCCCTTGTACCAAAGGTCAAGGAGATCACGTTCCTGAAAAACACTGTGATGGAGTGTGACGCGTGCGGTGAGCGCAGCTGGGGCTATAGAGATGGGGCGGCGGGAGAGCGAGAAGAGATGGGAAGAGAAAGACGGACAGAGAGAGGACAGACCTAGAGGAAAAGAGACAGAGGAAAAGACGGAGGCTGACAGAGATGGAGAGATTGGATGAGGGATGGAACGAGAGGAACAGGAAGGGGAGACAGAGATTACTGGAGGGGGAGACCCAAAAAGAGCCAGAAACCGTCCGAGAGATGTTGAGAGGTGGAGAGTTACAGAGGGAGAAGCAAAAAAACGGAATGGCGCAGAAATCCAGAGACTGGAGAGACCTTGGCGGGCAAAGTTCGCAGTACGAGGCAGGGTCGCAGAGCCACTGGATCTCGCCACGCCCCCAGAGGCCATCCCCAGGATTGGAACTTGGTCCCGATGGGCTCCGCCCCTGGGCGTGGCCCTGACCAACCCCGCCCCGACCCCCGCAGGGATGCAACCCGCTCGCACCCCTAGACTAACCGTGAGGCCCCTAAGCCAGTGCTCGCCTGGCTTCTGCTTCCCCGGCGTGGCTTGTACCGAGACGGCAAGCGGCGCGCGCTGCGGACCCTGCCCCGCAGGCTTCACCGGCAACGGCTCACATTGCGCCGACGTCAACGAGGTGCGTCCGCCCCCTACCGCCCCGACGATCCTCCAACGCCTGCTCCTACAACTCCCCACCGCCCCGACGACTTCCTCCTCCGCTGGGGGTGCTCTCTCGGAGGATCCCCTCACCTCCAGGGGCGCACATCCAGACGACCTCCCTACAGCCGGGGGACACCCACCCCTACCACCCCCCCTCCACCTGGGACACCAGTCCCGACAACTTCCTCCATAATCAGTGACGTCCACCCCGACGACTCCCCTACCGCGGAGAGTGGTCCGTCTCAACGACCCCCCTCACCGCCAGGGTTCACCAGCCCCGGCGACCCTTCCACCACTGGGAGGCTCCCGCCCCGACGACCTCCTTGCCGCCGGGCACGCACGCCCCGACGACCACTTCCCCCCTCCTCTGGGGACGCCCGCCCTCAAAATTTCTTCCCCCGCCCATGAGCACCCAGCCCTCCGGGTCCCAGGAACAGCCCCCTCCAGGCGGTCCCCTGTCCCTTCCTGGTCTTGTCCCTTCCCCTATCAAGGCAAAGCCGTGTGTGACCCCTTGGACAATGGTACCCCTCTCCAAGTGCTAGCTGATGGCCCTTGAACTTTCCAAGTACAAGCCCAATATGCCCTGAGGCACCGCTCTCGGGGACGCCTAGCTCCACGTCCTCTGCCCCTCCGGGGCTCTTCCTCTCCCAGTGCAGCGCCCATCCTTGTTTCCCCCGCGTCCGCTGCATCAATACCAGTCCCGGCTTCCGCTGCGAGGCTTGCCCGCCAGGGTACAGCGGCCCCACCCACGAGGGCGTAGGACTGGCCTTCGCCAAGGCCAACAAGCAGGTGAGAGCCGTGGGGGGTTGGAGCGGGTAGCCAGGAAGAGCCAGAGTTGGGGGCAATTTCTTTGAGTCAACTCGATCTCCAGCCTCACGGCCTTTTTCCTGCCTCGCCCCAGCGGGAGGGAATAGGGACTTGGGTCGGGGTCAGGGGCAAGATGTAGGGGAGAGGTAGGATTCAGAGGAGGCGTGATCTGGGTGGGAGGTCTGGGGGTATCTGCGTGGGAGTGGTGACCTCTGCCTCCCTCCCACCCAGGTTTGCACGGACATTAACGAGTGTGAGACCGGGCAGCATAACTGCGTCCCCAACTCTGTGTGCGTCAATACTCCGGTAAGGCCTGGGAGGAGTAGGGAAGGACTGAGAGATGGAGGGTGAGGCACGAAGTTCCAGGAGGCTGGGGCTGACCTCCTGTGGCCTGGGCACAGGGCTCCTTTCAGTGCGGCCCGTGCCAGCCCGGCTTCGTGGGCGACCAGGCATCAGGCTGCCGTCGGCGCCCACAGCGCTTCTGCCCAGACGGCACGCCCAGCCCCTGCCACGAGAAGGCTGACTGCGTCCTGGAGCGTGATGGGTCGCGATCGTGCGTAGTGAGTGCGAGCAGGCCGGGTGGGGCGTGGGATGGGGGATCGGGGGTGAGACCACGCCGGAGCACCCACTCACTTCCCCACCCGCAGTGCGCCGTCGGCTGGGCGGGCAACGGGCTTCTCTGCGGCCGCGACACAGACTTGGATGGTTTCCCTGACGAGAAGCTCCGCTGCTCCGAGCGCCAATGCCGCAAGGTGGGCGGGGTCTGGAGGGGCGTGGCTTGGTAGGAGGGTAGGCGGGGCTCCCAGGCCACGCCCCTCATGCCTGCCATGCTCACCCTTAGGACAACTGCGTGACGGTGCCCAACTCAGGGCAGGAGGACGTGGATCGCGATGGCATCGGAGACGCCTGCGATTCGGATGCCGACGGGGACGGCGTCCTTAACGAGGAGGTGAGGCAAAAGCGGGGGCCCAGGGGAGACTGGATGGGGGCTCTGCTTGGGTGAGGAGCGTGGCCTCAGAGGCTGATCTTGCGAGTACCAGAGGGCTGAGGGGGTCCTAGCCGAAGAGGCGGGGCCTCGGAGATGGACTGGTCTGGGCAGTGACCTTTGCCTCTCCAGGCCTGATCACCCCCTCAGTTGGCCCTGATCTCTAGGACAACTGCCCGCTGGTGAGGAACCCAGACCAGCGCAATACGGATGGCGACAAGTGGGGAGATGCTTGCGACAACTGCCGGTCCCAGAAGAACGACGACCAGAAGGACACAGATCAGGATGGCAAAGGCGACGTCTGCGACGACGACATCGACGGCGACCGTGAGTTTTGCAGCAGGGCGGAGAGGAGAGGGAAGGGCGAGCACCGAGGGGCGGGGTTTGGCTGGGGGCGGGGCTTGGCCGGTTTTGAAAGCCCGAGAGGGTGAGCTCGCCTAGGGCTCCAAGGACCACGGACCATTTTCAGGCAGGCAGGAAAATGCAAGCTGGGATACGAGGCCTTGGTAAACAGGAAGGAACTTTTGGCGGATGGGAAGGTGATACCTGTGTTAGATGCTGCAGGAAGGAAGTAAGAGGACAAAGACATGAGCCTGGGGTTTAAGGCCAGGGAGGTACCATTTTTACACCTGGGCAGAGACTCAAGGTGGTGCATTCACAGAACCAGTCCCCTCACCGCTATCCTTTCATGTAGTCTGGGGACTGGGCACGAATACTTTATTTAACTTTGCAGCTACTGGGAGCCAAAGATGGGGTAGTCTTAGACTAGCCCCAGGCCTGGACCTGCCCTGCTGAAGTCAGCCTGGCCCTGTCCCCATCTTGGGGTCCTGTTCTGTCCCCCTGCTTCCTTCAGGGATCCGCAACACAGTGGACAACTGCCCCAGGGTGCCCAACTCAGACCAGAAGGACAGTGATGGCGATGGTATAGGGGATGCCTGTGACAACTGTCCTCAGAAGAGCAACGCAGACCAGGTGACGTCGTCCAGACCCCAGCTGGGTCAGACCCCTGGGATGATCCCCAGGCTGGTTAACAAGACTCCAGCCCAGTCTAATCAGCCTTGGGGGTGGGGCAGTGTTCACTGGGGTCAAGAATACTTTGGCTCTGGAACTGGGGGTGAGTGGGAGGCTTCTGAATTCCTCTGCTCTGATCGTGGGCGCCTACATCCTTCCCCCTCCAGAGGGATGTGGACCACGACTTTGTGGGAGACGCTTGTGACAGCGACCAAGACCAGTAAGGAGGCAATCTGGGGCTGAGATGGGGGCTCAGGGTGGGCAGCTCCTGACCCGGCTTTCTGGGGTCTCATTGTCTCTCTGCCCTACTTAGGGATGGGGATGGGCACCAGGACTCTCGGGACAACTGCCCCACAGTGCCCAACAGTGCCCAGCAGGACTCAGACCACGATGGCCAGGGTGATGCCTGTGATGATGATGATGACAACGACGGGGTCCCCGACAGTCGGGACAACTGCCGCCTGGTGCCCAACCCAGGCCAGGAAGACGTGGACCGTAAGGCAGCGGGCAGGGCCTGCGGTGGGACAGTGTGGAGCCACTAGGATGAGGTTTGGGGTGGGCTTGGTGGGGCCAGGGGCATGTGTGAGCGCAGCAGGAGGCATGGTGAGGGCAGGGCCAGTAACTTGCATGGGCGTGACCAGGCCTAGAACAGGGCCTGGTGCTGATTCCACTACCGTGTGGGGGGGGTCTTCCACTTCCTTTCAGGGGACGGCGTGGGCGATGCGTGCCAGGGAGACTTCGATGCGGACAAGGTGGTGGACAAGATCGATGTGTGTCCGGAGAACGCTGAGGTCACTCTCACTGACTTCCGGGCCTTCCAGACGGTCGTGCTGGACCCCGAGGGCGACGCGCAGATAGACCCCAACTGGGTGGTGCTCAACCAGGTAGGGGCAGGGCTCAGGCGGAAGGAGCCCAGGACCTCTACAGCAGGTCCCAAGCTGTGTGCGGGGAGCCAAGGGCCCAAACGGTTGGCCTGAGGCCCCTCCTCCTTTGAACCCACCAGGGGATGGAGATCGTGCAGACGATGAACAGCGACCCTGGCCTGGCTGTGGGTGAGACTCGGGGAGGAGCTAGGCCCTGCAGAGAGCTGTTCTGGGGGGCAGGGCCAGAGGAGAGGCGGGGTAGGGGCCGGCCTGGACTCAGGAAAGGCGGGGCCAGGTTGGGTGGTTTAGGCTCCTGGTAGGTGGTTCTGGACTCTGGAGGCGCGGCGGGGTCTGGGACGGATCTGGGCCCCAATGGGGCAGAGGCTAGCGTCCCTTCCTCTCCCCAGGTTATACCGCCTTCAATGGCGTGGATTTTGAAGGCACATTCCACGTGAACACGGTCACGGATGATGACTACGCCGGTTTCATCTTTGGCTACCAGGACAGCTCCAGCTTCTACGTGGTCATGTGGAAGCAGATGGAGCAGACTTATTGGCAGGCAAACCCTTTCCGTGCGGTGGCAGAGCCTGGCATCCAGCTCAAGGTGCTGGGCCCTATGTGAACTCCTGGTCTCAATGACATCGTGGAGGCCCCAAATCCTTCCATACATCCCCAAAGTCTTACAATACCCATACCCGCCCAGCCCTGATCATTCTATGGACTTCAAAATCCTTCCATCCAAATCCTCCCGGTTCCTCTCACAGGCCCTCAAATACTCCCTGGGGTCCCCCAATCTTCCTTTGGGCCCCAAAACCTTCTCACAGACCCCTAAATTCCCCTCCCTTTTCAAATCCTCCTGCAGACCCCCTAGACTCCAGTATTTTACTGAAACCCTAAAATTCCCCCAAGTCCTCTAGATCCCAGTTTATCCCATGGACACCTCAAA
Organism: Camelus dromedarius; assembly: GCF_036321535.1. Lineage (NCBI taxonomy): Eukaryota > Metazoa > Chordata > Mammalia > Artiodactyla > Camelidae > Camelus > Camelus dromedarius. The sequence goes on along the minus strand of NC_087462.1, from coordinate 10,724,776 downwards.
CTTTCCACAATTCACTAAACCCTCCTGCAGATCCCCCATATACTCCCAGACCTGAGACCTGTCCCCAGACTCCCAAATTCTCTCCATGAGCCTCCAGACCATTGCTGGACACACCCCACACACACCTACCTGGAAACCTCCATGTAGCCTCCAAGAAGGCTTCTTTGTGGGTCTCCCATCCAGGCATACCTGCCCTCCTACTCCTCTATGACCTGCAGCTCCTTGCCTGTTTCGGGGATCTGATGGCCTGTGTGGTCTCTGACCCCCTTCCTCTGTTCCCGGGCACGGCAGGCTGTGAAGTCCTCCACAGGCCCTGGGGAGCAGCTTCGGAATGCACTGTGGCACACAGGGGACACAGCATCACAAGTGCAGCTGCTGTGGAAGGACCCCCGCAACGTGGGCTGGAAGGACAAGACATCCTACCGCTGGTTCCTGCAGCACCGGCCCCAAGTGGGCTACATCAGGTGAGAGCCCGCCCTCTGCCAGGGGGCCAGGTGTCCCTGCTCTATCCTGGTTCTTGAGGGAAGTGCTTCAGGGGACCCTGGCCCCCTTATCTGTAAAATGGAAATGATGCAGTTTGAATGAACTGTTTGGCACTGCGGCATGACACCCCTCCCAGGACCCGGCACACAGTGGAAGTTGGGGTCTTTCTTATCCATTCCCGTTTTGTCAATCCCCACTCTGTGCTGCCAGGAAGTCCAGGTGCTATGCTAAGCACCTACTGTCTGCAGGATCCTAGATGTCCATCCTCTCATACAAGGAAACTGAGGCTCAGGTCAGGAACCCCCTCTACCCTGAGTGTGGCCCCAGCAGGGGGACACATGGCCCCCACTCCTACAGAGGAGGGGGCCTAGCTTCTGGGACAGTAGTACTGAAGCTCTGAGAGGGGAGGGCCCGAATCACAGTCCCCTCCTACCCCGCAGAGTGCGTTTCTATGAGGGCCCAGAGCTGGTGGCAGACAGTAATGTGGTTTTGGACACGACCATGCGTGGCGGCCGCTTGGGAGTCTTCTGCTTCTCCCAGGAGAACATCATCTGGGCCAACCTGCGCTACCGCTGCAACGGTAAGGGGGAGGGGGCCCTGTAGGGGCAGGTGGGGAGTCTGCACCGCCCAGCCCCACCCCGCCCCACCTCACTTGCTCACCCTCTCTCCGCAGACACCATCCCTGAGGACTACGAGGTCCAGCGGCTGCTGCAGGCCTAGGGAAGGGGTGGGAACCCGCCCCTGGATGACAGCCACCCTCACAGCTGCCCTCACTGTGGCAGGCCATCAGCACCGGCCGGGGGTGGAGGGAGAGGAGCTCAGAGAGGACAAAATAAAGCATGTGTGTGGCGGAGCGGCCAGCTGTGGTCTCTACTGCAGGGAGATAGTGGGGTCGAGCTCTGAGGGAAGGCTGGGCCAGGGACCCCAGACCCAGGCCTTGGGACACTGGGGGCCTGCTGCTGACTACCCCCTGACTGGCTGGGGCCCTAGCAGCAATGACAAGGAATGTCCAGCCGTGACTGGGAAGCCCCAGGCCTGCTGCTGCATCCCACCCACTCCCCTGGAACGTCTGCCCCAGGATCCTGGGGTGTGTGTGTGAGGGGCTCACATCTGCCTGTCCAAGGTCAAGTGTACCTGTATGTGTGTGTATGTGGCCTCTGTGTGGTTCCTGCCTGGTGCACCTGCAACACCCACAGTTCATCCTTGAAGGGAGAGAAGAGGGCAGGAAAAAAGGGGAGGAAGCAGAGACGAAAACATTGGATTTTTATTACGTTTCATTACAAAGGATGCAAAGGTACAAAGACGATAGCGTCCACGCCAGAGAGGATGGGCAGGGGCTGGCCAAGTGCGCCCTGAGCGCCCGCCCCTGCCCACCATGGGCACCCACGCGTGCGGCCCACGGGACATCTATAGCACAATGTACATGCTGGGGGGTGTGGGGGGCAGAGCCAGCCTGGGGAAGAGGGACACAGGTGGGGCAGGGCTTGGACTGGCAAGTTTGCATATATCAGTGGTACCACCCAGCCCCTGGGAGGGGGCAGTTTCCTACAGAGGGGCATGGCAGGGCCAGTGGGCCTTGGCTGCCAAAGCCCTCCCTCCTGGGGTCTGGTGGCAAGTGCTACAGCTGTGTCCCCTTGTCCCCAGTGGGCAGGAGGTCAGAAGTGACAGATTAGGCATCAACTGCCCCTAAATTCCACAACCCTGCGAGATAGGGGCAACCCACGTGTCACTAGCTCCTTGGGATGGGGTTTTGGGTGCTGGCAAGGAGGGAGGAAGATGGAGGGAGCTGTCTGGAACCAGCATCACCCTGATGTCCAGCCCCTGCTCCCCATCCTGCCTGGGATAAGCCTGGGGCCCGAAGATCTGTGGGCCTTAGCTAGTGACAAGCAGGAACAGAGGCCTGGGTCACAAGCCTCTTGTCTGCTCCCCGGTGCCTTCAGAAGTACCCCATTGCCCAGGCCTGGTGGTGCAGGTCACCCCATCTCTGCTGGGGGAGAACTCATCTGTGCCCAGTCACCTGTGGCACATCAAAGGTTATGAGAGGTGCCTGAGCCCCATGCAGCCAGGACCTCCAAAGACTGAGGGAAACCAGAAACAGAGTTGGCTCAGGCCAACCTGGCCAGGCAAGGCCTGACAAAGGAATACCCCAGGGACCCCCATCACACGCTGTGAAACCCCCCAGAGGATGGGGGCCCAGGGTCCACAGAGAACGCAGGCAGAAACAGACCTGGCTGCCCACCCACCCCAGGCAGGCCTCCAGGGGTAGGTGAGGATCCTCCCCCAGCTCTTCAGGCAAGTGCTCAGGTGGCCACAGCTCCCTCACCTGGAGCATCACCTGCAGGGGCGGTGGGCCAGGCCCAGGGGTGCCAGGTACTTGACCTTGCACCCCTGTGCCCAACCCCGTGCCAAGGGCACCCTGAGGCCTCTGACTATGGTTCCATCAGAACCCAGTGAGGGTGATGGGTGCTGTTGCTCTGTCAGGGCTGGGGGGCAGGGGAGGTAGAGGGTCTCCCTACACCACCAGGCCTCACCACACCCAGCCTGTACCCCAGGGTGGGGATGCCTTCTCTGGAAATGCAGAAACCTCAGAATCCACTTAGGGGCAGAAGTCTGGCGGGATGTTTGGTTATGAACTAGCTCAGGGTTGGCCGAAACGTGGAGGCCTGAGGAGGGGTGCACCATCCCAAGTGTCCTCAGCCCCCTGGAGGCTTCTAGGTCAACAGAGCCCCCCTGAAGGGCAGGTGATCATGAGGGGTCATCAGGCCCAGGATGCTGGAGGAGGGTTGCCCCTGCTGCCTGAGCCCTGCCCAGGCCCCCACAGGCCCTGTACCTATTCCTGTCCCACCTGGCCACAGCCAGCACCTGGCACACAGCCCCCAAACCAGACACCCACCCTGGCGGGACAGATAAATAACATGAGACCTCTTGTCCTCCACGCAGGGGTCTCACTAGCACTTGACAGATGGACATAGAGCTGTCCTCACCTGCCCTGCTGTGACACACGGGCCTTGTGACAGGGCCCACTTGGCTAGACATCCTCCTGGGAGGTCGGCCTCCTGAAGAAATCAGGCCAAACAAACCTACAACATCAGAACCCTCCTGCCCAGCCCCAAACCCCCACAAGCAGATGACAGCAGGCAGACCATAAAGGCTAAGTGTCCGAGGCAGGGCTCCCACCCCCAGTGCACACCCGTCGGGCAGCCAGGAGGCCCTGAGGCCAGTGGAGAGGCTGGAGGTTAGTGTGGAGCATCGTTGGGAAGAGGGTCACACACACACCCCTGTCCTGGCCTGGCCTGGAAGGCCTGATCCCGAGGAGCTCTGTGGACCACAGTGTGGGGAGTGGGGTGGGACCCAGTACAACTGGGGTACCTTCTGCTGTGTGCTCGTCCCCACAGGAGAGCCTGGCCAATTTTTGGATACTGCTGGTTGTGGGTCCCCAAATTTTGCTGAAGGGTTGACCTGCCCTGAGCCTCTCACTGAAGGCCTCAGGGTCCCCTGCCCCAAGGGACTGGCACCAGTGTCAGGGGAAGCAAGGCGTGCAAGGACAGCAAAGAGGGGCTGCAGGATACCCCAAATAGTGCTGCCTGTCTTCCCTCGTTAGGGTGGGGGTGGAGGTCCACACAGGGACCTGAGACAGGGATCCCAAGACTCTTCCTTCTCCCCCAGGTCTGGGCACTGGAGGGGGTGATGCTGATGGGTGGGGGACAGGGGCATAAACTCTTCTCCAGAGGACACAGAGAGAGGCTGACCCCAGCACTCATCCTCAGCCCACGAGCCTCATTGGGGAACCAACTCACCACCCAGAGGGTTCAGGGGACAGAGGGTAAACCAAGGCAGGTGGGGACACACTGGTTGGCTCATACTCCCGAAGGAAAGATTTACACAGCTGAGGGGCCTTGGCCAAAGCGAGCAAGGACGCAGGCAATGGGTCTACATACACTACGCAGGGGCCCCAGCTCAGCCCTCGGCCCTCACGGCGCAGCCTGCCTGAAATCACAGTATTTTCATATCACAAGTCAAAGGGCTGATACCCTTAAGCTGTCTTGTTTCTAAAAGTCTTGGCAATTTAAGAGTATTTAGTAGAGAAGTGACATTTAAGAAGAAAACCCAAATCCCCTGTTGTAGACCCCCAGAGGCCTGCCCAGACCCAGGAGGGGGTGGTGAACCCTTTGAGGACGTCTGGCTGCGGGCTCCTGGTTGGAACCCCTTCCCAGGGAAATCTCTGCACCTACGCCTCTCGTGGGCCGAGTTAATGCAAGGTCACCTGTGCTCCTGGCCGAGGGATGCTAGAAATTGGCCATGGGGCTCTCCTGCCTGTCTGCACCAAGAATGCAGGGCCAGGCAGACTGAAGTATGGGCTGATGGGGCTCCCTCAAGGGGTCCCCAACGACTTGTTTGAAAATTGCATCCAGGATGGTTGCTTGTAATTTTATTAAGGCCATTTTTTTTAAAGTTCTACATACAATTCTAATGGTAATCAAATCCTTCTATGTACATGTAGTTTTTCTGTAAAAAACAAAACAAAACAAAACAACCCTCCCCCAAACCCAGTCCCCATTCTTTGCCCCCAGCCCCCGCCATGGAAAGAGGACAGGCCTTGACCTGGATGGACTGACACTGCATCCCCCAGCCCAGATAACAGTGGCGGAGGCCAAGTGACCAAGGAGGGGGCCCTTCTCATGTGTGGCTGCCCAGCCACTTGGCCACGTGCTAACAGCCTGGCTGGGAAACAGAGGGAGAGTGGTCGTGAGGATCAAATCTGGCTCCCACAGAGGTGGGTGCTCCCAAGGCCCCAGCGGAAGCAGAAACGCACCAGGCAGGAGGAGCCAGCAGGCCACCAGGCAGGTGGAGGAGCGAGTAATAATTCGAGATACGATGTCGGAGGGAATGAAACAGAGGTTCCTATTCCAAAGCAACCGACAGAAAACAAAGCCAGCCCTGCCGCCCACTCACAGGGCCTGTAGGGCAGAGGGACGGCCTCCGGTGCGCCAGTGAACCCCGAAGGATGGTCCACCTCAGCCTCCTGAGGCACTTTGAGAAGCACCTGGAAACCAGCCGATAAAATACATACTGTTCTCTGCCTCCAAACCCAGCCCTGACAGGAGGAGCTATGAAAGGGATGGTGGAGGGGATGAGGGTCGGCTGGTTCTCGGGGTGGGGGTGGCAAAGACAGTCTCACCTCTAGGGCATCTTAGGGCAGACGGGCTGCAGCTGCTGCCGGCCACGGGGTCTGGGATGGGCCCGCCCTGAGGACCAGCTGGCCCCTTCGGGAGGGTCAGGTGGAGCTGGGTCTTTGTGAGACCCTTAATGAAAGCCCTGGCTCCTTTCCAGGAGTCTGTCACACGAGCAGAGCGGAGGTAGCTCTGGCCGCTGCTGCGAGCTTCCCTGGAGAGCCCGCCAGCCCAGCCCGGCCCTAGCCAGCCCAAGCCATCCTCACATCCTGCCGTTTTGAGACAACAGGGCAAAACTAAAAAGGCTGGAGATGCAGCTCAGACCCGGGCAGGTAGCGAACTGCTTCCAGTTAGCTTACAAATATACAGAATGTGGGATTTCTAGAATAAAAACATGCTCTCAGGCAAGTGTTGTCAGGGAGTCAGTTACTCATCTACAACCAAAATGTAAATACAAACCAAAAGAAATAAACAACCCCCCCCAAAAAACACAACGAAAATGCCCTGGCCGCCCCCTCCCTACCCCATTCTTTAAATAATAGTAACAGTGACTACAGTACAGAGAAAGAAAGATGGAAACAAGTTGTGAAACTCCCCAGAAATAATCCCTGCCTCCCCGTGCATCCCAAGCAGGCCTGCTCGTCCTGGGCAGGGGGGTTTCACAGCGAAGGTGGCCACAGAGGGGCCTGGCTGGGGGTGGGTGAGGCTGGGGCCTGGGCTTCCCACTGGGCCCCGGGGAGATTTAGCTGCTTTGCATGCTCTGTTCACATGTTTGCATCCCACCTCCATGGGATGGATTCTAGCATTCTGTGTGTGCTCAGAAATATAAAAGACAGCAGTCCAAATAGTGTTTATTTCACTTCCTGTCCACCTCCCACCCTCTGGCGCCTTCTCCTTTTGGAAGGGTGGGGCTGGCTTGCTACCTAACCACGGGCTGGGGGCGCGGGCGGGTGGGGGGACCAGGGACAAAGGAAGGCAGTGAGAGCTGGACAACAGTCGGAAGATGCACCTCAGCCCACCGCCGTCACAGAGCACAGCGCCCTCCCAAGGCCGGCGGCCCTGCCCAGCACTTTCCGCATCTTACAGGGGGACGAGAGAGCAGGGAGGGTCCGCGGGGGCGACGCGCGACCTCACGCGGGAGAAGGGTGACGGGGATGGGGCGGCGGGCGGGGGGCGCTTGGCGGCATTGCAAGCTCAGAATCACAAGCTCGGCCGTTTGCGAGGGACGGAGCGCCGCCGTCCCTGGGCTCAGGGAGGTGCCGTCGGGACCACTGACCGGTGGGGTGACGGAACCAGGGGCTGGGCGGCAGTGTGGCAGTGTGCCGGGCGTGCCGCTCACAGACGATCCATCCGGAAGGTATCCTCAGTGGCCGGGTCGGCCAGGACCATGTCTGGGTCATTGAGCATGTGCAGTCCGTCCAAGGTCAGGGGGTCAATCTTGAGTTCATCCAGGGGGAACTGGTTGTCAGAGTCGAAGCTGACATCACCGACCCCGGCAAGCGTGCTGGTCAGTTCTTTAGAGAGGCTGGGAGGGGACTCTCCTGTCACTGGGGGTGGGGGGGCGGGGGTACAGACAAAAGGCTCAGCTCAGCCCTGGCTCTCTGCACCCACACTCTGTGCCTCAACAGCCCCCGTCAATGCTCAGGCCACATCAGGGGTGCTCACCTGAGTGGTCTGTCCCCCAGGGGACATTTGCAATGTCCAGGGACAGCTGTTGTCACAACTGGAGAGAATGCTACTGGCATTGGGTAGGTGGAGGCCAGGGATGCTGTTCAATACCCCACAGTACATGGGATTACCCCAACCCAGATGTCGGGGCACCAAGACCAGGAAGCCCTGGGATAACGGCTGCAACACAAACTTCAGTGTGACCTGGTGGGAGCAGGGACCTCTCCCACTTGGCCAGGTTCTACCAGGCAGTCTGCTCTGTGTGCATCAGGAGCCTTCCTATGGGTTGGAGGGAAGCCTGGGTTCCCCAACGGAGACTCAGGTTCAAACCTGGGCTCCCTCCTCTACTTGTGGTGGGACTCTGGGCCTCAGTTTCCCAATCTGGGAAATGGATGTGAAAGTTCTGGTCTTTCTGGGCTGTTGGACAATCATAGGTCCTGATCCTTATCACACAACCTCCACCACTAAGGCCTCCACTCCCAGAGCATTAACTGCAGACCCCTGGGGCAGGGAGAAGACACCAGGTCTGCACTGGGAGTCAAGGCCATGCAGGGGCTCTGGACAAGGACCCCTCCATCCTAGAGATGTCAGTGGGGACTTCTGGGAGGGTCTCACCCTCAATCCCACAACAGCCCTAGCTTATAAATAAGGAAACTGCTTCCTTCTTTGATAAAACCCAGAACCTTCAGCGGCATGATGAAGGGTGGGGGTAGGGGGACTATAGGGTCTGAGCTCTGCTGGCCAGAGTGAAGACTTCCTCACACGTGCATGTGCATGTCTGGGTGCCTGGGCACTGTGCTCAGGTCATTTGGGGATGCCTGACACAGCATGTGGGAGCTGTTACACGTCTGCTGGCTGCACAGGAAAAGCCCCACTAGGCAGCGCCCACCCCATTGTCACTTGAGTCCCCAGCACACTCAACTAATGGGATTTAGGGGTCTGAGCAATGGAAGAGGGGATAGGTGAGTGACTGGCTCTATCCTGTTCTCGCTCTGAGCCTGGGATTCTGGACATTTGGTCCAGGACCCAATGTGTGTTCCCCACAAGCCTGTTCCATATGCCCAGCAGTGAGTCAAGGTTGTTGTCAAGAGGTGTTCTGGTCTCCCTGGGTCTGCACCGATGCCTCAGCCCTGTCACACCTCACCCTGCGGGGTGGGGATTCCATCTCCCCCAGGGCTGCGGCTTCTCACAGCAGCCTGGTCCCAGCCTTGGACCATGGGACCAAAACCCTCACCCAAGACACCGGCATGGGTGGCCTCACCTGTGAGGATGATGTTGGGGATGCTGCTGTGGCTGGGGTAGCCAAGCTGCTGTGAGTCAGGCAGGCTCCCGTGGCTGCCTGTGAGGCCCATCATGGCGGCCTGTGAGTAGTTGAGCGTTGAGCCCGGGCTGTACAGGCTGCTGGAGCTGATAGCGTTCTCCATCATGTTGAACTGCTCCAGCTGGGAGAGGAAGCAGACAGGCATGAGGCCAGCCCCATGGAGCTGGCCATCCTGGGGCCCTGGCTGCTGTTGGCCAGCAGGCCGGCCTGCAGCCACTGGCACCCCCTCCCCTATAAGACACCTAGTATCCATGCTAAGGTACACCTGGGGCTGCCAAGCATGAGTCTCTCCACCTTGGGGTCTCCCCGTCTCTGAACCTGCTTGAGTCTGCCAGCACACAGCCCCTTCAGGGCTTGCTGGATGGATGGATGGATGGATGGATGGATGAGCAAGTGAGTTACCAGCTCCAGGCAGCAGCCAACCCCTCCCATGCCCACACGCCCCCAACCACAGCCTCCACACAAAGCCAGCGCAACCTCCCGGCAAACCCACGTGCAGGGCCCCCATCAAGGCACCGATGTAAGAGCCACCACGCATCCCTGCCAGCGTTCACCACTCGCCCTTCCGCCCCCTCTGAGGGCAGCCTCGTTCTGTGGGCAGGGTGCAGACGCCAGGGGAGGCAAAGCCAAGCCACCTACTCCAGGGCCTGGGCCTCTGCAGCATGGAGACAGGAGAGGGCTGAGAAGCTCACACCCGAGGAGTGGGTGGGGTCTGGCGAGCGTCTGCTGAGGGCGCCCGCTCACCTGGTGGGACAGAGCATTGGCCTGCCTGGCCGCCATCTGCTGCTCAAAGTATGAGTCCCCAAACACGCCGCCCAGGGTGGAGGAGTGCTGCAGACAGAAGAGAGGCCCGCTGTCGTCAGGATCCCCAAATCAGGCAGGGGGTGAGGCTACTGTGGGGTGAAGGGTGGGGGATGCCCACATGGGCTGGCTGCACCCACACCCCTCTCCCGGGACCTCACCAGCTGGCCTGGGCTGGGAGACGAGGGAGGCCTCTGGAACCTCCTGGAGAATACTCAGGACACAGGAGGCTGACAGCATCTGTCTCAGGGCTCCTGGGAGAGCTCACAGCCACTCGGACGGACGGATGCACCCTTAATCTTGGGATGACTGCTCTCAGGGGAACCTCTGTATGCCAACTTCCCCAAAAGTGCCATCCCATCTCCTCTCCTTGAGGCCCAGGTTGGGGTGAGCCCATTTTTGTCAGATGGGAGATGGGGGGACACATGATGGGGAACCCCACCTGACAGGCCCTGGAGGAAAGTTCCTGGGGCAAGGTGAGAGGCACTCTGGATGTTCAGAATGGGATGTGCACGTGGTGACCCTTGTCAGATGTGGGGGACACGGGAGGGAGGCCACACACACGTAGGCAGGAAGGCTGCACAGAGTGAGCACGGGACAGGCACAAGGAAGCACCTGCCCACCTGTCCACTCATGGCTGCATATTGCCTGTCTGCCTGTGAGGCCCCAGGGCCGGTCCTGCTTGTGCAACATCAGATGCAGCAGAGGGATGGGGTCTCCCCTGGGAGAGGAGCAGGGGGCTGGGGATCCTCAGAGGCAGCAGAGATGCCAGAAAGAGGAACGCAGAGTCCCTGCCCATCCTTGAGATGCTGCCAGGGAGATGGCAGGATAAGGTCTGGTGGGATGTGGAAGAGAGGAGAGGGAGGGCCATAGCATCCCCGAGGCTGGGCGCTCTGGCCTTTTTCCTCTTCTGCATGATGCATGTGCTCGGCCTGTATCCAGACCACCAGCCCTGGACCTCCTCCCTTTGAGCTCCCTGTTCTAGAAAGGTGCTCCCACTCCCTGACAACTGCCAAAGCTTGAGTCTCAGGCCTACATACCAGAGAAGGGCTGGACACAAACCCACCTACCACTCTGGACGATCAGTGGATAGACAGCCACCCTGGCAGGTGGGGTGGCTCCTGGGGATGGATGTTCCATTCAAACACAGGAATGAGTTAAAAATGTGAAAGGAGTAAGGAGGTGGAAAAGACAATGTGGCAAAAATGCCACATTTGCCGTAAAAATCGCCAGCTTCAGGTTTGGAAAGAGGGGCTGTGAGGTGCTGGGTTTACCCATGAAGGAGGCGGCAGATGAGGGCCTTGGCTGAGGCTGGGGGCAGGTCGTTCTGGGGCACCTGATCCTGTCCCCGTGGCCTTGGCCCCAGAGAGGCCTGGCCCACACGGGAGACCCCAAGCTATGCTTCCTCTTCTGAAGCTTTCAAAAGGGTTTGCCAGAAAGGTCTGCTCAGAATGGAAGAGGGAAGGCAGCCCACAGAACCCAACCCCAGCACCCCTGGTTGGGGTCAGATGGCCTGGCTCCATCCTCACATTTTTCATTTTTGGAAAGGGAGGTAATTAGATTTATTTATTCATTTACTTATTATTTTTTAATGGAGGTACTGGGGATTGAACCCAGGATCTTGTGCATGCTAAGCACGCGCTCTACCACTGAGCTACACCCTTCCCCTCCCCTCACATTTGAGTGAGTGGCCTATCTCCCTTGCAGGAGCACGATGGATGGACAGACAGATGGACCAACACACAGACATGAGCTTGATGAGATAGCAGCATGCTCTTTGCCCAGCATGAACCGCTTTGGTTCAGGTGAATCTCTCCTGAGAGAAACTTGCTCTGCCCTTAAATTCCTGTCCTGCCTCACACAGAAGAACGGATGTAACTCAGGAGCCAGCCCCCGACAGGGCAGCCCACCGGGGAGCAGAACCCACCTGCTGCTTCCCCTGCCTGGACGGGCTTCTCCCACCCTTAAGCATCCCCCCCCCACCGCATCCCCCTGCACCTCATGAGGAGACTAGACGCCAGGGCTCAGAGCCAACAAGGACAGACCGAGAGCGTGCAGACACCAGGCTGACCCCTGGCCTGCCCCGAGCCACTGCACTTTCCCCGCCTTCTACAGAGCGGGAGGCTGCACACCTAATCCCAGCAGGACCCTTGGCTGCAGAGGGTGGGAGATGATGGAGGGCCCTGGGAAAGCCCCTCCTCTATCAGAGAGTCATGAGAAGAGCCTTGGGTCCTCCTTGATGCCCACTGTCCTGACCCACAGGGCCTGGCTCAGAGTGCACCTCTGAGAGCCTGGGAGATGGGGACAGCACGGCATGTCCCAGGACAAGGATCCCCAGGTCCTGCCTGGAGGAACAGCTCCTCTTCCTGCTCTACCCAGGAAGTAACAACATCCCTTCAGCTGAGAATGAAGCTTCAGGGCCTGGGGCACTGTAGTGGCTCCAAGAGGTTTCTCAGCTTAGTGACACTCTGGGGACAGGGAGGTAGGTTCCTGGGGAGGCTCCACTGCTACAGTGAGATTTAGGCCCACATGTCAGCTTTGTGGGAACTCTTTCTCTTCTGATGGAAGGTTCCAGGTAGAATGCAGCCATGGGTGGAGTGGAGCCAAGGGGAATTTTGAGGAACCTGGATTGGGTGTGTGTGTGTCTGAGTCGGAGATCAGAGTCCTGTGGTGCCTGGTATGGAGGGAAAATGTGAGTCTGACAGAAGTGGTCTAGCCCTGCCTGTCACCTGGAGCAAGCCTCGGTCTCCTCATCTGTGAGAAGACCAGGACCGAGGGGCTGCTTTGCCCTCAGAGAAGCTTCCTCAGCCTGGAGACCGTGAGACACATCCTCTTAAGGGGTGGAGAGGGCCGAGGAGTTGGAGTCCCCACTATAACCTTGCTGTCACCTCAGCTGCACCCTCAGGCGGGGGGGCACCCCTCCACCTCCAGAAGTCTGGAAGCACGAGGCCTCAGGGTGCACAGGCGGTTTGATGCCAACTCCGAGCCTCACACCAGGACGTCCCAGCCTTGGGGTGAGGAGCTAGGGCAGAGGCCACACCAATGTCACTAACGTGAGTGGAGAGCCCACCACCCCCAGCCTGGGCTTTGCACAGACCACAGAGGCACGGAGGGAACGGGGGCGCTCCCAGGGAAAGCGCCTTCTCCTTGGCCACTGCCCAAGGTGGCCACCCCTCTCCGGTCCCCACCCCGGTGGAGTGAACAAGATGGGATGGAGTGAGACAGGAGCACAGATAGTGGATGGGTGGGCCGGAGGCACGAGCTAGGCTGGAGCCAAGGAGGTGGGGAAGGGGATGCGGCGTCCCTTACTTGCGGGGAGCTCCCGGGGGAGAAGCCTTGATTGGAGACAGGCGAGGTGGGAGACTGGTTGGCTGGGGAGCCAGCGCTAGTGCGGTACTGCTGCAGAGCCGGCGCCTGTGACGACAGACAGGTCAGGACACTTAAGGGGCCCCGCGCCTGGCTGTTCCCTGCTGGGCCCCCTGGCAAAGCCCCCACCCCTCAGGTAAGCAGAGTACCCAGGGCACCCACAGGAGGTGCAGGTTCCTGAGCCCAGCAACTCGAGGGGACCTGCCTCCTCCAGCTCTGGGAGGGGTGGGGGCGCGTGGTCACAGAATCGCCCCAGGGGGCTGTGGGAGGGGTGTGGGGGAGAGAGCTGGCCTCTACTCAGCAGGTTTCAGAGCACCCCCATGAAGGCGCACCCACACCCACGTACCCGTGCACATGGCTGCACACACGTGAACGTGCACGCCCACACACATGGGCAGGGAAGGCCCAGGGCCAGTCAGATGGCCTTGAGGGGTGGCAGGACTGACAGTGAGGGCTGTCTGGGGCACGCTGCAGGGCTCCCGGGGCCAGGCAGTCGTTGTCACTGATGTTGCTTGGAATGAGCCTGCTGGGGTTATACTGTCCACAGACTTCTAAAGGGCGGCCACCCCCTCACTTGGAGGACAAAGGGCCTTGGCTTCTCACCAGATCCCTTGGGGGCAGGATGGGCCAGGCCAGGACCTGGATTTAGACCCTGTTCTGGTCCCACTCAGTGAGGCCCTGCTGTGTACCTCTGGGCAAACTATCTAACCTCTCTGAGCCTGCTGTTCAGTGAGGCCCAGCCAGCCGACCTGGGGCCCCCTAAGTGCTACGTCTCTGTCTCCTTCAATTCCTCAGCATCCTGTCCTGAGTAGTCTGGGATGGAAGTTGAGCCCAGGTAGGGCAGGGGGTTTGCACAGGAAAGTATGGGTATCAGAGACAACACTGTGGTCACTCAGCGATGACCAGCTCAGGCCTCCTCGGGGTTGGAAAGAGGAAAATGACCAAGGAACATTCTCCTCGCCTGGGTGGGTCTGCAGAAACACAGAAGCCACTGGAGCCAGAGTCCTGAGAGAGCCAGCACTCTCTTGGGGCAAAGTGGGAGTAACAGACGACACATGCCTTGACCTGAGAGCCTGGCCTGGACACCCCATGCTTCCAACATCTCCCCAGCTCCACAGTGAGGAACCACCCACATCCTCATTCAAGGGGACCCTTGAGGTCTGCCCTCCAAGGGGTCAGAGCAGCTTGGAAATGTGGGTCTCTACCTGTTGGGTTACCTGCCTGCCCTGCCCAGCTCAGGCGGGGGGCCTGTTCTTTGCAGAACACATGTTCTGATGACATTTATCCTGGGGCTGGCAGCCAGGGGAGGGCTGGCTGGGCCCCAAACGTGGGTCCCTGTTCCTCTGGATCTAACTGTGACCACCTCCCTCCTACCAGGGAAATCAGGGTGAAAGTCTGAACAGTCAGGAAGGTTTTGGTGCAGGGGTCAAAACCTAGCACTTGTTACCCTGAGCCTGGCCACAGGCAGGGGGTCTCATGGTCTGAACTGCAGGTTCCCAGCCCAAGGCCCTGTGCTGTATGAAGCAGAGCTGGCTTCATCCCTTCTTCTCCTCCAAGTTTCTCTCTATCCCTCTGGCTCCCAGAAACCCATTTCCCAGGCCCTGAGAGCTCTGTGCTCTCCCTGCCTCTAAGGTAGCCTTTTCTTGGGCGGGAAGGGCTGAGGGGGCATTTGGGCCCACGGGGGAGGGCTTGGCAAAAGACATGCAGTGGGCCATCCTGGTGAAGTTTGGGGCACTTGACCCTTGCTCGTGCCTCAGGTTCCCCATCTATACTGGGGTGACGACCTTGGCTTGAGGATTCCAGGGAGAATCCCCTGTGGAACCCCATGCCTCAGGCCAAGGTGGCCTCAAAAGCGGAGCCTCAAGGTGGCTGCAGATAAAGCCAGGTGCCCTCACGGTCCTCCTGTCAGGCCCAGTGGGGGCCTCTCATAGCCCCCAGGGTTCCTCCCACACAAGCCTCCCACCCAGGCCCCATAGGACTCCATCGCTAGCTTACCGAGGCAATGTCGATCCCCATCGGTGGCTGGCCTGCATTCTCTGGGGGGGACTGGGGGAGAGAGGACGGTACCGTGACTGCAAGTGGGGGCAGTTGGGGCCCCCGCGTCAGGCTGGTGCTCGGCATCAGGGAGCCGCCTGGGGGGAGGCCAACAGGCACCTGCGGGGGCGGCGGGGGCGGCTGCTGCTGGGAGGCAGGCGGCGGCGGGGGTGGGGGCTGAGGTTGTGGTGGCGGCGGCTGCTGAGAGCCTGCCTGGGTGAAGAAGGCGTAGGGCAGCTGCTGCTCCAGAGACAGGGCATCCATGGCCACGGCCTGAAGGGAGAGGAGGGCATCAGACAAGAGACACGCTCAGAGGTGGGGCAGGGCTGGGAGCACCTGGTCCCCAGAGGACCCCCATCGGCCTGGCGTGCTTGGCAACAAGGTGATGGGCAAACAAAGGGATGTCCAGATCCTGGATCGGTGAAGCAAAGGCTTAGCAGGGAGGCCTCCTCCAGGACCCACGGAGGACCTGTCCTCAGCAAGCCTCTCTCACCACACACTGAGCAACAGCACCACCGTCTGCACTCAGAGACTCAAGATGCCCCTGGCCTTTCTGAGCTGGAGTTTCCCCACTGTGGGCAGGCACGGGGCACCACACTCTGGAAGCCTAGTGGGGAGCCAGCGCCCAGCCCCTGTGGGGTCCTGCAGGGGGAAGGAACCCCCCTCCCACCCTCCTCAGCCTGGCCCATCAAGGGGAGGCTGGAGACGAGTTGGGTGAGGAGACACTGATGTAGTCACTGAGCAATGACCAGCTCAGGCTTCCTTAGAGTTGGAAAGAAGAAAACAGCTGGAGAGAAGTTTTCAACATTCACAAGTCTGTGCAGACAGTTCCAGGGGCAGGCAAGGGCTCCTGCCCTCTGAGGGAGACTGGACGTGCCCAGGAGCTACAGGATGAAACACTTATCAGGATGCCAGCTTCTGATCAGTGGGGAGCAGTTTATGCCCAAAAGAGTGTTTCCGGAAAGGGAAGGCAGGACTCAGGGGTGGGGCGTGGTGGGAGCAGAGAAGAGGCAGGGGCCACAGATGGAGAGACTGAGGACACAGCCACCAGGAGCCACCCAGGGCGCTGCCTGGATCCTGGTCTGAACAAGAACTGTACAAGCAGTGACACAGTGGGGAACTGGGCCCAGGTGGATATAGGAAGGTATAGAAGAATTACTGTTCATTTAGTTGTAAGTGGATAAGGTCATCGAGGTTATGTAAAGAAACAAACGTTATCTATTAGGGTCTGAAAAGTAGACAAAATAGACAAATTCCTCAGAACACACAAACTACCAAAACAGTCCAAAGAAGAAAAAGAAAATCTGAGTAGACGGATAAAAGTGAGATTAGATCAGTCATCACACAATTTCCAGTGAAGACATGCTGAGACCGCAGTGCCTTCAGTAGTGAATTCTACCAAACATTTAAGAAAGAATTAACCAATGCTTCACAGACCCTTAAAAAAAAAAAAAACCAGAAGAGGAGGGAACACTTCCTAACTCGTCCTATGAGCCTACGCTGACTAAGCGAAAGAGAAGATTCCAATTACTGAAATCAGAAATGAAAGAGGGAACATTACTGACCACTTTACAGAAATAAAAAGGACTATGAACAGCTATATGCCAGCATATTGGGTAACCCTCAGGAAATGCACCGATTGCTAGGCATAATCAAACTCCCAGAGAAGTAGACAAAGCAAAGACTGTAAATTGAAAAAAAAAAACAAACCTCTTAAAACATTTTATTTTGGGAAATTTCAACTAGATCCTAAAGGAAACAAAACAAAACAAAACTGGATCCTGAAAGAGAGACTAGCATAATGAAGAAGGCCAGTCACGCAGGCACACGCTAACAGCCATGATTGGCAAAGGGGACCTCAGGCCACTGATTTCTGCATTTCCCATGTGTTTGAAAATCTGACAACAAAAAGCAAACATGTTGGGAAAGTCTTCAGGATTCTGCTCCCTGGAGGAGCGAGAGGCCTCCCAGAGAGGCAGAGCTGGGCCCCACCTCCCCTGCCCCACTAAGCCCTCGCACCTGAGTGATGGGTGACAGCGGGGAGAGAGTGGGCGACACCTGCTGGGCCTGCTGCCGCCTTGCCTCCGTGCTCAGGGACAGTGGGCTGACGCCAGCTGGGCGGTGCTGCGGTGAGGAGCCAGGCGTGCTCATCCCTGAAAGGGAGGGAGGGAAGGTGGGCGTGATGCGAGCCACTGGGAGCATGCAGGGGGTGGCACTCACACACCCAGGATCATTGCTGGGGACAGCCCAATCACACAGACAGAAACCAGAGGGCACATCCTGATCGCCAAATCCAGGACTCCACTCCCGCCCCAGGTCCAAAGCCCCGATACCCTAATCTCTGGATCCCCCAGCTCTGCACGGGCTCCATTCTCCTTCCCACCTCCAGTGCTGACCAACGCTCTCCCCACTGATCCCACCCTCTAGGAGGGGCAGGTTCTGCAGGCCCCACTGATCAGCACTTCCCCACCTCTGGGCCACAGCATGATTAGCCCCCAGATGGACATGTGACCAGGCTGGCCAATGAGACCCTGTTCAGGGGCTTTTGCTGGGACTCCAGGAAGGGAAGTCCACAATTGTGTGAGGGGGCATCCGGTAACCACAACAGGGAGGGCCGGATGACAAACAGGGAGCTGAGGAGCAGAGTTAGCACCTGAGCCCCAGACCCAGCCACATTGGTGCTTCTTGATTTCGGGAGACAATTGGTCCCCTTTTTTGCCTAAACTGGTTTGGGTTTTGGAGAGCTCCAAGCAAGTCAGTCCTGCCTGATGCAGTTTCTTCTTGAGTCTCATCATTCTGCTCACCCTCCTTTCATGAACTTGCCCCTTCCCATAACTGCTCCTTTGGCTCCTCTTGGCCCCTGATCTATGTATCTGGTGGTCCCTCCCTCACACCCACAACCTTCTCCCCCCACCTCATGCACTCCCCAGGCTGGAGCACCACTCCCACAAGGATGCCCAAGTTGAAATCCAATTCCTTCATCTTCTTCCTGATAGAGCTCCAGCTGGGGGGCTCCAAGTCACCCTTTCCCTCACCCTGGCCCCATCCCTCAGCAATGTGATCCCTGAATGTATCTGCTGTGAAGGGGCTGAGTGAGGTCAAGTTCAGTGTGGCAGCAGTTAGGGCCTGCCAGGTGATCCTGGGGCACTGTGCCAGGGAAGCAACAGGCCCCTTGATGCTGGGGGAAGGATGGGGACCCCTGGCGGGGGAGGTCTCACCTGATCCCCCAGACTCAGTTTCCTTGTGGGTTCACTGTGAGGCCCTAATGAGGTCATGAGCAGCTATGGCCCACAGTCAAAGCCAGGTGAAGGCTCCTGACTCACTGGGGCAGCTGGGCCCATCCTGCGAGGGCACCAGATCAACCCTGTTTCAGCAGGTGAGGCAGCAGGTTCAAGGGCTGGCGAGCGCGCTCTCAGCACGCACTGAAGGGAGATGATGGGCAGCCTGCCCTCCACCAGGGCAGCTGTTCACTGGGGCTATGTCATCCGCGCCAGGCGAGCCCGGTCATGCCTGCACTTCCCCTAGGAGCCCTGGCAGCTTCACTTGGCCAACTGCGGGGGCGCCTGGCACTGTGGACTGCTCCCGCAGTAGAGCCCTGGGGGCCAGTTTCTACACAGACTTTGGGCCCACAATCAGGCTGCTGCAGACATAGCAACATCACAGGAGCCACTGGCGGAGGCCTAGGCAGGAGGAGTCTGGAAGACGCCTGTTGAGAGTGCACTGGGAGGTAGGACCCTGGGTTGCTCCTTGTCTTCTCTGAGCATCCAAATGCCTCATATGTCCGGTGGGCAGAGGAACACTCCACACCCACGTTGGGAGGAGATGTCAGGGCTCGGTAAGCAGCAGAGAAGCAAACACCAGGAGTGAGGGAGATAGAGGGATGGCAGGGATGGGAGGAATCTGTGGCAAATTGGAGTGCTCCAGCCCAAATTGAGGTGCAGGACCTCGACCCTCCATCGCTAGGCCTGATTCTTCCAGAGAAGCTAGAAATCCAGGTTTTTACATGTATGTTTGAATGTTGATTCAAAGCATCACACACAGTCGTAGGCCAGCCAAAATACACTGATGGGCTGGATCTGGCCCTTAGGCTACGAGCCTCTAATGTCTGCCCTGAATACAAGGGAGTTTTTAATCCTCTGCTGGGCTGCAGAGCTCGCTCTTGGCCTTCTATGGGGCAGCCACCACCCCCAAGACATCAGTTGGGCCGGGAGGGCCGAGGGCCGCTTTGCCGTTGAATTTCTTTTGACAACCCAGATCACTTTGGGGAAAAGAAGTGGGTCCAGCTGGAAAGGAAGCCTATCTTGGGCAGGGAGAGCTGCCAGGGGAGGGCAGGCCTGGTGGCAGAAGCCCAGCCCAGGGGCACGAAAGCTCAGTGGCAGGCCACAGAGCTGTGCCAGGAAGGAGGACCCCAGCCTGTCCACCCTCCAGGTCCCACAAGCAGCCAGGGAAACGACTTTAGCAAATGTGGAAGGAGGCGAGAGGGGCCGCTGTCTCCCTGTTGGCAGAGGCCTCCCTCTTCCTCCTCCTCAGGCTCACGTTCTGACTGCAGGGTGGGCCGGGTGATGGTGGGGGTGAGCTCCATGTGTGCCAGCGGCCGGCGGCTCAGCTTGACTTAAAACGCGCCCAGAAAGTGAAGCCCCTGCCATGCGAGCTGCTGGAGCGGCAGGTTCGCAAACAACCAAACACATGTCAGACATTACTGGGCCGACGCTCTGAGCCAGGGAGGCTGGGGTCTGGGCCCCAGGCTCGGGGTCTGCACTCCGTCCCACATCTATGGTTTTCACATGTGTGTGTTTTCCTGTGCTTGTTTAGACTCGGCGCGGGCTGGAGGTGCGCGGCTCCCGGGCGGGCGCTGGGGAGCTGCCAAGGACCCTCCGGCGGAGGGGGGTGGTGCTCTGGAGGCTGCTACAAGGCGTGAGGAGAAAAACAGGGGCCAGGGAACAGCACTGTCTGCAATGGGGGGACAAGTCCCTACCCTGCAGCCCCAGAGCCAACCTTCTGATTTCTTGCCTTGCACAGGCGTGCGTGGACGCTGCCCACCCATCTGTCTCTTGGAGGGCCATGGGTCTTGGGCTCCCCCAAATCTGCTCATTTTGTCTTCTGGGGCTCCCCTGGAGGCGGGGCATGGCCAGGGCTGGTGTCCTCTGCCCAGTGGCTGAGCCTCAGCGGGCACACGGCCAGGTGTGTGGAAGAAACACAGCCTCAATGCAATCAGGCCAGAATCCCACTCCCCGCTTCACCATTCTGGCTTCTATCTCCTCATCTAAAAACCTAGGAAACCCTCACCTGCCCCCAGCCCTGTCGGCACCAAAGTGAGGAATGACTCTAGGCTCCTGTTTTGCTTTACTCCCTGAATCAACCCAGCTCCAAGGCTGGCCAATTTCACCCTGAAATCTCTCTGCACAGCTCTCAGTGGGGCTCTGCCCTGGTCCAGTTGCTGCTGCCCGTTCCTTATGGCCAGCTCTCCCCGGCAGCCAGAGGAAATGCGGCAAACACGAACCTGAGTGTCTGATTCTCTTTCACAAAATCCTGTGTGGCGCTACCCACCATGCTCGGGGCAGGGGTGCAGGGGGCCCGTGGATGGGGTGAGCGCTGGCCCGTGCATGGCTCCAGGTGAGGTAGTGCTCTCACTGACCGCTGAGTCCCGACACACATGGACTCACAGAAGGGCCCCCCGCCGTCCCTCCTGCCTGCCCCACCACCAGGCTGTGGTGGGGCCATCCCATCTCCATGGATACAAACCCACACGTCCCACAGTCAACATGCGTACAGAGGTCACAGCAAGGACATGGGAGATCAGGGCCCAGCCCAGGGGACAGATGAGAGCAAACAGCGACTTAACAGCAGCAGGGAGGGTGCAGAAAGGCAACCCAGTGTGAGAGGCGGCGTGGGTTCGAGCAGGGAGTCAGGAAGGCCTGAAGATGGGAGGGGAGGTCATCTAAGCCGGGATGGAGCAAGGGGCCTGGAGGAGGAGGAGGCCAAAGGCCCCAAGGTAAACTCATGGGCTGAAGCAAAGTCAACATGGGGAGCAGGAATTAAAGGTCCTGGGGGTCTCAAGGTTTCACTAGGAGGGAGCTGAGGGGCTGTGCAAGGTCCTGACAAGAGGGCCATGAGCTGATGGCAGTTCTGGTGGTGAAGAGGCTGGGGGGCCCAGCAGGTGGAGGCCATCCCAGGGAGAGGATCTGAATCAAGCTGGGTCATGATGGGGGGCCGACAGGACATGCCAACGGGTCAGAGTGGATAAGAGGACAGAAGAATTGGGGAGGATATCCCCAGGGTCTCTGCCTGAGTTGTAGGGGGACGGTGCCGCTGGAAGTCCCCAGGAGGAGGGGTGAGGCAGCATCGAGAGATATTGGGATAGGAGAGGGGCCCGTGGAACATCCTCAAGGATGTGATCTGGAGAGAAAGGAGCATGGAGCGCTCCTCTCCCAGGGAGGGGGCTGGCTGGAGCGTCCCAAGCAGGCAGCCAGTCAGCTGCGGGTGGGAAGGGCAGATCAGGTCTGTCCCTCGATGAGGGGCATGGGGAAAGCCTGGCCCACCCCAACTCTCTGAAGCACCCAGCATCCCCTAAGAACCACAGTCCAAGGTCCAATCCCTGGGGGCATGAACCTGCGTAGTGCCAGGCCTTTGCCCAGGAAGTGCCCTCTGCCCAGATGCCTTTCCCCTTGGGTCAGCCTGGCAACAGCAAACCCTCATGGTGGACTCTGCCCTCCACCCCCACGGCCAGCATTGTGGATGTGACCCTGCTAGGTCATCATTCAAACACATGTGTCATCATCACTAGATAGTGAGCTCTGCCAGGGAAAGGAGTGTCCCCGCCGCCCGGCCGGGCCTTACCCTGGCCAGCACCGCCGATGCCCAGGTGTGTCAGGTTGGCTGCAAGGTTCCCGGTGCTGCTGGAGCTGCTCAGCGCAGGGAAGGTGGGCTCCTCCGGGTCCAACGGGGTCGGGAGGGGGGAGGGGAAGTGGATGTTGGTCAGGTCAGGCAGGGAGCCCCCCGTGTTGTGGGTAGCGGGGATCAGGGCTGTAGTGTTTTCCTGGTCAGCAGATGGAAAGATGCTGGGGGGAAAGGCCAGACAGAGGGGGAGGTGAGCTCTTGGGATGGCAGCTGGCCCATTCTCCCCCAAAAGCTGTGGCTGAGGCAGGAGGAGGCCGGTGCAAAAAATTAGCAGGTGCAAAATGACACCCCACAATTAGGCGCTGCCCTGCTCGAGAAACAACTGTCAGCCCACACTTCCAACGGAAGCTTAGGAAGCAGCCTGTCCCTGCAGGATGGGGGCTGGGGTGAGGGTCCTCCCACTGACCAGGGACAGACTGTGTCTGAGGGGTGAGTGTGCTGGGGCTGAGGCCAGGGGTTCAGTCATCTCGGGCAGGGAGGGGCGGGAGCATCCCCCATGGTGAGGCTTGCTGGGTGGCTGCCAGAGGCACAGTGTCCCCTCCTGTAGGGACCTGCAGCCTCATGAGCAGACAGGAAGCCCTGGGGTCATCCAAGTAGCCCATGGTGGCCTTAGGCACACAGGGTGGGGCCCTGCTGACACTTACTTGATTCCGGGGACCTCACAGGACTTGGGCCTGGACCCTGTCTGAAAGAGAAGACAGCAGAGGCTGAGCTGGCTCCTCGTGTGCACTGTGCCTCCTCACAACATACTGATCTCCCCAGAGGGGCCAAAATATGCTCAACAAAAATCGAGTTTATCTGCAGATGAAGAACAGGTAGCCCCGTGGGATGGGGGGCCTGCCCCAGGCACACTCAGGGCAAAAATAAGAGCTATGTGGAGACGGTCTTCCTACAGGCCCCTCCCAGCTTCAATCTGTCTGCTTGGTAAGGTGGGCACAGCCCAGGGGTAGCTCGGTCCCTTGTCAGAGCAGGCATGGGGGAGAAGAGGATGCCTGCCCACTCTTCACATATGAAACCCCCTCCTCCAAGGGCTGTACCACGGCTGTCAGCAGCCAGCTGGGGGGCGAAGCAGCTGAAAACCCAGGTGCCTCCAGGCTAACCCTGAAGCCATTCCTGAGCCAGGGCAGGCGGGGGCTCCAGTGGCAAGGGATGCCTCTGCTCGGTGTCCATCTACCCATGACAGAGAAGGACATCACATAGGGAAGTCTGAGGAGGCTCAAAGCGGATGCCCTAAATAACACAGAAGGTACTGCTGGTGCCCTCTGCTGACCCACCTTACAACGGTGCCCCAGAGCTGTGACTCCCACGGGGACCCTGGTGCTGGCATGCTTCCTGGCCCACAGGCCCAAGGACAGAGACCGTGGTTACCAGCCCTGGGAAGGGGGTCCCAGAGAAACCCTATTTCCTCCTCTGTGAACTGGGGACACTATCGCCATCCAAGAACTGCAGGCTCCAGGCAGGATCCCTAGACTCACGTTCAAGGACAAAGGAGGCAACTCTCTTCCGGTGGCAGCAGACATGATCGGACAGAACCCCGCGTGCCAACAGAGGGCTCAGCTGTGTGTTACGTTCCCTTAGTCCTCTCTGCCTCTTGGGCCCTCAGGCAGACACTCCTGGCTGATGTGTTCTTTAGGGATTATCAGACAAGAACGTGGACACAACCAGCGGAGGGCTGGGCCTGCTTCACCGTGCACACACCCGGTGGGGGTGGGGGTGGGGTGGGGAAGGCCTGACTGGCAGAGACTGAGGAGCCCAAAGGATGGCACGTGACCAGCGGGCGGTAAGCCTCTGTGGGGAATGCCAGAGGAACGGGTTTCTGCTTGGCCACAGGCTCCTTAATTCCGTGAGTAAACACTCGCTTCATTACCAGATTTTTTTGCAAAGCACTTTGACAATGACTTTTTCTGAAAAATCTTTTCAAAAGCATTCCACGAACATTATGGGATACTAATGGATTTCTAAACAGCATTAAAAATCCACCCATCATCCCCCCACCCCCACAACGAATCCCCAAGAATTCCTCTACTGACACCCTCACAGATGCATCGTTTTGCGCGGCAGTTAAAAGGCATCTTGCCAAGATGCTGGGCTCTGCCGCCCTCTTCTCACTCCCAGGATGCTGGGGCTGTTTCCCTTCTCAGAGTCACGACACTTGCCACCTTCATTTTCTTTACAGCAGCACATCTAGGCACGCAGAGGGACCCTGTTGTCCTTTCTTATGCACCCCTTTGCAACTAGATGTTTCAGTTGCTTTCTGACTTTGAATTGTCAAAATTTTTAAGTTTTTCCCCAGAGTTTGAAAATCATATGCATTCTGCATGCAAAACTGGAACATGTAGACAGGGATTAAAAGGCCAACATTGGTGCCCACACCCCACTACTTGGCAGGACATGCCCCACTCGGGGCTACCTGGGCTGCGTCCTGTACACCCAGGGATCTGTGGGCATCTCTGTGTGGTCTGTGCCTGTCTAAAGGGCTTTATCCCGCTCTTCCCACATAACAGTTTTATCACAAGTGTCTCTCATACCTTTAAAATTTCTTCAAAATTCCCAATTACAATCACATGGAGCTTTTCATGAGGTGCTGAGGACAATTTCCTTATAAATCCCCTACTGTCAAAAATTCAGGTTGTTTCCAGTTGATTTCAAAAGCTCAGAATCTATGCTTTTAAGGAACATAGGGCTGTTTGCTCATTCACCAGCTCCCTCCAAGTTCCTCAAGGAATAGGTGATTTTTGGTGCTGCCCCTTTCATGCAACTTGACCAGCAAAGGGTTTCAATTCTTTTTTTTTTTAACATTCAAAATAGCTTTAGTGTTAAATGCATTTTTGTTCTATTCAAATTCTTTGAAATCTGTATTCATGGCACAAATTCTATTTTATCACTAGACAGTTTCGTAGGTTGAACTTGAGAACTTTCTTTCTGGATACAGAAATCCCAATACAACTGGGAATTCCAAGTAGACGCTGTACTCTAATAAATTATGCGATTATTGTGCAAATGAATGGGAGTTTATGTTCAAGGATGATGATAAACAATGATAATTACACAATACTGTGCACTAGTAGCACAATTAAGGCTAAGAATTAGGAGGCATAGGTTCTAAAACCCTAAGTATCTTCACATTCTTGGGCAAATCACTTAACCTCCATGGCTTCAATTTCTTTTTTTTTTTCAGTTGAGATAAAATTGACATATAACGTTATATTAGTTTCAGGTGTGTAACATAATGCTTCGCTATTCGTACATGTTGTAAAGGGATCACCACAACAAGTCTCGAGAACATCCATCACTACACATAAAAATATGCAACGCTTTGTGAATTTGCGTGTCATCCTCGAGGGCCATGCTCATCTTCCCTGTATGGTTCCAATTTTAGTGTATGTGCTGCCCAAGCGAACGTGGGTTTTAATTCTTTACATGGTTTTCGATAGGCTATGTAACTGGTCAAAACTGAATGAGGTTCACACCTCAGGGAAGGCGACTCTCACCCAGTGTATGATTTCGCCAGTTTCACCCAGGGTTGTGCTTTAAAAAAAAAAAATCAAGAAGGAAAACCACTTTCAAAAGTTCTTAGGTGCTTACCTTCTTGGTGTCCCACGCTTGCTTGGAAAGGTTCTTGTCTGTTTCCGATGTGGTCTCCTCCATTCCTGGGACTGTTAACAGTAAGACTAGGGAGGGGTGGGGTGAGAAGGAGAAGCAGAAAATGAGTCTTTTTGCAGCTGCGTGCTGGCGCCAGGAGGGCACTCCCTCGACATAGAGTCGTGACTGTGATATGATTGTAACTGCCCCAACTACTACTTCTGGGGATTGTACTGAAGTAAAAGAGTTTCGTTAAAAAAAAGAGAGAGAGAGAGAAAGAAAGAAAAGTGAAAAAAGAGAGAGAGAGAACCTGTGACTTAAAAAGAAATGAGAATGAAAGCTCTGGAGCTAAGGACACATGTTGGCTCTGCCTCTTACAGGACCCACTCAGGCCTTGGAGGCCTTGGGGTGCAGAGAACAGCCAAGAATCTCTCCTAGCATCCCATGAGTGGTCGCCTTGCCCTGTGCACTGCACCTGTGGCCCTGTGGACACCCGTCTCCCGCACTGGGCTGTCAGTACCCAGAGGCCGGGCTCCTCTTGCGCTGTTGGCACCAAGCACAGGGACCCAGGCCCCATAGTTCAACGTGGGCTGAGGTTGATCCACGCATGGTAGTTATGGCCGCATGAGTTGCAATGCCAACCAGCCCCAGAGGAGGAAAGGAGATGAGAGGTCTGAGGGACTGGTTGGGCATCTTTCAAGGCCCTAGAACCAGCTGTGCCTGAAGTCCATTTCCCTTAAATCTTTCGGTTAAGGTAAAATGAAACATTTTCTTTATGAGACCCAATTTCTTTATGTTGGTTGGAGGTTCAGTTTTTCACATGCAAT